>NC_061508.1:83085802-83162671 GCF_022539505.1 Lolium rigidum
CTGCCCCAAACGGTCATATTTCGTTTGGCTATAAAAGGGGCTTCTTCCCCAACAATTTTCTAGGGTTCTTGAGCATGTTTTTGACCACCATTGTTGAACCTCTTGAGCTTGCTTCCTCTCCCTTCCCTCCCATGATTCTTGCTCATTCTTGAGGGATCTAAGAGAGGAGATCTAGATCTACAACCTCCACCAATCCATTTCTCCTCTAAGTGAGGGGAACTCTTGGGATCTAGATCTTGGAGTCTTTTGTTGACTTTCCCCATTGTTCTTCCTCTCCAATCTCATCCTAGCATTTGTTGTTCGGGTGGGATTTGAGAGTGAAGGATTTGAACACCTCTAGTGTTCTTGCTTTACATCATTGCATAGTGTTGAGCTCTCCACCACGATTAGTTCGAGTGAGAGACCGTGAGCTTGTTACTCTTGGAGGGAAACCTCCTAGTTGGCTTGGCGGTTGGTGCTCCGGTGATCTCTTCAAGAAGATTGTGAAGAGGCCCGGGCTTCTCCTTCGTGGAGCTTGTGAAGTGGTTGTGGAGCTTGCCATCTCCGGAGCGGAGGAAAAGCTAACCATAAGGAAAGGGCCATTATCCTTCGTGGGTGTGGTTCGGAGAATAGGGTGAGCCTTCGTGGCGCGGGGAATCCTTCGTGGGACCTCCACTCCTCCAAACATGACGTACCTTGTTGCAAAGCAAGGGAACATGGGAATACATCCTCGTCTCCGCGTGCCTCGGTTATTTCTATACCCGAGCTCTCTTTCCTTGTGATAGCCATCGTGCTTGAAGTGCATATATCTTGCTATCACTTGTGCTACATATATCTTGTGCCTATCTTGCTTAGCTCTAGTTGCCATTGTTACACTTAGTTGAGCTTAGCATATTTAGGGTTTGTGCTTGTAAACTAAACATTAGTTTAACTCCGCATTCTTACAAGACAAATCCGCAAGAGTTTGTAATTGCCTATTCACCCCCCCCTCTAGGCGACATCTCCATCTTTCACCATCTAACCTCGTAGCCTCAGAAAAAGAAGCGTCAATGTTGATTTTTAACCATTCACTAGGAGACTCTTCCCATTTACAAACATGCACTGTCATCGGCATCTCCTTTTGAAAAAAAATTGTTTCCGTTCATCCACATGGTTGCATACATTGGACTGAAACTGGTCAATAGTTTGGCGAAGTTCACCATCGTCTCCCTTGTTCCATTTAGTCCAACGGTTCCACAAAAAACATATAGCAGTTATTCCTCTCGTTGCATTTCTAGGGCCTCCTGCAACATTTCCAAGGAAGAGCGACATGGCAGAACCTGTTATTTCGCATATTTCCAGGTTGATAACAGGTCACCCCCATCTTCGAAATATTTGTGGCACACTGCACATCTGGTATCTAGCTCAACCACTCTCCTAGATATATTCGTATATAGTGGATCTGTGGGTGGCTATTATGAGCTAGTCCCCATAAGAAATGATGCACTTTGGATGGGCATCCAATCTTCCAACCCTACTTGAAACGTTCTTGTTTTAGAGGAGTGTAATCAGAACCTTAGCTAGCCACCGCAACAACATTACGCTTCTCTGTTTCGACGTGGACCTTGTATGTTGAGTTCACATATAAAATGCCCTTCGAGTCAAAGTGCCATGCATGCAACAAAATCTTTAGTTTGTTCACGCAAAGGTATGCAACAAAATCTTTAGTCTCGGTGAGCAAGAACCTCATCAAGACCCTTGTCGTTTCTAGGGGATGTGAGACGCTCCTTCTCTAGTTGCTCTTTCAAATTTGTATTCTCCTTAATGCGAATTTCCTTGATCAATAATAGATTTAGAAGCACAAGCAACATTTTTAATAGAAATGGGCTCCTTTAATGTAGCAAGAGCCTTTTCATAAGTGCCCCAAAGTTGGTCATGATTCTCCCTAAGCTTCACGAACTCTCCCTTGGTAAGCGTGTTAACATTCTCAAGATGCTCAAGGTCCTTAGTGAGAGAAGCATGAGAAAATGTGTGCTCTTTCTTTGAAGCATCAAGCCCTTAGGCAATTAAAAGAGACCTATCAAGAGTATCCATATCTTTAACTTTATGAAGTTGAAAGGTGCCAACTTGTTGCTTAAGAAGAAAGCTAGTGTTCTTCTCCTCGATAAGTTCTTGCTTAAGGAGATTGACTCTCTGTTTCCCATCTTCAATATGAGATTTCAACTCATCAACGGATTCATTGCATGAAGTAACGGTATCCATCAAATACTTGAATTGAGCTTGAGGCCCACCACGAAGAGAACATATCACTTTATACCGTTTAGCAATCAAAGAAGTTTCATCCTCCTCTTCATCATCGTCATCCAAAATACTAGGGAGAGAAGGGGGCGATGTCACCTCTTTAGTCATGTTGCCATGAAGCACATGCCGGAAGAATTCTTGGAGTTCTTGGAGGTGGTGGAGTAGTCTTGGGGTAGTCATAAGTGAAGGGTGGCCAGGGTTTAGCAAGAGCCAAACCGGACGTTCCCACTTCATTCTCATCATCTCCACTTTCCTAATCTGATGTGTATTCAGTACCTAGGAGAGCTTTTACTTATCTTCTCTTGTTCTTGAGTCTCTCGTTGATGGGATTAAGCTTCAACCTTGCCTTTTCTCCCTTCTCATACTTGGCCTTGTCTTATCTCTTCTCATAGGGACACTTGTCAAAGAAGTGTCCCGATTCATTGGAACTGTAGCAAGTCCTGCTATTTTATTTAGACAAGCCTCTCATCCTTTATTCAAGGAGAACTTCCCATACTTCTTAGCGTAGAATGCAAGATCCACTAGGATGTCACTAGTTGAGGTCTTCTCCTCCTCCTCCTCCTTTTCTTCCTCTGTGTCTTTGTCATCTTCCTTGACTTGTTCAACATTGGCATCAAAGCAATGTTAGGAGGGCATTTTCATAGCAAAATTTATTTCCTTGGCCTTCTTTCCTTTGTGCGGCCATGTTCTTTGTGGCAACAAAGTAGGAGACAAGGTTATTCAAAGAAATTTCATTGCAAGCAACAAAGGAGTTGCAATTTGAGGGAAAATTGTAGATTATCGACCAAATCATTGAGACGGTCTTGGACTTGTTGAACTCATAATTCACATCAAACCATTATGGAACTTGTCACACCCATGGCCTTTGATCTTCACTCTGGGAGCATCTAGTCTTGCATAAGCATAAGTAGTACTAAGAGACTCGCCATCCTTCATCATGAACAACCCCATCTAGGATTGGCACTCTCACAATTTGATTTTTGAATGAAGTAAGTTCGTTCATGAACAATGAAAATTATATCCCATGTATCTCCTTGGAGGAATAAATATTGAAAACATGATGATGGGGAGCATGGTGAATGACACTCTGAATCTTGTCACGGGTCATGGCATTGAGTTGACTATCATATCTTTCACAGGGAGCTAAGCTATTTGGGTTCACATGATTTTATCTTTGAACCACCTTGTCCCAAAGCTCCTCGCTACAACTGAGAAGATGATATTTCACAGTATTCCAAAAAGGAGAGGTGAGATCCATCAAAGTGAAGAGAAGGCCTCAAATGATTAATATGAGGCGTGGGAACCATTGATTGAGGGGAGTTAAAAGGAGCACTAATATGAGGCAAGGGAGTATGTACATCGTTGGGGAACCCCAAGAGGAAGGTATGATAAGAACAGTAGCAAGTTTTCCCTCAGTAAGAAACCAAGGTTTAATCGACCAGTAGGAGAAAGAAATCACTTCTGAAGGTGTTGCTAGCTGACTTTTGACAGGACGCATTACTGGCGTCAGCAACAACGTGGAACTTGCACACACCACACACTACAAGAAAAGTTCTGATACACAACGTCCCAAAATCGTCCACTAAGGGCCATTTTTCGTCGCCTATGGGCCTAACCCGACGATATGGGTTCTGTGGTCGAAACTGCGTCAGGCAAAGTCCTACCACGTTTTTTCGGTCCGTCGCGTTCGGGCGCCCTTCCGCCACGGAAAATCGGACCGTTGCAGAAGTGTTTTCGGGAGCCCATTGACTGCTGACGTCATGCAAACTAACACGTGGCAGAAGCTGTTAACTGGCAGTTAACGGCGTTAACTGGCTGAAACCCCGTGGTACATGGTAGGCCCACACGAGGCATGCCACGCCTTAAGCGGGCCGGCCCATTTAGTTTGCGGGCCGGGCCAGCTGACTTAGTTTGACCGGTCAACTATTTAGTTGGGCTGGTCCATTAGGTACGTGGGCCGGGCCTAACCTCTAAGGTTGACTGGTCAAAATTTAAATGGGCCGGCCCACTAAGCATGTGGGCCGGGCCGAATGCACTCGTTTGACCGGTCAACAGGCAAAAAGGCCAGCCCACTAAGCATGTGGGGCCCACATTCTTGTTACCGGGCCGGCCCATTCACCATGTGGGGTCCACCATAAAGCAAGTGGGCCGGCCCAAGAAGTTAGTGGACCGGCCCAATTAGCATGTGGGTCCCACTTTCCTGTTATCGGGCCGGCCCATTTACTAAGTAGGGTCCATGATGACCCACAAGTATAGGGGATCGCAACAGTCTTCGAGGGAAGTAATACCCAATTTATTGATTCGACACAAGGGGAGCCAAAGAATATTTGTAAGCCTTAACAGCGGAGTTGTCAATTCAGCTGCACCTGGAAACATACTTGCTCGCAATAGTTTATCGATAGCAACGTTTTATAGCAGTAGCAGTAGTGAAATATAAGCAGCAGTGTAATAAAGACAGCAATAGTGATTATAGTAAACATCAGGATTAAAATACTGTAGGCATAGGGATGGATGAACGGGCGCTGCATGGATAAGATAACTCATGTAATAATCAAGACTAGGCATTTACAGATAATAATAAAACAGTATCTAAGTACTAAACAACCATAGGCATGTGTTCCGCATATAGTTGTACGTGCTCGCAATGAGAAACTTGCACAACATCTTTTGTCCTACCAGCCGGTGGCAGCCGGGCCCTAGGGAAACTACTGGTAATTAAGGTACTCCTTTTAATAGAGTACCGGAGCAAAGCATTAACACTCCGTGAACACATGTGATCCTCATATCACAGCCTTCCCCTCCGGTTGTCCCAATTTCGTCACTTTGGGGCCTCGGGTTCCGGACAACAATATGTGTATACAACTTGCAGGTAAGATCATAAAACAATGAATATCATCATGAATCAATAACATGTTCAGATCTGAAATCATGGCACTCGGGCCCTAGTGACAAGCATTAAGCATAACAAGTTGCAACAATATCATAAAAGTACCAACAACGGATACTAGGCACTATGCCCAAACAATCTTATTGCTATTACATGAACAATCTCATCCAATCCCTACCATCCCCTTCAGCCTACAACGGGGGAATTACTCACACATGGATGGGGGAATCATGGATGGTCGATGGAGAGGCGTCGGTGGCGATGATCTCCTCCAATTCCCCGTCCCGGCAGGGTGCCAGAACGGAGTTTCTGATCCCGAGATTGGGTTTCGCGATGGCGGCGGAGTTCTGGATGTCTTCTGGAAAAGTGGTCGAGCCCCCTCGCGTTTTTAGGTCAAGGGCTTTAAGTAGTCCAGAGGGGAGCGTCGGGGGCTGGCCGAGGCGGCGTCACCATATGGCGGCGTGGCCCAGGGGCCCACCGCGCCGCCATGTGGTGTGCGCGCCTCGTGCCCCCCTCCGTCACATCTTCTGGCTCTGTGGGTCTTCTGTAAAAATAGGCCCTTCGCAATTATTTCCGGGAATTTTCCTGAAAGTTGATTTTCTGCACAAAAATAAGACACCAGGGCAATTCTGCTGAAAACAGCGTTAGTCCGTGTTAGTTGTATCCAAAATACACAAATTATAGGCAAAATAATAGCAAAAGTGTTCGGGAAAGTAGATACGTTTTGGACGTATCAACTCCCCCCAAGCTTAGCTTATTGCTTGTCCTCAAGAAATTCAGTTAACAACTGAGTGCGATAAAAGAACTTTCATGAACACATTTGCTCATATGATGTAAATATTCTCATTATATGGACAAATACTTAGGCAATTCATAATAAGATAAATGCAAATAAAGTCATCTAATAGTTGTGTCAATCATGAAAAAGATACCAACAAACTAATAATAAGCATCATGAAACACTTCTATAAGCAGGATTGCAATGCTCATAAAAAGATATGATAAAGTGGTATCTCGCTTGCCCGTATTTGTACAGACAAAACATAAATGCCCGAGGCACCTCTGAAGTTCATGGGAAGAATAGAAGTAAAGACTATCAAAGATAAAAGCATCAAAGTTATACCACAGTTAACCATATTCTGGGACAAACATATTACACTAAGAATGACAATTATGCTCTCAAGAAGGTGCTCAAAGAAAGGATGGTGACTCAACATAAAACTAAAAGATTGACCCTTCGCAGAGGGAAGCAGGGATTAACATGTGCTAGAGCTTTTCATTTTTGAAACAGAAGTAAAATTGTTTTGAGAGGTGTTTGTTGTTGTCAACGAATGGTAGTGGGTACTCTTACTACCTTGTCAACCAGACTTTCAAGAGCGGCTCCCATGAAAGACGTTATCTCTACCAGCAAGGTAGATCATCCCTCTTCTCTTTTGTTTACACATGTATTTTAGTTTCATTATGGATGACACTCCTCCCAACCTTTGCTTACACAAGCCGTGGCTAACCGATTCCTCGGGTGCCTTCCAACATTCACATACCATGGAGGAGTGTCTATTTGCAAGTTAAGTTGCTTACTGATAAATCAGGGCAAAACATGTGAAGATAATTATTAATGAAAGTTGTAATTTATTGGGGCTGAGCACCCCGTTGCCAGCTCTTTTTGCAAAATTATTGGATAAGCGGATGTATATGCCACTAGTCCATTGGTGAAAGTCTGACTGACAAGATTGAAAGATAAAACACCACATACTTCCTCATGAGCTATAAAACATTGACACAAATTGAGAATACTTTGAAGGTTTTAAAGGTAGCACATGAAAATTTACTTGGAATGGTTTGAAATGCCATGCATAGGTATTTATGGTGGACACTTTGGAATAACTTGGTTTTCAGGAATTTGGAAGCACGAGCAGCATTCGCGCTCAGTACAAGTGAAGGCTAGCAATAGACTGGGAAGGGACAATCAAGAGAGCAATAACTGTCATAATCATGGTTGCGACGGAATAAAATTAACGGAGGCATAAAAGTGATACAAGAACTCTGAAGCAAAGTAAATCATCGAGGCTTAATTGAATTTTTGTTTTTTCAGTCATATGCATGCGTGAGCATGTGCCAAGTCAATCCAAATGAATTATTCAGAGGAGGATACCACAATGTCATACCTATCTGTGAATAAAACAATGCAAGCAGATATTTATGACATGCTACTCATTATTAATAAATTGGAGCTAAAACATGAGAGATCATGAACTACTAGACTTTCATTAAATGACATATACCTCACATGAACCAACTAAGCATGCTCACATGAATGAGTATATGTACAAAAATGAAAACAAATAGAGTTCATACCAGCCTCTCACCACAGTCGAGTTGCCGTAGATCGTCATTATTGCCTTTCACTTGTGTGGCTTGAATAATATGGAATAAAAACCAGGCTCCAACCACCGGAGACCGCTGAACTCCCTAATAAACTTTACAAAACAGAAGAAGAACAACAAATATTTTTGGCGTTTTCGATATTAGAGTCACCGAACGAAAGTAAAATCTTTTTGGATTTTCTCATAGCAAACCAATGATAGTAAATAAAGCAAAATAGGAACAAGAAACCAAATAAACAAATGATAAAGAGAAACAATAGAAATATTTTTGGTCTTTTTGTGTTTTAGAAAAGAAACAAAGCAAAACAAGAGAATGAAAACTAAAAGAATCACAGAAAAGCAAAGTGGCAGAAATCTGCCAAAACTTGACAGCAGTACAGTAATCATTTTTTTCGAAAATATTCTGCTGTTCAACTCGAAAAGTGCTCAACTAATGAAAGTTAGATAATAACCTGGGGAACATGCACAAAAATTGGAAGCTCAAAATAACGTTCTGGCTACGCACAGGAATTCTTTTAGTATCAGTCCAGAATCTGTTTTTTTAGACAGCACTTCCTCAAATATCATCTTCCTCATATTAGAGGCAACCATCGGCACACAAATGAAATAAAAAGTAAAAGTGAAGGTTACTACAGTAGTAACAACCTTCAAAAACTAAAATAAGAACCTACTGAAATAAAAATAACCGAAAGAGAAACAACCAAAAGAAGTGAAACAAGTATATACAAATGACCGGCAATTGTAATATGCAATGAATGAGTGATGCCGGCGTACCTCCCCCCAAGCTTAGGCTTTTGGCCTAAGTGGAGGTCAACCCCAGCGAGGGTCAGGGTTCCATGCTGGTGGATCATACATGGCGTGGTCATAATAAGATCCCTGTGCAGAAGAGAAGGATGAAGGTTCCACATGCCCAGAATACTGCGTTGGATGGCAAGTCGAGGGGGTCCTCGGCCTCCTCCATGCCATCCCCTGCTTGATGGCCGCACCTCTCTATGTATGCATCAAGTTCATCTTCTGTGACCGACCAACTTTCCCTGGAATCAAGGTTAAACAAAGCAGGTGCGGGCAGTCCAACTAGTCTTTCAGTTTTAATTAGTCTCCACTTCTTCTTGAAAAAGGTTATCTCATAGTACAAGTTATTCGAGTTAGACCAATTAGAAACAAAGTCATGTTTTATCATGGAAACAATATCAAGTTTCTCTACAGAGAGCTGAACATCCAGAGGGTGAGGTTCTACACCATGCATAGCTAGCAAACGAGAGGCAATGAGACCCCCACAAATTCCTCCTTTATCACGGTTAGTAGCAAGCCTAAAAGCTATCAAAGCACCCAAATTATAAGTTCTATCACGTTGCAATGCAGCAGCTAAGAAAACCAAATCATGGATGGATAACTTATTTGCATTCTTTCTAGCAAGGACGCACTTGGTGATAAAGTAAGCAAAATAGCGAATAGATGGGAGTTGAATACTACGAATTTTACCACTCTCATCCGAGAAGCTTCTCCCTTGACAGATCATCTCGTATAGTTTCAAGAGTTGCGGTGGCAGCCCCCTAATCTTCTCACGTGATCCCCACTGTGGCACTTTAATAGCTGCACAAAAATCATCAAAGGGCAAGTTGATAGTTTTATTGTAGATTTTATATTGAACTATGGGGTTAGGTTGGGACCAACGGTATTCAAAATCCTGCACCACTGACATGGTTAGTTTTGCATATTGGTAAGGTTCACCAACAACAAAATCTTCTAACCCTGCATTAGAAATTAGATTTTGAACATCCTGAAAAATTCCCGCACTCTTCATGAAATCGGTGCATGGGTAGTAGGAGGGGAATACCCCCTCTTCACGGTGGACTCTCATAACTTCATGCACCTCCAATTCATGTTGATTGAGTTGATGTCTATTCCACTCCATTTTCTGAAATTTTTCAACAAACATTATAAAAGTTGATTTTGAGACATATAAATGAGGGACACTACTATAGGAACTTGATAGAGTACTAAACATGCATCAAAACTAATTTCTACAACTTGAATCAAGCATGCAAACTCACTTAACATGTCACCTACAGCAGCAAATTACTCAAGATATACTCAACTATTCAAAATTATATTTGGATAATCGGAGGAGTCACATACCGGAGAACAAATGCTCCAAATCTCAGCAGCAAAGATGGGCTGAGCAAGGAGATTGAAAATTTCGAGCAAGAACAGCAAGAAACTCGGGTTTGAACAATGGTGTGATGGGATTCGTAGCATAGAAAACAAAAATTTTCCTACCGCAAGAACGAATAACAAGCCAAGATGCAATCTAGAAGATGGTAGCAACGAGAAGATCATGAGACTAACCCTCGAATATTTCCAAAGCCTAACGAGATTAGATCTTGTGGTGGATGTAGTCGATCACTTGCCGCTTGCAAAAGCGCGTAGAAGATCTTGACGGTGCCACAGTCGGGAAGCACCTCCGTACTCGGTCACACGTTCGGTGTTGATGACGACGTCCTCCTCCCCGTTCCAGCGGGCAGCGGATGTAGTAGATCCTCCTCGGAATCTCGCCAGCACGACGGCATGGTGACAGTGGTGGTGGAGATCTCCGGCAGGGCTTCGCCTAAGCGCTACGGGAGGTGTATGAGGAGGGAGGTGTGCTAGGGTTTGGGAGAGGGGGCAAGGGCTGCAACTTGTGGTGCCCTTGGGGTGCCCCTTGGCCTCTTTAAATAGGTGGCCAAGCCCCTTGGGTCGTCCAAAAACCTGCCCCCAAGTTTGGGAGAGTTCCGGTAGGTTTCCGGTTCCGAAAACCTAGTCCTACTCGGACTCTTTTGCCAATTCCGAAATTGCATTAAGGAAAGACTTCTTTTCCCTTAAGGCAACGTGGTTGCACCTATTATGGAACCCTCCGGACTTCCTTAGACATCCCGTTTCGTCCCGGACACTTCCGGAACCTTCCATAATATTCCGGACTATTCCGCTCCTTCCAAAACCTTCTAGAAGCTCCGGTCAAAACACCGGACTTTTTCCGAACCCCGGAAAATGACTTCCCATATATGAATCTTATTCTCCGGACCATTCCGAACCTCCTCGTGATGTCTCGGATCCCATCCGAGACTCCGAACAACATTCGAGCTCCATTCCATATTCCATATCTACTTAAAACGACATCAAACCTTAAGTGTGTCACCCTACGGTTCGAGAACTATGCGGACATGATCGAGACTTCTCTCTGATCAATAACTAATAGCGGGACCTGGAGATCCATAATAGCTCCCACATATTCAACGATGACTTCGTGATCGAAAGAACCATTTACATACGATACTGATACGTCTCAAACGTATCTATAATTTATTATGTTCCATGCTACTTTTATAACAATACTTGCATGTTTTATACATACTTTACATCATTATTATGCATTTTCCGGCACTAACCTATTAACAAGATGCCGAAGCGCCGATTCTCTGTTTTCTGCTGTTTTTGGTTTCAGAAATCCTACAAAGGAAATATTCTCGGAATTGGACGAAATCAACGCCCAGGGTCTTATTTTTCCATGAAGCTTCCGGAAGACCGAAGGGATTACGAAGAGGGGCCACGAGGGCCCGGCACCATAGGCCGGCGCGGCCTGGGTGGGGCCTGATACGTCCAAAACGTATCTACTTTCCCGAACACTTTTGCTATTGTTTTGCCTCTAATTTGTGTATTTTGGATGCAACTAACACGGACTAACGCTGTTTTCAGCAGAATTGCTCTGGTGTCTCATTTTTGTGCAGATATCCAACTTTCAGGAAAGTCCTCGGAATTTATGCGAAAGGTCTTATTTTCCCAGAATATTGACGGAGCCAGAAGGGCAAGCCAGGTGGGGCCTGAGGCCCCCACACACTAGGCCGACACGGCCCAGGAGGGGGGCGCGCCGCCCTATTGTGTGGCCGCCTCGGCGGCCCCCCGACGCTCCCCTTTCGACTACAAAGTCCCTTCGACCTAAAAACGCCAGGGGGTTCGACCATATTTCGAGAAACCATCCAGTACGCCGCCGTCATCGCGAAACTCCGCCTCGGGACCAGAAACTCCGTTCTGGCACTCCGTCGGGGCGGGGAATTGGAGGGGATCATCACCGCCATCGCCACCGACGCCTCTCCATCGACCAGCCATGTTTCCCCCATCCATGTGTGAGTAATTCCCCCGCTGTAGGCTGAAGGGGATGGTAGGGATTGGATGAGATTGATCATGTAATAGTCACAAGATTGTTAGGGCATGGTGCCTAGTATCCGTAGATGTTACTTTTATGATATTGTTGCAACTTGTTATGCTTAATGCTTGTCACTAGGGCCTGAGTGCCATGATCTCAGATCTGAACATGTTATTGTTTCATCATGATATGCATTGTTTTATGATCTTACCTGCAAGTTGTATACACACGTTGCTGTCCGGAACCCGAGGCCCCAAAGTGACGAAATTGGGACAACCGGAGGGGAAGGCGGTGATGTGAGGATCACATGTGTTCACGGAGTGTTAATGCTTTGCTCGGTACTCTATTAAAAGGAGTACCTTAATTTCCGATAGTTTCCCTAGAGGCCCGGCTGCCACCGGCTGGTAGGACAAAAGATGTTGTGCAAGTTTCTCATTGCGAGCACGTACGACTATATATGGAACACATGCCTATGGATTGATTAGTACTTGGATACCGCTTTATTATTATCTGCAAATGCCCTACCATGATTGTTATATGAATTCTCTCATCCATGCAACGCCCGTTTATCCATCCCTGTGCCTACAGTATTTTAATCCTGCTGTTTACTATAATCACTACTGCTGTCTTTATTTGACCGCTGCTGTTATTTCACTATTCCTACTGCTATAAAACTGTTGCTACTGATAAACTCTTGCGAGCAAGTCTGTTTCCAGGTGCAGCTGAATTGACAACTCCGCTGTTAAGGCTTACAAGTATTCTTTGTCCCCCCTTGTGTCTAATCAATAAAATGGGTAATACTTCCCTCGAAGACTGTTGCGATCCCCTATACTTGTGGGTCATCAAGACTATTTTCTGGCGCCGTTGCCGGGGAGCATAGCTTTATTTGCAAGTTCACTTGGATTGATATTGTTCTGTTACCCTCCAAAACCCACCGACGGGCAATGGCTGAGCAACACGAAGAGCCGGGAAGCTCCCAGGGCCGCTTAGTGGATCCCTGGCACCTCGCGTCGTCCCGCAAATCTTCTGGCCAAACGTCCTGGCGGTTGCTAGGGCGTGCCACCTGACCTAGACCCGGTCAGGAAGGTGTTAGTGCTTCGATTGTTCCTGCATGGTAGGCACGTGCACATTAAATACGAGCCCTATCGGCTCTCAGGTTTCCCTGTGGATCGGCTCAAGGAGCCGATCGCCCCATGTTTCACGTTGGATTTACAATGGCATGGGGATCCCGCTTGTTCGAGGACAAAGCTAAAACGATCCACGACGGTTTAGGGTTTTCACCGCATAACCGGAACGTCCTACGTGTGATCGGGCCTAGCAGCTACGAAAGACGGTGCAAACCACCCCTACGAGAGGCCTAAAAACCAACATGACGTCGATTCCCGGAATATCCCTCGCAAGGACGGTGAACAGCATCTAACGCACCACCGGATCCTCCGACCCCAGCGTAAGGCCTAACTATGCAGATATTAAACTAATCCTTGCGGAGCAAGGAGCAACTATAACGGATCGGATCTACTAAGTAACGAAAAAGCAAGATGCTGCCCTTACGTCTGGATAGACGTAAGGGCAGCTAGGTGTCGAGGGATGGCATTGCCACGCAGATATGCACGTGAAAGCACCAATGCAAGCCCCTAAACACCTAAGGATAAATAGCACTGCTCGCCATCAACAAGGCTTCGAGCACGAGCGAGTACAAGGTTGACGAATAAACGATATCTTGCCTAGATCGCTAGATGCGATCTAGGCAACATGGTGCTTACCCGGGAGAAACCCTCGAAGAAAGGGGTGGCGATGCGCCTGATTTGTGTTGGTTGAACGATGATTGTCCTCCTTTTCCGATAACCCTAGATACATATTTATAGTCCAAGAGACTTTCTAATTGGGGCGTGCACCTAACCGTGCACGGGCCAGACTCTATCTCTTTAATCTAAATTACAATGCGATCTAATATGTTACAGATACACGGGCAACTTGGCCCAAACTCTCAGCGCAAAGCCGCTTCGAAGATGCTCCACGTGTGCGTCCTTCAAGCCCATCTTCACTTACGGCCCACCTCCTGATTTGGCCAAAATCGGGTGGTAACACATGCCCCCCTGGTTTTGATAATGATAATTGCAAAACCATCTGTTTCCTTCGAAGGGTCATGTCGTGGCAGAGCAGAACCGTCGCAGTTTTCTTCATGATGACGTCTTGCCTCCTCGCCTTCTCTGCACGATTTGACGGTTCTGGCACCACGTCCTCGGGAACTGCTTAGGCATCAAATTGATATACCCCTTTTTATTTGGCCACTCCCTGTAGTTTCTCTCTTCATCCCCTTGCTCCACAGTAGCCATCGGCAAACCGAAAAACCCTCCTCAGTCCCCATGGATTCTTCCTCTTCCTCCGTTTCCTCTAGCCTGTCTCTCCAGTCCTCCTCTTCCAGCGAGCTCGAGCAGGAGGTCGATCTGATGGCCATCTACGAGGCCCGCGCCCCAGAGTACTGGGACGCGCGGGATTGGGACTTCTCCAGCGAGTCGGAAGACGACGACCCCCTCACCGACGGGGAAGAAGACCTTCAGTTCCTCATTGACGGGGAGCTGGAAGGAACAAGCGATGACGACCTCCTCTCCTGGGAAGGGAGCTTTTCCTCCGACGAGGAGGAAGAAGAGGAGGAAGAAGACGACGACGACTCCCTCGAGGGTTACCCACCAGCGAAACGCCTCCGCATGTGGTGGGATGACGACGACAGCGATGACGAAGAGGAAGACGAAGCCCCCGCGAGAGGGCTATGGGAGCAGCGACGAGGAACCTGTCGGCAGCAGCGCCGATGGGAGCTCCGAGGATGATGAAGGCGGTGACGGTCCGTAGATTAGAATCTACTAGTGTAGGCCTAGCAGTAGTAGATTGGTCAGCAGACCCTTCTTTTGTTCTTCCCTTCTTGAGCAATCGGCTCCTCCCCTGTAAGAAATCTGGTTCATCAATGGAGAATTTCCCTAACTTGATTTTACCGATTCTTTTTATACTCCTTTAGCCGATTGTCAACTCGATCGATTTTAGTGAGCCAATTTCCCCACATCGATCCCCCCATGATTCGCTCCTCATCCTTTGACATTGGAGCGATCGCGAGCTTGGTCAATGCTCCACAGGTCAATGTCCGCGGAACCAGCCGATGACTCTCCAATCGGCTTCTAAAAACAGAACATCCACGAGGCCAGCTGTTCCCCAAGCCTTAGTCGAGGTGACAACAATGATGAGGACCCGTAATTCAGTCAAATAGTCCCAGGCATGAACAACATGCCGTTTTGGGATGCCAACTCTCTCCCAACAGCACTGCCAAACTGGCAATGAGGCAACTTTGAGCACTTGCACTAGAGTCGATGGCCGTGCATCGGCTTTGCCCCATGAGACACCTCAAACAGGATCGTGACTCTTACCAGCCAACCCAGCGGGCTGGCGGCCTGGTTTTGGGCAGGTGTCTACAATAGAGCCCTGGGCTCGTCACTCAATTGACTTGTATACGGAAACTGATATTTTTGGCGACATCAGCACCATTCCTCAGACAAGCTGTGATGCAGGGCCAGCCGGTTCCGACAAAATCGGCTTCCTATAGCGAAGGATCCTTCAGGGCAACTGCCCCCCCGAGCTTTGGCAGTTCCCTTCTGCAATAATCCACCACCTTTCAAACGAGCGGTGATGCAGATCCAGCCGATTCCAACGAAATCGTCTCTCAAAAGCAGAGAACCTCCAAGGTGAGCTGCCCCCAAGCTTCTTTAGTTCAATGATGCAGCTTCTGATGAGAACGTTGAGATCGTCACCTTGGTCAAGCCCTATGGTCAAGGCCGTGATCCTTCAAGCTTGCCCCAGCCGACAGATAAATATCAGTAGCTTCCACGAGGAAAAGGGCAGTTTCGGGCGCCCAACTTGACGCTTCTGCCAGCACCGTTACACTTGAAGGCTTGCAAATGAAGCTGGAGGTCCTCGCAGAGAAGACCTGAGTCACCAAACAGTTGGAGGTCCTCGCAGAGTAGAGCCTCGCCATGTAACAGTTTGTACCCCTTGAGTCGATGGCCGTGCATCGGCTTTTTCTTATTCTTAAGTCGATGTCTGCGCATCGGCTGTGCCCAAAATTTTTGGATTTTCCATTTTTTGCAGCCGATTTGTTTATGTATCGGCCCCCATATTTGAGCTGTTCTGCTGGGCGTTTGGCATGCGTTCCCAGCTTCGTATCCTCGTGTCTCATCCATCTGTGTCTATGTGCCCCCCGAGCCGATTCTGTCAAGTAATTGATGGTATCGGCTCTTCAGGCATCTGCTGGAACAACGCTGAACATAGACAAAGGGATGTTGAGGATAATTTTGGCCGGTTGCAGGAATCGGCCTCCCTTTCTGTTGCACTGCTTGACGATGGTTTGCAACTTCTTGGATTTCCACCGTAGCTACGTGACGTGTTGGAGATAAAATCCTTTGCTTTTTATTTTTTGAGGGCCGATCGCAGGGATCGGCCTTGCCACGTATGTCCAATGTCTTGGACCTGCTACTCTGTCCGGATCACGGATACCTTGTTTGTATCAGCCGATGCCTCTACATCGGCATCAGCCGATGCCTGTGCATCAGCTTTCGCCTGTTTTGGGCGCCATACTTTCTTTGGCGGGCGCGCCTTCGTCTCCGATGTTTGCTGAATCTTCGCGGCCAGATCGGGCCGCGCTCTTCTCAACGTGTACAAGTACTGTGCCTCGGCTTCTTCCAGGTTTCGCAGCCGCTGCACTCTACGCTTCTGAGAATGGCTGAGTCCATCAGGGCACCACCTTGGTCGGTGATACCTATCTTCTTCTCGATCGGACTCCTCGAAGTCCTCTTCTTGAGATGACTCAGCCCGCCTGTTATGTGGTGGGAGAGGTCCTAGGCGCTCGAACACTGAAACTTCGTTTGCCCTCCTTCTCGTGCCGTCCGCATTCTCGGCGTTCTCGATTGTTGGCAATCGGCTCATTCCCGAGTCCCAAGCAATGTTTGAAGAAAGGACAGTCCCGAGTGCCTATCCATGTCATCTTGCTCCCTTGACCTCCCTCTAGCGTGTCGTTCGTACCCGTCGTTGTCCCTGTCATGCTGACGATACCTCCTGTCCGCTGCATCAGACCGATGATATCTTTCATCGTCTTCATCGTAGCGTCGACGTCGGTCGTACTGCTGCTCATATTTGTTGAGGAGATGCATCACCTCCTCCTCGGTCAGGTACCGTCTGTCATCACCTTGGGGCCGGTCGCGTGGAACGGCCTCCTCTTTATCTTTGCCACGAGAGTGGCCGCTTCTCGCTTTGTCCTTGCCATGGCGGCTCACAAGCCCCGCCATATTGACATCGAAAGAGAACCCCGGCTCTCTTATGGAGTGGCTTAGGTCCACCATGTTGACGTCCGGAAACGGACGCATGTCTACCTTCATGGCAAACTGTCCGAAAGTTAATCGGCTCCGATTCTATCGCCATCCGAATTTGTGCGCGCAATACTTTGCGGTCGTTGGTGGCGTGCGTGAACGCATGATGCCATTTGCAGTATGGCCTCTTGTTCATCTCCTGCGCCATAGGGATCTTGTGGCCTTCGGGTAGCTTCAATCATGTTTCTCTTTCGGCAGCGGATCGAAGATCCGTTCGGTCTTTGTCACGTCAAAGTCCAACCCTCTTGGAGGCCCCGGTGGATTCACCCATTTGCAAGACACCGGTATCGGCGTCCGAGTCCACTCGGCCATCGCAACTTCCCGATCTTCCGCGGAATCTTCATCCTCATCGGTATTGACCGAGCTGATCGCGCGCTTGAACTTGTCCCGGTACGACTCTGGATGGCGCTGTTCATATAAGGTCAGCCTACTGACCAGGTGCGTCAAGGAGTTGTACTCCACTTGGAACGTCAGATCCTTGAACGACGCTGCAAGGCCTGCCACGGCCAGCTCGACTGCCTCTTTCTCAGTTAAGTGAACCGAATAGCATCGGTTCTTGACAGCTTCGAAATGTTGGATGTACTCGAGACCTGTCTCTCCTCGCTCCGCCGAACTCCGTGCTAGTTCGGCAATACCAGCTTCAGTAGCTTCCGAATGGTATTGGGTGTGAAACCGTTCCTCCAGTCTGCTTCCATGATCGCACCGAATTTGGCCGCAGCGAGGTGTACCATCCAAAAGCGGGACCGGTGAGGGATTGCGAGAAGCACCTCACCCGTAGCTGATCCGATGCCGAGGCCATGCCTAACTGGGCCAAGTATCGGCTCACGTGCTCGATGGAGCTAGACCCTTCCAACCCACTGAATTTGGTGAAGTCCGGGAGCCAGTAATTAGGTGGCAGTGGGATCAGGTCAAACTCATTGGGGTACGGCTTGGAATAGCCGATTACCTTCTTCTTCGGCAAGATGCCGAACTGATCTCTCGAGACCGCACCGATCTGATCCGCGGTGGAGGTGGTGGCAGCCGAGCTTTCCGGACTGGTGCGGTGGTATACCCGGCTAGCCACGCCTGTTTCTCGGCTTCCGCTCCCAAACTCCCCGTTGCTGCAGTCGTTCCTCCTGCCGGAACAATGGCTCTCGCTCCGGCAATCCCTCCGGCGGAGCCTGGATCGCCTGCGTCCAGTTGTTGCAGTCCGGCACATACGTGCACACGTATCCGTGTGGGATCTCCTTGGGCGGCTCATATAAGAACTGGTAGTCGCCCGGATCCCCTCCAACCTTGTAGACAACGTATGCCGGTGAACCTTGTTGCTGTGGAGCTGCCATCGCATACGGCAATGGTGGCCTGGTGTGGAGTTGCACCTCTCCTTGGTGAGTTCCTAGAGCAGGTCCCGTCGGGGAGTACCGGCGCTCCATGATCTCCTGCACCACACGGAGCGCGACGCGCTCCAAAGAATTGACCAGGCTCTCAGCATGCCGATGCGGTGAATGGGCCACCACGTAATTGATTTCTGTCGCGGGGCTGCGGTACGTTCATCCGAAGGGAGGGACAGATCTATCCCTTCGAGGACGCCTTGTGGCGTGAATCCTTTGAACCTGATACCGTGCGAACGGGTCTTCTCAAAGGAGCCGATGAGTTCGGCTTCAACGATGGCCTTCAGCTCATCGTACTTCTTCTTGTGATCAGGAGGAAGATCCTCGTATGTGATCTGTTCCTCCGCCATCTTGGATGCCGATGTTGACGTGGATGTTGCAGAAGATGTCCCACCAGGCGTGCCAGAATGTGTTACCCTCCAAAACCCACCGACGGGCAATGGCTGAGCAACACGAAGAGCCGGGAAGCTCCCGGGGCCGCTTAGTGGATCCCCGGCACCTCGCGTCGTCCCGCAAATCTTCTCGGCCAAACGTCCCGGCGGTTGCTAGGGCGTGCCACCCGACCTAGACCCGGTCGGGAAGGTGTTAGTGCTTCGATTGTTCCTGCATGGTAGACACGTGCACATTAAATACGAGCCCTATCGGCTCTCGGGTTTCCTCGTGGATCGGCTCAAGGAGCCGATCGCCCCATGTTTCACGTTGGATTTACAATGGCATGGGGATCCCGCTTGATCGGGACAAAGCTAAAACGATCCACGACAGCTTTAGGGTTTTCACCGCATAACCGGAACGTCCTACGTGTGATCGGGCCTAGCAGCCTACGAAAGACGGTGCAAACCACCCCTACGAGAGGCCTAAAAACCAACATGACGTCGATTCCCGTAACATCCCTCGCAAGGACGGTGAACGGCATCTAACGCACCACCGGATCCTCCGACCCCAGCCGTAAGGCCTAACTATGCAGATATTAAACTAATCCTTGCGGAGCAAGGAGCAACTATAACGGATCGGATCTACTAAGTAACGAAAAAGCAAGATGCTGCCCTTACATCTGGATAGACGTAAGGGCAGCTAGGTGTCGAGGGACGGCATTGCCACGCAGATATGCACGTGAAAGCACCAATGCAAGCCCCTAAACACCTAAGGATAAATAGCACTGCTCGCCATCAACAAGGCTTCAGCACGAGCGAGTACAAGGTTGACGAATAAACGTATATCGCCTAGATCGCTAGATGCGATCTAGGCAACGATGGTGCTTACCCGGGAGAAACCCTCGAAGAAAGGGGTGGCGATGCGCCTGATTTGTGTTGGTTGAACGATGATTGTCCTCCTTTTCCGATAACCCTAGATACATATTTATAGTCCAAGGGACTTTCTAATTGGGGCGTGCACCTAACCGTGCACGGGCCGGACTCTATCTCTTTAATCTAAATTACAATGCGATCTAATATGTTACGGATACACGGGCAACTTGGCCCAAACTCTCAGCGCAAAGCCGCTTCGAAGATGCTCCACGTGTGCGTCCTTCAAGCCCATCTTCACTTACGGCCCACCTCCTGATTTGGCCAAAATCGGGTGGTAACATGTTCGCTGCAAATCCTCCATCATGGGTAAACCTCGCGATACTAAAGTCGCCATATTACCATCCACTACAAGAAAAGGTACAACTCTGAGTACCTCTGCTGCTCTTGATTCACCGTCTGTGATAAGTCAACTTGTTTCACCACCACAAACTTCACGTGTTGGTATTTCTACTGAATCTGAAAATTCCTCTGATAATTTTGATGATGCTTCTACTATGCTTGATAATACTGGTTCATTAGGTCCTTTTCTAGATGCTACAATTGCTAGGTCTAGACAAATTGAAAATACTGAAACTCCTAATGAAAACACTCGTTACACTCGTTAATTCACCTCGAGACTCGATGATCTTGATGAAGATTATGTGGAACTTGATGATGATTTTATTGATAAATGCAATGCTACTACTAGTACAAGTAACCTTAAAAAGCTTATTGCACAACATGCTGTTAGATATAAACTATCTCCTGATCCTAAATTTGCCACATCTCCTATAAACATTAAGGATAAAGATTATGACGTTTCTCTTGATTTATCTCATATATCTATTGTTGAGAAAACACCTTTTTGTGTTACTGAAAAACAGAGTGCTGTAGAACATATGAATGAGCTTTCTACTTTAAGTAGCTTGTTTTCTGATGATGTTAAGATGCGTACTTATTTTGTTGCTAAGATTTTCCCTTTCTCATTAAAGGATGATGCTAAGATTTGGTATAATAATTTGCCTCCTGATTCTATTGATAGTCCAAGTTGTTTGCTTGATGTTTTGTTTCGGAAATACTTTCCCGCTAGTGCTCAACATATTGCTCTGCAGAGAATTTATAGTTTTGATCAAGAAGATGGAGAGAAATTGCCTGAGGCTTGGGCAAGATTTTGCTCTCTTATTAGAGCTCGGCCTGGACATGATTTGGAAAAGCATGATTTACTTGATATATTTTATAGTGGACTAACCATTGAGTCTAGGGCATACCTGGATAGTTGTGCTGATTGTGTTTTCAGGAAGAGAACTCCGGACGAAGCTGAAGAATTATTGGCAAAGATAAGCAAAAATCATGATGATTGGTCCACACCTGAACCAACCCCAACACCAATACTGAAGAAGAGGGGTATGATTGAATTAAATGATGAAGATATGAGGGAAGCCAAGAAATCTCTTATGGAGAAGGGTATTAAATCTGAAGATGTGAAGAATTTGCCTCCTATAGAAGACCTATGTAAGATAATTTCCCCTTCATCCACAATTGAGGTACATTCTCTTCAACGCTTTGATAGAGGAGATATCCCGTATTCAAAACCTCCTGATCAATGTTTAGATGAATTTGATAATTATATTGTTAAGCAAAATAATTTTAATATGAGAGTAGAGAATCATCTAATAGAAAATTCTCAAGCTATTAGTAAATTGCATGATATTGTGGAGAGAACCTCCAATGATGTTAAGATGCTTGTTAAACATTTTAATATGATTCAAACTCAAATTGATCAACTTACTAAAGTGCAAAATGACTTGTTAAAAAATACTCATGAAGAGAAACATGCTTATGAAGTAACAACTAGAGGCGGTGTTTCTACCCCGGATCCTTTATATCCTGAAGGGCATCCCAAAAGAGTTGAACAAGATTCTGAACGAACTAAAGAAACTAGTAGTCCTTCTAAGAAAAAGAAGAAGAAACACAAAACTGTTGTAGAATCCTCTGAACCTGTTAATGATCCTAATAGTATTTCTATTTCTGATGCTGAAATTGAAAGTGGTAATGAACATGATGAAGATAATGATAAGAATGATACTCCTGATAAAGAAGAAATTGAAAAAGAATCTGAAAAGCATGCTAAAAATAAAAAGTACACTAAAGAAGATTTTATTACAAAGAAACATTGTAATGAAAGAGAACCTTGGGTTCAAAAGCAAATGCCTTTTCCTGCTAAGAAACTGAAATCAAAGGAGGAGGAACATTATAATAAATTTTGTGATTGGATGAAACCTTTATTTTTGCAAATCCCTTTGACCGATGCTATTAAATTGCCTCCTTATTCAAAGTATATGAAAGATATTGTCTCTAACAAAAGGAAAATTCCCAATGAGGAGATTTCTACTATGCTCGCTAATTACTCCTTCAATGGTAACTTTCCAAAGAAGCTGGGAGACCCAGGTATACCGACTATTCCTTGTTCCATCAAGAATAATTATGTTAGAACTGCTCTATGTGATTTAGGAGCAGGAGTTAGTGTAATGCCTTTTTCTCTTTACAAGAGACTTGATTTAGATAAGTTGATACCAACTGATATATCTTTGCAAATGGCTGATAAATCTACTGCTATTCATGTTGGTGTATGTGAAAATGTTCCTGTTCAAGTTACTCAACATTGCTTGATATTAACTGATTTTGTTGTGTTGGAAATGCCTGAAGATGATAATATGTCTATTATTCTTGGAAGACCCTTTCTTAATACTGCAGGGGCTGTTATTGATTGCAATAACGGAAAAGTTACTTTCAATATCGATGACAAGGAACATACTGTCTATTTTCCAAAGAGGATTGATAAAGTATATGGAGTTAATACAATTTGTAATGTGAAAACTATCAAGGTGGGATCCATTGATTGTCCTATATATGAGCCTAAAGAATAATATCAAACTCTTGTGATTGGATCCATATCAATTCAATATAAGGTAACATGATTGACTTGAGGTTTATTTCTTCTTATGTCATATAAAATTTATTTGGTAGCGAGACTTGATCAACCTTGTTAACAAATACATTTTAATGCATAAGAGAGCTAAACAACATTTCTTTCTTCCTACATTTGTTTTACTTGCTGTAGCACTTTTTGTTTTGCAAGATGCTTTAGTTGTTCAAGGTTTTGGAAATCATTTTCCTGCGCAGTAATAATTACTTTAACACCCAGAAATGTGCATTTTTCGAAGTTCTCAAAAAATTACAAAAATTATACTGGTAGTCTTATTTTTCGAAGGGGCACCTGGGAGCACCTGAGGATGACCAGTGGGGCACCCCAGGGTGGCACCCTACAGGCCGGCGCGGCCAGCAAGGGGGGCGCGCCACCCTGTTGTGTGGGCCCCTCCTTGCCCCACTTCATCATCTCTTTCACTCATTCCACTCTCTCTCCCGAAAAAAACTCGCACCAGTTTTCTCTCACTCGCGTTTCTGCTCAAGAACTCGAGATTTCTCGATCTCTTTGCTCAGCCCAGATTTCTGTCTTGAATTTGGCACATTTGCTCTCCGATATGTGACTCCTTTGATTATCCAATTAGAATTTTGTTTGGTTGAGTATATCTTGAATATTTTGCTGCTGTAGGTAACATGTTTAATGAGCTTGCATGCTTGTTCTAAGTGGTAGAAACTAGTTTTGATGCATGTTTAGTACTCTAGCAAGTTCCTACAGTAGTTTCCCTCAATTATATACCTTGAAATCAAATTTTATAATGATTGTTGAAAAATTTCAGAAAAGGAAAATGGACAACTACAACTTTGGAGAGGTGTTCGAAAGAGAGACGACGAGCACGGGGAGGCCCTCAAGGGCATCCACTCGGATTAGACGATCCTACAATGAGGACGTCATTGCACCGAGCTTCGAACCCGAAGAAGACAATGGAGCCCCTAATGCTTCATCTTTCCCATGTTATAACTTTTTGAGCAATGCAGGGTTGCTAGATGATTTCTTGACTCTCGTCAGAAAGGCGGGTTTAACCACCTATATGGAGGATGAGAGGAAGCAATACTATATTCTCACTAAAATCTTTGTGGAGAGCTTCAAGTTCAACAACAAGCACTTCCACCCGACGGTTGCATTGAGGATCTATGGTAACCCTGTTACTATGAAGTTGAAGGATTTTTGTGCTGCATTGGATATTGCCCCTGTAGGTACAGCAAAGAAGATCGAGGACAACCCCAAGGCTTTGCTGGAACTCTATCGAGAAATCACCAATGATGATTGCCGCACCATTCAGCGTGGCAAGATAAGAAACATCCAACTCCCCGCCATTAAGTATTTTGCTTATTACCTTGCTACTAGCATTCTTGGTAGGGAGATGTCAACACCCGGATTTTTAAGTCCAGATGCCTATTATGTCATACCTCGCAATCCCAGGATAATGTTGTTGCGAGACATAATAGTTGAATATCATAGAGTCATCATTTATTACAATACTGAGAGTCTTACATCCAAGGATCACATGATCCCATATTACACAAATAGTTGATCTCTAAGATCAACGAACATAAATAAATAGCGGAAGCGTCGTAGTAGGTGGAACTGTCTATCCACAGGCCAACGCTTGACGTTAGAAGCATCCTAGTTCTGATAGACGTCCTGCTGACCGTCATCTTCATAGTGTTGCTCCTCTTCATAGTCTGGCATTGGAATAGCCAGGGACACAGCCATGAGTACTTTAAGTACTCGCAAACTAATACTAGTGTAAGTAATTACCAATTTTAAGGGTTTGCTAAGCTCTAGGTTTATTTGCGGAAAGCCAAGTTTAGTTCATAATCATTTAGTAAAGATGCTTGAATCGCTAGACCAACTCAGTGGGAACATTAGTGTCATTCCCACAACTCTGTTGTGATTCAATTCCAAAGCCACCATTCACCTTTCAAATTCAAGTCACAAGTCACATGTCGTATTTTTGAAAAGAGCCTGATGACGGAACGGTATGGCCTTTCCAATCGTCCGTAACCGTGGACACGGCTATTCGAATAGTTCTACACTCTGCAGAGGTCGTACACTTGTGCCACAATATTTGCAATAATCCGTCAGGGTTAACTGGCCCTGATTTACCGCACTCCGTGCGCGGACTACCAACCATAACCTTTCACTTACATACCCTAGTATCGGCACCTCTCCCCATGAGCTTGGCCTCCCGGTGAAAACCAACTGTCAACCCGGGAACTGCACAGGGCTTGGGTCGTACATTCACCTCATTTCACGTCATTTCAACTCATTTCATATTCTTTGGAGGCAGCCCTTGGCATAACCCCGATGACGCTTGTTTAGAGGGAACCCATACTAGGGCACATAACTTTCTAGTTATGCCCTTACCCATGTTGGGTATTGTGGGGGTACTTTTAAATTGGAATGGTATCGCATCCGAACCCAACCATCTGTTTTCGTAAACTTCACCAAATCATTTCCAAGTCATATTCACTTTCAAAATCTTTCAATAGAATGCTCCATCATTCCAAGGTTTTCAAAGTCATTTCATTCCACAGGTTCCCATCTAGAGTAGTCAATTTTATTTGTTAGCACTAGCAACTAGTCATGAGGGGTGCTAACTAGCTTGTAATGCTCTAGGCTATATTTGATACTCTTGTACTACTCTATATCTAAACCAAGTGAATCATGAATCAAAAATACTTTGATAAACAAAATTTAGTAAAGCTTGTAAAGTAAAAACTTGGGATAGGAGCATTAAGCATAAAGTAAAAATGATGGTGCCTTGCTCTAGGAGAGCTAGGCCTTGGGGTTTGCTTGCAAGAGTATTAGCTTGCCTTGATTGGGGTAGGAGTCAAAGTTTTCCTCCTCCTCTTGGGTGTAGTCTTCCTCCTCTGGATACTCCTCGTTACTAGCGTCTATACACGAATACGAGGTATACAATCACCACACAAACTTAAGTGCTAGGCTAAACACACCAAAGATGCACACAAGCCTATGCTAGCATCACGTCTTATTAACATGGTGATTTACTTTGTTTATGTTAAGGAAAATAATTTCCTCTCATTATCATTTAATAGTATAGTGTTTTAATGTGTTGGAGGAAATAATTTCCTCTCATTGAATCTTATTAAAATTTAATCTCTTCAAATAATAATAAGGTATGAATAGTGGTTGACCAAGATCAACACTTCATATCTATTATTTGAGAGTGAAATTTAAATGAGGTTTTATACCTCATGCATATTAATTCTAGCATGGTAATGATTTAATATCTCTAAGTAATCAAAATAGGAGATTCATTAGACTAAGGTCATTACCTCTTATTGAATTACTTAGGATCAAGATTTAAATGAGAGAGTAGCTCTCATACTATTTAAATAATTTATTTGTATGTGTTAAATGGACTAAGAAAGGGTTCCATAGCCATTATTTAAGCCTAGTTCATGATCATGCAAATCAACTATACTATATTTTTGCATAAATAATTAGAGAAGGTCAAAAGTGATTTATGAGAGTTGGATTCAACTCAAAATATTTTAATATTTATTTGAAGTTAGAAAAGGCCCTGCCTTGTTATTTTTGTCATTTAAATTCAATTACTAATTTGGAGATGAGACCAGTGGCATTATTTAGATAATTTCATGAGATTTCTAAATATATAAAATTGGTAAAATTTGGTGCAGTAGTTTGAAAGTTATTCAATTTTGAATTGGGTAGCAGTATTTGAATTTTCCTGAAATAATTAAATCAAATTTGAATTCCTTGTGCCGCGCGGGAAAAGCCTACGGGCCCAAATGAAATAAACAGAGCAGCACGGCCCAGCAACACAGCCGTGTGCGCGGGCCACCTGACGAGGTGGGGGCCACTCGTCAGTGGCTCTTTAACAGCCGAAACGGTATACGTGATGAGGTCCGTTGGATCAGAACCAGATCGCACGGTGATACGTCTCCAACGTATCTATAATTTCTTATGTTCCATGCCACATTATTGATGATATCTACATGTTTTATGCACACTTTATGTCATATTCGTGCATTTTCTGGAACTAACCTATTAACAAGATGCCGAAGTGCCGCTTCCGTTTTCTGCTGTTTTTGGTTTCAGAAATCCTAGTAACGAAATATTCTCGGAATTGGACGAAATCAACGCCCAGGTTCCTATTTTGCCCGGAAGCATCCAGAACACCCGAGAGCCGCCCGAGGGGGGCCCTGTGGGCCCCAGATGATAGGGTGGCGCGGCCTGGGCCCTGGCCGCGCCAGCCTATGGTGTGGGCACCCCTTCGACCCTCCTGCGCCGCCCTTTCGCCTATATAAAGCCCCTGCATCGAAAACTCTTACGGAGGAAGCCACGGTACGAGAAAAGTTCCAGAGCCGCCGCCATCGCGAAGCCAAGATCTGGGGGACAGGAGTCTCTGTTCCGGCACCCTGCCGGACGGGGAAGTGCCCCCGGAAGGCTTCTCCATCGACACCGCTGTCATCTCCACCACCATCTTCATCAACGCTGCTGCTCCCATGAGGAGGGAGTAGTTCTCCATCGAGGCTCGGGGCTGTACCGGTAGCTATGTGGTTCATCTCTCTCCTATGTACTTCAATACAATAATCTCATGAGCTTCCTTACATGATTGAGATTCATATGATGATGCTTGTAATCTAGATGTCATTGTGCTAGTCAAGTGAGTTTTACTTATGTGATCTCCGGAGACTCCTTGTCCCACGTGTGTAAAGGTGACAAGTGTGTGCACCGTGTGGGTCTCTTAGGCTATATTTCATAGAATACTTATTCACTGTTATGAATGGCATAGTGAAGTGCTTATTTATATCCCTTTATGATTGCAATGTGTTTTGTATCACAATTTATCCATGTGCTACTCTAGTGATGTTATTAAAGTAGTTTTATTCCTCCTACACGGTGTAATGGTGACGAGTGTGTGCACTCGTGTTAGTACTTGGTTTATGCTATGATCATGATCTCTTGTAGATTGCGAAGTTAACTATTGCTATGATAGTATTGATGTGTATTATTCCTCCTACATAAGCATGAAGGTGACAGTGTGCATGCTATGTTAGTACTTGGTTTAGTCGTTTCGATCTTTCATGCACTCTAAGGTTATTTAAATATGAACATTGAATTGTGGAGCTTGTTAACTCCGGCATTGAGGGTTCGTGTAATCCTACGCAATGTGTTCATCATCCAACAAGAGAGTGTAGAGTATGCATTTATCTATTCTGTTATGTGATCAATGTTGAGAGTGTCCACTAGTGAAAGTCTAATCCCTAGGCCTTGTTCCTAAATACGCTATCGCTGCTTGTTACTTGTTTTATCTGCGTTACTACTACGTGTTACTACTCGCATGTTTACTTCCCGCAATATTACTACCATCAACCGCACGCCAGCAAGCACTTTTACGGCGCCATACTACTCGCTCATATTCATTCATACCACTTGTATTTCACTATCTCTTCGCCGAACTAGTACACCTATTAGGTGTGTTGGGGACACAAGAGACTTCTTGCTTTGTGGTTGCAGGGTTGCATGAGAGGGATATCTTTGACCTCTTCCTCCCTGAGTTCGATAAACCTTGGGTAATTGATGTCTACGGGTGCTTCTATTCTTATAGACAGTGTTGGGCCTCCAAGAGCAGAGGTTTGTAGAACAGCAACAAGTTTTCCCTTAAGTGGATCACCCAAGGTTTATCGAACTCAGGGAGGAAGAGGTCAAAGATATCCCTCTCATGCAACCCCGCAACCACAAAGCAAGAAGTCTCTTGTGTCCCCAACACACCTAATAGGTGCACTAGTTCGGCGAAGAGATAGTGAAATACAAGTGGTATGAATGAATATGAGCAGTAGTACGGCGCCGTAAAAGTGCTTGTCAGCGTGCGCTTGATGGTGGTAGTATTGCAGGAAGTAAACATGCAGTAGTAACGCATTAAAACGAGAAACAAGCAGCGATAGCAGTATTTAGGAACAAGGCCTAGGGAATAGACTTTCACTAGTGGACACTCTCAACATTGATCACATAACCGAATAGATAAATGCATACTCTACACTTTTGTTGGATGATGAACACATTGCGTAGGATTACACGAACCCTCAATGCCGGAGTTAACAAGCTCCACAATAATGCTCATATTTTAGTAACCTTTAGTGTAAGATAGATCAAAAGACTAAACCAAGTACTAGCATAGCATGCACACTGTCACCTTCATGCATATGTAGGAGGAATAGATCACATCAATATTATCATAGCAATAGTTAACTTCGCAATCTACAAGAGATCATGATCATAGCATAAACCAAGTACTAACACGGTGCACACACTCGTCACCTTTACACACGTGCGGGAGGAATAAAACTACTTTAATAACATTGCTAGAGTAGCACATAGATAAATTGTGATACAAACTCATATGAATCTCAATCATGTAAAGCAGCTCATGAGATTATTGTATTGAGGTACATGGGAGAGATGAACCACATAGCTACCGGTACAGCCCCGAGCCTCGATGGAGAACTACTCCCTCCTCATGGGAGCAAGCAGCGGTGATGAAGATGGCGGTGGAGATGGCAGCGGTGTCGATGGAGAAGCCTTCCGGGGGCACTTCCCCGTCCGGCAGGGTGCCGGAACAGAGACTCCTGTCCCCCAGATCTTGGCTTCGCGATGGCAGCGGCTCTGGAAGGTTTTCCGTATCGTGGCTTCCTCCGTCGGGGTTTTTAGGTCAGGGACCTTATATAGGCGAAAGGGGAGCCTCGGAGGGGCACCAGGGTGCCCTCACCACCAGGTGGCGCGGCCAGGCCCTGGCCCGCGCCCAAGTGTGGTGTGGGCCCCCCTGGCCCATCTCTGGCCCCTCTTCGGTGATCTGGAAGCTTCCGGGAAAAATAGGAACCTGGGAGGTGATTTCGTCCGATTCCGAGAATATTTCCTTACTAGGATTTCTGAAACCAAAAACAGCAGAAAACAACAACTGGCTCTTTGGCATCTTGTTAATAGGTTAGTTCCGTAAAATGCATAAATATGACATATAATGTGCATAAAACATGTAGGTATCATCAATAAAGTAGCATGGAACATAAGAAATTATCGATACGTTGGAGACGTATCAGCATCCCCAAGCTTAGTTCTGCTCGTCCCGAGCAGGTAAAACGATAACAAAGATAATTTCTGAAGTGACATGCCGTCATAAACTTGATCATACTATTTGTAAACATATGAGATGAATGCAGCGATCCAAACAATGGTAATGACATGAGTAAACAAGTGAATCATATAACAAAGACTTTTCATGAATAGTACTTCAAGACAAGCATCAATAAGTCTTGCATAAGAGTTAACTCATAAAGCAATAATTCAAAGTAGAGGTATTGACGCAACACAATGGAAGATTAAGTTTCAGCGGTTGCTTTCAACTTGTAACATGTATATCTCATGGATAGTTGTCAATGCAAAGTAATATAATAAGTGCAATATGCAAGTATGTAGGAATCAATGCACAGTTCACACAAGTGTTTGCTTCTTGAGATGGAGAGAAATAGGTGAACTGACTCAACAATAAAAGTAAAAGAATGATCCTTCAAAGAGGAAAGCATCGATTGCTGTATTTGTGCTAGAGCTTTGGTTTTGAAAACATAAAGAGAGCATAAAAGTAAAATTTTGAGAGGTGTTTGTTGTTGTCAACGAATGGTAGCGGGTACTCTAACCCCCTTGCCAGACAAACCTTCAAAGAGCGGCTCCCATTTTATTTTATTTTTGTGTGGCACTCCTTCCAACCTTTCTTTCACAAACCATGGCTAACCGAATCCTCGGGTGCCTGCCAACAATCTCATACCATGAAGGAGTGCCTTTTTATTTTAGTTTTATTATGATGACACTCCTCCCCACCTTTGCTTTCTCAAGCCATGGCTAACCGAATCCTTCGGGTGCCGTCCAACAATCACATACCATGGAGGAGTGTCTATTTTTGTTAATTAATTTGGGACTGGGAATCCCATTGCCAGCTCTTTTTGCAAAGTTATTAGATAAGCGGATGAAGCCACTAGTCCATTGGTGAAAGTTGCCCAACAAGATTGAAAGATAAACACCACATACTTCCTCATGAGCTATTAAACATTGACACAAATAAGAGGTAATAACTTTTTAATTGTTTAAAGGTAGCACTCAAGCAATTTACTTTGGAATGGCGGAGAAATACCATGTAGTAGGTAGGTATGGTGGACACAAATGGCGTAGTGGTTGGCTCAAGGATTTGGATGCATGAGAAGTATTCCCTCTCGATACAAGGTTTAGGCTAGCAAGGTTATTTGAAACAAACACAAGGATGAACCGGTGCAGCAAAATTCACATAAAAGACATATTGTAAACATTATAAGACTCTACACCGTCTTCCTTGTTGTTCAAAACTCAATACTAGATATTATCTAGACCTTAGAGAGACCAAATATGCAAATCAAATTTTAGCAAGCTCTATGTATTTCTTCATTAATGGGTGCAAAGCATATGATGCAAGAGCTTAAACATGAGCACAACAATTGCAAAGTATCACATTATCCAAGACATTTTAGAATTACTACGTGTAGCATTTTCCAATTCCAACCATATAACAATTTAACGAAGAAGAAACTTCGCCATGAACATTATGAGTAAAGCCTAAGGACACATGTGTCCATATGCAACAGCGGAGCGTGTCTCTCTCCCACAAAGTGAATGCTAGGATCCATTTTATTCAAACAAAAACAAAAACAAAAACAAACCGACGCTCCAAGTAAAGAACACAAGATGTGATTGAATAAAAATATAGTTTCAGGGGAGGAACCAGATGATGTTGTCGATGAAGAAGGGGATGCCTTGGGCATCCCCAAGCTTAGACGCTTGAGTCTTCTTAGAATATGCAGGGGTGAACCACGGGGGCATCCCCAAGCTTAGAGCTTTCACTCCTCTTGATCATAGTATATCATTCTCCTCTCTTGACCCTTGAAAACTTCCTTCACACCAAACTTCAAGCAAACTCATTAGAGGGTTAGTGCACAATTAATAATTCACACATTCAGAGGTGACACAATCATTATTTTCACTTCTGGACATTGCATAATGCTACTGGACATTAATGGATCAAAGAAATAAATCCAACATAGCAAAAGAGGCAATGCGAAATAAAAGGCAGAATCTGTCAAAAACAGAACAGTCCGTAAAGACGGATTTAAAGCTGGCACCAGACTGGCTCAAATGGAAAAACTCAAAACTAATGAAAGTTGCGTACATATCTGAGGATCACGCTCGTAAATTGGCAGATTTTTTCGAATTTCCTACAGAGACTTGTGCCCAGATTCGTGACAGACAGCAATGCTGTTTCTGCGCAGCGATCCCAAATATAACATCAACTTTGACATAGAAACTTTACTTGGCACAAAAACATGATAAGGAGAGGTTGCTACAGTAGTAAACAACTTCCAAGACACAAATATAAAACAAAGTGCTGTAGTAAAAAAAACTCATGGGTTATCTCCCAAGAAGTTCTTTCTTTATAGCCATTAAGATGGGCTCAGCAGTTTTAATGATGCACTCGCAAGAAATAGAAGTTGCAGCAAAAGAGAGCATCAAGAGGCAAATTCAAAACACATTTAAGTCTAACATGCTTCCTATGCATAGGAATCTTGTAAATAAACAAGTTCATGAAGAGCAAAGTAACAAGCATAAGAAGATAAAACAAGTGTAGCTTCAAAAATTTCAGCACATAGAGAGGCATTTTAGTAACATGCAAATTTTTACAACCATATTTTCCTCTCTCATAATAACTTTCAGTAGCAACATGAGCAAACTCAACAATATAACTATCACATAAAGCATTCTTATCATGAGTCTCATGCATAAAATAATTACTACTCCCAACATAAGCATAGTCATTCTTATTAATTGTAGTGGGAGCAAATTCAACAAAGTAGCTATCAAATATAGGAGGTATATTGTAATCATAATCAAATTTATCCTCCATAACAGGTGGTAACAAAAGACTACTATCATTATAATCATCATAAATGGGAGGCAAAGTATCATCAAAGTAAATTTTCTCCTCAATGCTTGGGGAACTAAAAATATCATGCTCATCAAAGCCAGCTTCCCCAAGCTTAGAATTTTCCATAGCATTAGCAACAATGGTGTTCAAAGCATTCATAGTAATAACATTCCCGTTAGCATGCATATAAAGTTCCATGGGTTTCTTAATTCTTTCTTCAAACACATCATGTCCTAATTCAAGATAAAGTTCATAAAGATCTCTCATATTTTTGTTGTTTTCCATTATGCCCAACTAGTGTAAACAAGAAACCAAATGCCGCAATTGCAGAGTCTAAAGGAAATAGCTTCGAGCACACACACAATGGCGCCAGAAAAGTACTGTTACCTGGAACCGAAGTATGAGTGCCTTTTCCTTTCCTCCCCGGCAACGGCGCCGTAAAAGTGCTTGGCGCGTAGTTGACGAGGGAGGAAAAGTGCTTAGTTGCCGGGCTTGCCAATGTGTGAGTGCCGTTTACCTTCCCTCCCCGGCAACGGCGCCGTAAAAGTGCTTGATGTCTACGGGTGCTTCTATTCTTGTAGACAGGTGTTGGGCCTCCAAGAGCAGAGGTTTGTAGAACAGACAGCAAGTTTTCCCTTAAGTGGATCACCCAAGGTTTATCGAACTCGGGGAGGAAGAGGTCAAAGATATCCCTCTCATGCAACCCTGCAACCACAAAGCAAGAAGTCTCTTGTGTCCCCAACACACCTAATAGGTGCACTAGTTCGGCGAAGAGATAGTGAAATACAAGTGGTATGAATGAATATGAGCAGTAGTACGGCGCCAGAAAAGTGCTTGCTGGCGTGCAGTTGATGGTAGTAATATTGCGGGAAGTAAACATGCAGTAGTAACGCATTAAAACAGTAAACAAGCAGCGATAGCAGTATTTAGGAACAAGGCCTAGGGAATAGACTTTCACTAGTGGACACTCTCAACATTGATCACATAACAGAATAGATAAATGCATACTCTACACTTTTGTTGGATGATGAACACATTGCGTAGGATTACATGAACCCTCAATGCCGGAGTTAACAAGCTCCACAATAATGCTCATATTTTAGTAACCTTTAGTGTAAGATAGATCAAAAGACTAAACCAAGTACTAGCATAGCATGCACACTATCACCTTCATGCATATGTAGGAGGAATAGATCACATCAATATTATCATAGCAATAGTTAACTTCGCAATCTACAAGAGATCATGATCATAGCATAAACCAAGTACTAACACGGTGCACCCACTCGTCACCTTTACACACGTGCGGGAGGAATAAAACTACTTTAATAACATTGCTAGAGTAGCACATAGATAAATTGTGATACAAACTCATATGAATCTCAATCATGTAAAGCAGCTCATGAGATTATTGTATTGAGGTACATGGGAGAGATGAACCACATAGCTACGCGGTACAGCCCCGAGCCTCGATGGAGAACTACTCCCTCCTCATGGGAGCAAGCAGCGGTGATGAAGATGGCGGTGGAGATGGCAGCGGTGTCGATGGAGAAGCCTTCCGGGGGCACTTCCCCGTCCGGCAGTGTGCCGGAACAGAGACTCCTGTCCCCCAGATCTTGGCTTCGCGATGGCGGCGGCTCTGGAAGGTTTTCCGTATCGTGGCTTCCTCCGTCGGGGTTTTTAGGTCAGGGACCTTATATAGGCGAAAGGGGAGCCTCGGAGGGGCACCGAGGTGCCCTCACCACCGGTGGCGCGGCCGGGCCCCGGCCCGCGCCCAATGTGGTGTGGGCCCCCCGGCCCATCTCCGCCCCTCTTCGGTGATCTGGAAGCTTCCGAGAAAAATAGGAACCTGGGAGGTGATTTCGTCCGATTCCGAGAATATTTCCTTACTAGGATTTCTGAAACCAAAAACAGCAGAAAACAACAACTGGCTCTTCGGCATCTTGTTAATAGGTTAGTTCCAGAAAATGCATAAATATGACATATAATGTGCATAAAACATGTAGGTATCATCAATAAAGTAGCATGGAACATAAGAAATTATCGATACGTTGGAGACGTATCGGTAATCCACTTAAGGGAAACTTGCTCAGCTGTTCTACAAACCTCTGCTCTTGGAGGCCCAACACTGTCTACAAGAATAGAAGCACCCGTAGACATCAAGCACTTTTCTGGCGCCGTTGCCAGGGAGGAAAGGTAAAAGGCACTCATACTCCGGTTCCAGGTAACAGTACTTTTCTGGCGTCATTGTGTGTGTGATCGAAGCTATTTCCTTTAGACTCTGCAATTGCGACATTTGGTTTTTTGTTTACACTAGTTAGGCATAATGGACAACAATGACCTTTTTATTCTATTTCCTGATTTAAGACATGGATGGTTTGATGCGAAAATTAAAAAACCCATGGAACATATTAATATGAATGCTTTGAACACTATTGTTGCTAATGCTATGGAAAATTCTAAGCTTGGGGAAGCTGGCTTTGATGAGCATGATATTTTTAGTCCCCCAAGCATTGAGGAGAAAATTTACTTTGATGATAATTTGCCTCCTATTTATGATGATTATAATGATAGTAGTCTTTTGTTACCACCTATTATGGAGGATAAATTTGATTATGATTACAATATACCTCCTATATTTGATAGCTACTTTGTTGAATTTGCTCCCACTACAATTAATAAGAATGACTATGCTTATGTTGGAAGTAGTAATTATTTTATGCATGAGACTCATGATAAGAATGCTTTACGTGATAGTTATATTGTTGAGTTTGCTCATGATGCTACTGAAAGTTATTATGAGAGAGGAAAATATGGTTGTAGAAATTTTCATGTTACTAAAACACCTCTCTATGTGCTGAAATTTTTTAAGCTACACTTGTTTTATCTTTCTATGCTTGTTGCATTATGCTTCTTGAACTTGTTTATTTACAAGATTCCTTTTCATAGGAAGCATGTTAGACTTAAATGTGTTTTGAATTTGCCTCTTGATGCTCTCTTTGCTTCAAATACTATTTCTTGCGAGTGCATCATTAAAACTGCTGAGCCCATCTTAATGGCTATAAAGAAAGAACTTCTTGGGAGATAACCCATGTGTTTATTTTACTACAGCAATTTTTGTTTTGTTGTGTCTTGGAAGTTGTTTACTACTGTAGCAACCTCTCCTTATCTTAGTTTTGTTGCATTGTTGTGCCAAGTAAAGTTTCTATGTTAAAGTTGATGTTATATTTGGGATCGCTGCGCAGAAACAGCATTGCTGTCTGTCACGAATCTGGGCACAAGTCTCTGTAGAAAATTCGAAAAAATCTGCCAATTTACGAGCGTGATCCTCAGATATGTACGCAACTTTCATTAGTTTTGAGTTTTTCCATTTGAGCAAGTATGGTGCCATTTTAAAATTCGTCTCTACGAACTGTTCTGTTTTGACAGATTCTGCATTTTATTTCGTATTGCCTCTTTTGCTATGTTGGATGAATTTCTTTGATCCATTAATGTCCAGTAGCTTTATGCAATGTCCAGAAGTGTAAAGAATGATTGTGTCACCTCTGAACATGTGAATTTTGATTATGCACTAACCCTCTAATGAGTTTGCTTAAAGTTTGGTGTGAAGGAAGTTTTCAAGGGTCAAGAGAGGAGTATGATATACTATTATCAAGAGGAGTGAAAGCTCTAAGCTTGGGGATGCCCCCGTGGTTCATCCCTGCATATTTCAAGAAGACTCAAGTATCTAAGCTTGGGGATGCCCAAGGCATCCCCTTCTTCATCGACAAAAGTATCAGGTTCCTTCTCTTGAAACTATATTTTTATTCAGTCACATCTTGTGTTCTTTACTTGGAGCGTCGGTTTGTTTTTGTTTTTGTTTTTGTTTTTGTTTGAATAAAATGGATCCTAGCATTCACTTTGTGGGAGAGAGACACGCTCCGCTGTTGCATATGGACAAATATGTCCTTAGGCTTTACTCATAATGTTCAAGGCGAAGTTTCTTCTTCGTTAAATTGTTATATGGTTGGAATTGGAAAATGCTACATGTAGTAATTCTAAAATGTCTTGGATAATGTGATACTTGGCAATTGTTGTGCTCATGTTTTATGCTCTTGCATCATATGCTTTGCACCCATTAATGAAGAAATACATAGAGCTTGCTAAAATTTGGTTTGCATAATTGGTCTCTCTAAGGTCTAGATAATTTCTAGTATTGAGTTTGAACAACAAGGAAGACGGTGTAAAGTCTTATAATGTTTACAATATGTCTTTTATGTGAGTTTTGCTGCACCGGTTCATCCTTGAGTTTGCTTCAAATAAACCTTGCTAGCCTAAACCTTGTATCGAGAGGGAATACTTCTCATGCATCCAAAATCCTTGAGCCAACCACTATGCCATTTGTGTCCACCATACCTACCTACTACATGGTATTTCTCCGCCATTCCAAAGTAAATTGCTTGAGTGCTACCTTTAAAATTCCATCATTTACCTTTGAAATATATAGCTCATGGGACAAAATAGCCTTAAAACTATCGTAGTATTGAATATGTACTTATGCACTTTATCTCTTATTAAGTTGCTTGTTGTGCGATAACCATGCTTCTGGGGAACGCCATCAACTATAACTTTGTTGAATATCATGTGAGATGCTATGCATGTTCGTCTTGTCTGAAGTAGTGGATTTCATGATCAAATGGTTTGAGTATGCATATGTTAGAGAAGAACATTGGGCCGCTAACTAAAGCCATGTATCATGGTGGAAGTTTCAGTTTGGACATATATCCTCAATCTCATATGAGAATAATAATTGTTGTTACATGCTTATGCATAAAAGAGGAGTCCATTATCTGTTGTCCATGTTGTCCCGGTATGGATGTCTAAGTTGAGAATAATCAAAAGCGAGAAATCCAAAATGCGAGCTTTCTCCTTAGACCTTTGTACAGGCGGCATGGAGGTACCCCTTTGTGACACTTGGTTGAAACATATGTTATGCGATGAGAATCCGTGTTTTCCGAGATAGTAGGACAGGGTGCGAGCACTATTGGTACTCTATGCATGAGACATGCAACTTGTAAGATATAATTTACATAACTCATATGCTTTATTACTACCGTTGACAAAATTGTTTCATGTTTTCAAAATAAAAGCTCTAGCACAAATATAGCAATCGATGCTTTCCTCTTTGAAGGACCATTCTTTTACTTTTATGTTGAGTCAGTTCACCTATTTCTCTCCATCCCAAGAAGCAAACACTTGTGTGAACTATGCATTGATTCCTACATACTTGCATATTGCACTTGTTATATTACTTTATGTTGACAATATCCATGAGATATACATGTTATAAGTTGAAAGCAACCGCTGAAACTTAATCTTCCTTTGTGTTGCTTCAATACCTTTACTTTGATTTATTGCTTTATGAGTTAACTCTTATGCAAGACTTATTGATGCTTGTCTTGAAGTACTATTCATGAAAAGTTTTTGCTTTATGATTCACTTGTTTACTCATGTCATTACCATTGTTTTGATCGCTGCATTCATTACATATGTTTACAAATAGTATGATCAAGATTATGATGGCATGTCAATTCAGAAATTATCTTTGTTATCGTTTTACCTGCTCGGGACGAGCAGAACTAAGCTTGGGGATGCTGATACGTCTCCAACGTATCTATAATTTCTTATGTTCCATGCCACATTATTGATGATATCTACATGTTTTATGCACACTTTATGTCATATTCGTGCATTTTCTGGAACTAACCTATTAACAAGATGCCGAAGTGCCAGTTCTCGTTTTCTCGCTGTTTTTGGTTTCGTAAATCCTAGTAACGAAATATTCTCGAATTGGACGAAATCAACGCCCAGTGTTCCTATTTTGCCCGGAAGCATCCGAACACCCGAGAGCCGCGGAGGGGGCCCTGTGGGCCCTAGATGATAGGGTGGCGCGGCCTGGGCCCTGGCCGCGCCAGCCTATGGTGTGGGCACCCCTTCGACCCTCCTGCGCCGCCCTTTCGCCTATATAAAGCCCCTGCATCGAAAACCCTTACGGAGGAAGCCACGGTACGAGAAAAGTTCCAGAGCCGCCGCCATCGCGAAGCCAAGATCTGGGGACAGGAGTCTCTGTTCTGGCACCCTGCCGGACAGGGAAGTGCCCCCGGAAGGCTTCTCCATCGACACCGCTGCCATCTCCACCGCCATCTTCATCAACGCTGCTGCTCCCATGAGGAGGCAGTAGTTCTCCATCGAGGCTCGGGGCTGTACCGGTAGCTATGTGGTTCATCTCTCTCCTATGTACTTCAATACAATAATCTCATGAGCTGCCTTACATGATTGAGATTCATATGATGATGCTTGTAATCTAGATGTCATTGTGCTAGTCAAGTGAGTTTTACTTATGTGATCTCCGTGAGACTCCTTGTCCCACGTGTGTAAAGGTGACAAGTGTGTGCACCGTGTGGGTCTCTTAGGCTATATTTCACAGAATACTTATTCACCGTTATGAATGGCATAGTGAAGTGCTTATTTATATCCCTTTATGATTGCAATGTGTTTTGTATCACAATTTATCCATGTGCTACTCTAGTGATGTTATTAAAGTAGTTTTATTCCTCCTACACGGTGTAATGGTGACAGTGTGTGCACTCGTGTTAGTACTTGGTTTATGCTATGATCATGATCTCTTGTAGATTGCGAAGTTAACTATTGCTATGATAGTATTGATGTGTATTATTCCTCCTACATAAGCATGAAGGTGACAAGTGTGCATGCTATGTTAGTACTTGGTTTAGTCGTTTCGATCTTTCATGCACTCTAAGGTTATTTAAATATGAACATTGAATTGTGGAGCTTGTTAACTCCGGCATTGAGGGTTCGTGTAATCCTACGCAATGTGTTCATCATCCAACAAGAAAGTGTAGAGTATGCATTTATCTATTCTCGTTATGTGATCAATGTTGAGAGTGTCCACTAGTGAAAGTCTAATCCCTAGGCCTTGTTCCTAAATATCGCTATCGCCGCTTGTTACCGTTTTATCGCGTTACTACTACCGTGTTACTACCGCATGTTTACTTCCCGCAATATTACTACCATCAACCGCACGCCAGCAAGCACTTTTCGGCGCCATACTACTCGCTCATATTCATTCATACCACTTGTATTTCACTATCTCTTCGCCGAACTAGTACACCTATTAGGTGTGTTGGGGACACAAGAGACTTCTTGCTTTGTGGTTGCAGGGTTGCATGAGAGGGATATCTTTGACCTCTTCCTCCCTGAGTTCGATAAACCTTGGGTAATCCACTTAAGGGAAACTTGCTGCTGTTCTACAAACCTCTTCTCTTGGAGGCCCAACACTGTCTACAAGAATAGAAGCACCCGTAGACATCACACGGCCGTGGAGCATCGTCATCTCCGACGAGATCCCGGCATGCTGGCGGCGTACCTAGGGGGTCGGAGGGCGCTGTAGGCCGCCGGCGATCAGTGGCGAGGTGCAAGGCGTCGTTGGCGAGGGTGAAGAAGGCCCTGGTTCCGTGGCGGAGCTTGAGGAGGCGTGGATCACTGGCGATGGTCTGCGAGCTCCAGTGGCTACGAGCTTCAAATTGGGCGGCTCCGGCGAGATGGTGTTCGATTGGGTGGTCGAGGAGGGGCAGTGAGGAGAGGGGAAGGGATTGGTGTGAAGGAGAGGTGCTCTGGACACGTCTATTTATAGGGGAAGGAAGGTGCTGCGAGTGCCGGGGAGGGTCGAGCATGGCGCGGCCGCTCCGGCGTGCGGAAGGGCGTGTGAAGGACGGCGATCAAGTGGCGACGGCATGGCGATGCTGTGCATGCCTCTGGCGCGGAGAAAGGTGGACGGGATCGGTCAGGAGCATGTATCAAGTGCTGCGGTACCCACGGTACTTCGCCGACGTGGACGACGGCGACAAGGCAGCCACAGGCTATTGAGCGTGTCTACGCGGTAGAGGTGAGTGTGGCGATGCTCGCTGCAGTCATAGGGATGCAGGGGGAGGACGAGGGCGATGGGTCGCGTGGCGCTCTGGCGCGCCCAGTGCACGCTCACCGCGTGCCTGGCATGCCATGGCATGGTACTGGGCGTGCTGGGCACGGCCTGGCTCGGCCAATGCTGGCCTCGTGCGAGCTCCAGCTGGGCATGATCATGATCAGCACGCGCGTGGGCATCTCCAGGACATGATCATCAAGCAAGGGGAGGGCGAGAGAGAGAGTGACCAAAGGTGGCCGGCATGGTACGGTGTGGAGCTTTTCTCTCCGTTTTACCACTTTAAACGAAGGGAGCAAGGACTAAGATCGATGCAGGGGATGCAGGGGGAGCTAATGATCACAAGTTAAAAGTGGTTTAGGCAAGAAACCATCGGGTAATAGCAGGTATTGCTCAAACCAGAACTCGCTTGCAAGGTGTTCGGCATAATGCCCGCAAGAACATTTTTGATGAATTTTGGATTTCTTTTTGGTACCACTCATTTATATAATTATTGTGTTAGAATGGTGATGGTGGTGTTCATTTTGGTGAAGGTTTGCAAGAATTCCAAAATGGGGGTCATCTACACTTTGTTTCAAAGTCCTATCTTGTCAAATTGTTTCTGGTCAACCTGGTCAAAGTTAGACATGGTGGTCAATATCAAAGTTGTTGACTTTGACATGGTCTTGGATGACATGGTCATGGTTGACCAAGTTTAGTTTTAAGAAAAGTCAAAACTAGGGGGTAAAGTAGTGAACATTTTATAAAATCCAAACTTGACCATTATCACATGTATGTTGATTTTGAGATTTTCTTGGATTTGATTCTGGTTTCTTTGAGGCATTTGTGTTTGTTTATCATATGTAAGTATTCTCCAAGCAATGGATCAAGCAATGGTGGCCTTTGGTGAAGATTTGCAAAATTGGCCTTATGTGTATGTGAGTGAAATTTGGGATTTTCTCTCTATTTGATTTTTCTCCATTTGATTTGACTTTTCTTGACTCTAATGTGACTCTTATTAGTTTAGAGACTTTTTCAAACCATTGAAACTATTTCAAGTGGTCTTGTTCAAAGATTTGCAAAAATGGCCATAACACATAAGAGGTGATGTGTCATATTTCATTATTCTTGTAAATGGTTGATCTTGCTTTACTTGGACATGGGTTAGAGTCAATTTAGGGTTATATTAGGTTGAGAGATGGTTTCACATCATTTGGGCAAGGTTTAGAGTCATAGGGCAAGAATTGGGTATTTCGGCTATGTGTCACATATGCCTCTATGCATATGTTGCATTTGAGTTTTAATTTGACTTGGCTTGACCCACATGGTGTTGTTGAGTGTTGAGATGGTATATAGGAGTGATCCCACCATTCACAACAAGTCTTAGGGTCAAGATTCCCAAATTCATAAATTTGCATTTTACTCTCATATGCCTCTATGGCAATTTTTAGTTTCTTTTTATTTTCTTGAGTTTCACTTTGGATTTGGTTGGATAAGTGCTTGATAGGATGTATGAAGGTTTTCCAACCCTCTACACAAAGTCGAAAGGTCTAGGGTAAAGATTTGTAAAAATAACCATAGGCACATATACCTTTTTCTTATTTAATTTCCTTTTATTTTATTTTAGCTAGGATGGTGAAAGAAGGGTGAGGGTTAGGGTTTAAGATCATTTTCATCACTAACAACAAGCAATCATGGCAATCAAACAATAATTAAGCAAGATCACTAGGTAGCACACTTAATTTAAGAAAAGTTTTTGTTGGTTCCAAAATTTGGAGCAAGAGAATTTTCTTTTTCTTCTTTGTTTGAAAATTTGGGATGTTACAAACCCTTCCCCCTTAAACAAATCTCGTCCTGAGATTTTAAGAAAAGTTAGGTTCCTAAGAGAGATTGAGCCTTTTGATTATCAGGAGGACATACTGTAATCTCTTGTGATCCGGATAGATCTCGCATTTACTACTCATGAGATGATGACGCCAAACTTTCAAAGTTAACCGTATTGTCGTGAGTTCTAGTTTATGGGTCTTGCTAGGCTTGAAAATCTTTTAATGAATCAGCGGTAGCACCTGCCAATCCGAGAAAAAGTACGGACTTCCATCTGAGTGGTTGGTGTTTCCTATTCTGCAACGGTCTTCCTCTTTGTAGGATCAATGGCACTTCCTCCTGCTGACAAGATGTGTCCCAGGAATCTGACTTCCTTCCACCAAACTCGCACTTGCGGACTTGGCGTACAACTTGTGCTATCTAAGGGTTTCTAGGATGATCTCTAGGTATAGTTAGTGTTCCTTCTCGGACTTGGAGTAGATTAGGAGGTCATCGATGAAGACGACGACAAACTTGTCTAAGAAGTTCCTGAAGATCTTGTTCATGAGGTTCAGGAAATAGGCGGGAGCATTAGTCAGTCCAAGTGACAGGACGTTGTACTTATACAACCCATATCTGGTGGTGAATGCCGTCTTTGGGATATCCGTTGCACGGATCTTCAGTTGGTGGTAACCTGTCTTAAGATTAATCTTAGAGAACACAGTGGCACCCGTCAACTGGTCGAACAAATCTTCTATCCTGCCAAGGGGTATTTGTTCTTGATAGTGACATCATTCAGCTTGCGGTACTCCGTACATAACGAGTGGCACCGTCTTTCTCCTCCACAAACAGAACTGGTGATCTCTAAGGGGACGCACTTGGTCGGATCAGACCTTTGGCTAACAGTTCATCCAGCTGTTTCTTCAGTTCCACTGGTTCTGCCGGGTTCATGTGGTAAGCTATCTGGGCTATGGGTCCTGTTCCAGGGATTAACTCAATGATAAACTCGATATCCTGATCTGGGGAGGGCATACCAGGTAGATCATCAGGAAACACCTCAGAGCGTCTACAGACGACCCTGATCTGATCCTGGGTAGGAGTGGCTAAACTCTGGCTGTAGGTAAACTTTCTGGACGGTCTCTCTGAGATAAGTTCTACTAATACCCCAGTGCTACTAGTCCTGGTGATGACCTTGCTGGCACCGTCAATCAGTCCTTGCGGCTTGGATAACCCATCCCTACCAGTACTACTTTCAAAACCTTTGTTCTCAGAACACTCAAATTGGCCTAAAACTATATTTCCTGGATTCTGATGGTTACCTCCTGGAAAATTTTGTTAGGTTTTTGAAGTTGAACGGGATATTTGAGTTAGCATGATATGCTTCTAACTGATGGGTTGAATCTTACTAGTGCATGAAAATTCCTTGGTGATAAATGAAAGCGGTGCTCCAGAATGAAACAACACTCTTGCCGGTACGGAAATATCAGGGAACATACCCAGCACTACATCTGGCGCTTCCTGGGCTTCCTCCGCATTCATGTGAAAAAGGCGGCTGCTGCGGGGATTGGGGTTGTTGGGGTTGTTGGGGGCGAACTTCTTGCCGTTGGTGACACGGCGTTGTTGCTGAGCAGGTGCAGCGGTGTTGGCGGCGAGCTTGGCGAGTCTCTTGGGGCACTCATTTGAATTGTGTCCCACTACACCACACTCGTAGAAAGTGATGGTGGCTTTGTCCTTGGTAGCGACAGGAATAGCATTGCTCCCAGTCCTTGGAGCAGTGTTGGTGTTGGGGTTGTTGGCGGGGGCTCTTATTGGTGCACGGTTGAAGTTGGTGTTATGGTGAACATAGTTGTGGTTGCTGTGGTTGGGGTGGCCTCCTGGCCTGGGATTTCCGCCACTCCGGTTCTGATAACCGGGGCGCGACATCTGTGTCGGTGGCTTGTTATATCTGGGGTTGAATCCTCCGCTTGAGCTAGAGCGGAACTTGTGGTTATTACTGGGCCCACTCTGATTCATCATTCGGCGTTTGCGATTTTCATTGGCCTGATTCAGCTTGCCCTCCATCTGAATGGCAGAGTCAACAAGGGCTTCAAGGTCAGCAAAAGGGATATTGACCAACACGGTTTGCATCTCGTCGTGCAGTCCGTTCAAGAATCTCTCCTTCCTTTTCTCGGTGGTATCCGTCTCGCCAGGGGCGTACCTTGACAAGGTGAGAAACTTGTCGCGGTACTCCACCACAGTCATCCTGCCCTGTTTGAGTTCACGGAACTCATCCCTCATCTTCTTGATCAGGCCCGGGGGTACGTGGTATTTGCTGAACTTGAGCTTGAAGTCAGCCCAAGTCATCATTTGCCCCGCATTCAATGCGCGGGCACTAGTCCACCAGGCACGTGCTGGTCCTGCCAGATAGTGCGTGGCGAACAGAACCTTGTCGTTGGCCTCTACTCCGGCCACTTCAAGATTGTTCTCCATGGTCTGAAGCCAGTCGTCCGCATCGAGGGGTTCTTCCGTCTTGCTGAAGACTGGAGGGTTGGTGTTCTGGAAGTTCTTCAACTTGGAGCCTGGATGATCATGGTTTCCGTGGCCCTAGTTGTTCTGGGCAATCTGTTGCAGTGCCGCGATGTTGGCTTGCCTGTCAGCTCGGTCAGCCTCTCGATCTGCCATGAGGGACTGCAGTAGTTGCATCATAGCATCTTGTGATGCACGGCTGGGAGGTGCCATCTGAATATTGATACAGATCATGAGATGAGAGGGAAAGTTCTAGGGCTTATTTTGGGGGTAAAGTTCAAAGTTTAAAACTTGAGTTCTTGACTTGTGGAAACTAAACATACTCTTATTTTATTCATGATGCAGACAGTACAAGATAACACATCGAGGGGGGGGGTTTGAAGAACCCGTTTATCAAGCTACGATACATTGGGACCGATACAACTCACACCTGCGTAAAGTGCACAAGTGACTACTCTCCATCAACATTGATCGGGGCGGGGTCATCTCCGTAGGGGTAGAAGTCCAGGTCATCATTCTCCTCGTTGCTCGCATAGGAGTGGCCATCCCCTGGGAGGTTCTCCCCTTCTCCTTCTCCTTCGAGGGCCCGGAGTTGGTCCTCTTGGGTCCTGATGGTCTCCTTCATTGCGGCGACCTTGGCCTTGAGGCGGTGGATGGCGTAGTCCTTCTTCGCGTTTTCCCGACGAAGGGCCCGGTGTTCCTTGGTGATGACCTTGATGGTCTCATCCTTCTGGAGCATCTGGTTGTAGGCGTAGTTGGTGAGGCCACGGGATTTGTCCATCGCGGTGCGAGTTTTGCACAACATGAAGTCGAGGTGGTCCACATGGTGCCTCAGCACTGGGTGGTATGGCAGGTTCAGAGGTACTCCAAGGGAGTTGTGCCTTGCGAGGTGAGCAAAGTGTCCTCCTTGAAGAGCCATAGCGTTCTGCCCGCACAGAAGTGCGAGTGCTTCTTGCATGGCGCGGGTGAGTCCATCCGCCCAGTTGTTCTCCCTGAGAGAGAACTGGATCCTACCGAACATGGGAGACTCAGGCTTCCCGGGAAGATCAGCCATGATCACCCACTGTAGCTGTCCACCGGGCTGGTCATTGACCTGTCCCCCATAGAACACGGGTGGTGAGCGTCCAAGCGACTCCGAGAGGGCATGAAGGTCCCTTTCGAAGATCAGGTCTCCACCATTCCCTAGCTGGTACACCTCAGTCTGGACAAAGGGCTCCATCTGTAGAGACATGGATGAGTAAGTTAGAGAAGTGTGAGTGTTCAAAATTTTAATTTAATTTTAAGAAGACAGTATGAACTTAGTATTTTGCAAAGGATCTCAAGGGTAAGAGTGTGAATATATTTTCATAACTATTTCTTGTATTCCTTTTAAATGTAAAGGTTTTAAAACTTCCATTCTAAACTAGGGGCTCCTAAGGTCAAACAATGGCTCTGATACCAACTTGTCAACACCCGGATTTTTAAGTCCAGATGCCTATTATGTCATACCTCGCAATCCCAGGATAATGTTGTTGCGAGACATAATAGTTGAATATCATAGAGTCATCATTTATTACAATACGAAGAGTCTTACATCCAAGGATCACATGATCCCATATTACACAAATAGTTGATCTCTAAGATCAACGAACATAAATAAATAGCGGAAGCGTCATAGTAGGTGGAACTGTCTATCCACAGGCCAACGCTTGACGTTAGAAGCATCCTAGTTCTGATAGACGTCCTGCTGACCGTCATCTTCATAGTGTTGCTCCTCTTCATAGTCTGGCATTGGAATAGCCAGGGACACAGCCATGAGTACTTTAAGTACTCGCAAACTAATACTAGTGTAAGTAATTACCAATTTTAAGGGTTTGCTAAGCTCTAGGTTTATTTGCGGAAAGCCAAGTTTAGTTCATAATCATTTAGTAAAGATGCTTGAATCGCTAGACCAACTCAGTGGGAACATTAGTGTCATTCCCACAACTCTGTTCTGATTCAATTCCAAAGCCACCATTCACCTTTCAAATTCAAGTCACAAGTCACATGTCGTATTTTTGAAAAGAGCCTGATGACGGAACGGTATGGCCTTTCCAATCGTCCGTAACCGTGGACACGGCTATTCGAATAGTTCTACACTCTGCAGAGGTCGTACACTTGTGCCACAATATTTGCAATAATCCGTCAGGGTTAACTGGCCCTGATTTACCGCACTCCATGCGCGGACTACCAACCATAACCTTTCACTTACATACCCTAGTATCGGCACCTCTCCCCATGAGCTTGGCCTCCCGGTGAAAACCAACTGTCAACCCGGGAACTGCACAGGGCTTGGGTCGTACATTCACCTCATTTCACGTCATTTCAACTCATTTCATATTCTTTGGAGGCAGCCCTTGGCATAACCCCGATGACGCTTGTTTAGAGGGAACCCATACTAGGGCACATAACTTTCTAGTTATGCCCTTACCCATGTTGGGTATTGTGGGGGTACTTTTAAATTGGAATGGTATCGCATCCGAACCCAACCATCTGTTTTCGTAAACTTCACCAAATCATTCCCAAGTCATATTCACTTTCAAAATCTTTCAATAGAATGCTCCATCATTCCAAGGTTTTCAAAGTCATTTCATTCCACAGTTCCCATCTAGAGTAGTCAATTTTATTTGTTAGCACTAGCAACTAGTCATGAGGGGTGCTAACTAGCTTGTAATGCTCTAGGCTATATTTGATACTCTTGTACTACTCTATATCTAAACCAAGTGAATCATGAATCAAAAATACTTTGATAAAAAAATTTAGTAAAGCTTGTAAAGTAAAAACTTGGGATAGGAGCATTAATCATAAAGTAAAAATGATGGTGCCTTGCTCTAGGAGAGCTAGGCCTTGGGGTTTGCTTGCAAGAGTATTAGCTTGCCTTGATTGGGGTAGGAGTCAAAGTTTTCCTCCTCCTCTTGGGTGTAGTATTCCTCCTCTGGATACTCCTCGTTACTAGCGTCTATACACGAGTACGAGGGATACAATCACCACAAAAACTTAAGTGCTAGGCTAAACACACCAAAGATGCACACAAGCCTATGACATCACGTCTTATTAATATGGTGATTTACTTTGTTTATGTTAAGGAAAATAATTTCCTCTCATTATCATTTAATAGTATAGTGTTTTAATGTGTTGGAGGAAATAATTTCCTCTCATTGAATCTTATTAAAATTTAATCTATTCAAATAATAATAAGGTATTAATAGTGGTTGACCAAGGTCAACACTTCATATCTATTATTTGAGAGTGAAATTTAAATGAGGTGTTATACCTCATGCATATTAATTCTAGCATGGTAATGATTTAATATCTCTAAGTAATCAAAATAGGAGATTCATTAGACTAAGGTCATTACCTCTTATTGAATTACTTAGGATCAAGATTTAAATGAGAGAGTAGCTCTCATACTATTTAAATAATTTATTTGTATGTGTTAAATGGACTAAGAAAGGGTTCCATAGCCATTATTTAAGCCTAGTTCATGATCATGCAAATCAACTATACTATATTTTTGCATAAATAATTAGAGTAGGTCAAAAGTGATTTATGAGAGTTGGATTCAACTCAAAATATTTTAATATTTATTTGAAGTTAGAAAAGGCCCTGCCTTGTTATTTTTGTCATTTAAATTCAATTACTAATTTGGAGATGAGACCAGTGGCATTATTTAGATAATTTCATGAGCTTTCTAAATATATAAAATTGGTAAAATTTGGTGCAGTAGTTTGAAAGTTATTCAATTTTGAATTGGGTAACAATATTTGAATTTTCCTGAAATAATTAAATCGAATTTGAATTCCTTGTGCCGCGCGGGAAAAGCCTACGGGCCCAAATGAAATAAACAGAGCAGCACGGCCCAGCAACACAGCCCGTGTGCGCGGGCCTCCTGACGAGGTGGGGGCCACTCGTCAGTGGCTCTTTAACAGCCGAAACGGTATACGTGATGAGGTCCGTTGGATCAGAACCAGATCGCACGGCCGTGGAGCATCGTCGTCTCCGACGAGATCCCGGCGTGCTGGCGGCGTACCTAGGGGGTCGGAGGGCGCTGTAGGCCGCCGGCGATCAGTGGCGAGGTGCAAGGCGTCGTTGGCGAGGGTGAAGAAGGCCCTGGTTCCGTGGCGGAGCTTGAGGAGGCGTGGATCACTGGCGATGGTCTGCGAGCTCCGGCGGCTGCGAGCTTCAAATTGGGGCGGCTCCAGCGAGATGGTGTTCGATTGGGTGGTCGACGAGGGGCAGTGAGGAGAGGGGAAGGGATTGGTGTGAAGGAGAGGTGCTCTGGACGCGTCTATTTATAGGGGAAGGAAGGTGCTGCGAGTGCCGGGGAGGGTCGAGCATGGCGCGACCGCTCCGGCGTGCGAAAGGGCATGTGAAGGACGGCGATCAAGTGGCGACGGCATGGCGATGCTGTGCATGCCTCTGGCGCGGAGAAAGGTGGACGGGATCGGTCAGGAGCATGTATCAAGTGCTGCGGTACCCGCGGTACTTCGCCGACGTGGACGACGGCGACAAGGCGGCCGCAGGCTATTGAGCGTGTCTACGCGGTAGAGGTGAGTGTGGCGATGCTCGCTGCAGTCATAGGGATGCAGGGGGAGGACGAGGGCGATGGGTCGCGTGGCGCTCTGGCGCGCCCAGTGCACGCTCACCGCGTGCCTGGCATGCCATGGCATGGTACTAGGCGTGCTGGGCACGGCCTGGCTCGGCCAATGCTGGCCTCGTGCGAGCTCCAGCTAGGCATGATCATGATCAGCACGCGCGTGGGCATCTCCAGGACATGATCATCAAGCAAGGGGAGGGCTAGAGAGAGAGTGACCAAAGGTGGCCGGCATGGTACGGTGTGGAGCTTTTCTCTCCGTTTTTCCACTTTAAACGAAGGGAGCAAGGACTAAGATCGATGCAGGGGATGCAGGGGGAGCTAATGATCACAAGTTAAAAGTGGTTTAGGCAAGAAACCATCGGGTAATAGCAGGTATTGCTCAAACCAAAAACTGCTTGCAAGGTGTTCGGCATAATGCCCGCAAGAACATTTTTGATGAATTTTGGATTTCTTTTTGGTACCACTCATTTATATAATTATTGTGTTAGAATGGTGATGGTGGTGTTCATTTTGGTGAAGGTTTGCAAGAATTCCAAAATGGGGGTCATCTACACTTTGTTTCAAAGTCCTATCTTGTCAAATTGTTTCTGGTCAACTTGGTCAAAGTTAGACATGGTGGTCAATATGAAAGTTGTTGACTTTTACATGGTCTTGGATGACATGGTCATGGTTGACCAAGTTTAGTTTGAAGAAAAGTCAAAACCAGGGGGTAAAGTAGTGAACATTTTATAAAATCCAAACTTGACCATTATCACATGTATGTTGATTTTGAGATTTTCTTGGATTTGATTCTGGTTTCTTTGATGCATTTGTGTTTGTTTATCATATATAAGTATTCTCCAAGCAATGGATCAAGCAATGGTGGCCTTTGGTGAAGATTTGCAAAATTGGCCTTATGTGTATGTGAGTGAAATTTGGGATTTTCTCTCTATTTGATTTTTCTCCATTTAATTTGACTTTTCTTGACTCTAATGTGACTCTTATTAGTTTAGAGACTTTTTCAAACCATTGAAACTATTTCAAGTGGTCTTGTTCAAAGATTTGCAAAAATGGCCATAACACATAAGAGGTGATGTGTCATATTTCATTATTCTTGTAAATGGTTGATCTTGCTTTACTTGGACATGGGTTAGGGTCAATTTAGGGTTATATTAGGTTGAGAGATGGTTTCACATCATTTGGGCAAGGTTTAGAGTCATAGGGCAAGAATTGGGTATTCTGGCTATGTGTCACATATGCCTCTATGCATATGTTGCATTTGAGTTTTAATTTGACTTGGCTTGACCCACATGGTGCTGTTGAGTGTTGAGATGGTATATAGGAGTGATCCCACCATTCACAACAAGTCTTAGGGTCAAGATTCCCAAATTCATAAATTTGCATTTTACTCTCATATGCCTCTATGGCAATTTTTAGTTTCTTTTTATTTTCTTGAGTTTCACTTTGGATTTGGTTGGATAAGTGCTTGATAGGATGTATGAAGGTTTTCCAACCCTCTACACAAAGTCGAAAGGTCTAGGGTAAAGATTTGTAAAAATAACCATAGGCACATATACCTTTTTCTTATTTAATTTCCTTTTATTTTATTTTAGCTAGGATGGTGAAAGAAGGGTGAGGGTTAGGGTTTAAGATCATTTTCATCACTAACAACAAGCAATCATGGAAATCAAACAATAATTAATCAAGATCACTAGGTAGCACACTTAATTTAAGAAAAGTTTTTGTTGGTTCCAAAATTTGGAGCAAGAGAAATTTCTTTTTCTTCTTTGTTTGAAAGTTTGGGATGTTACAGGAGAACACTAGTAATATTTCTAGTTATCATCTTGCTTTCTTAATTGCTGCACTCACTGGAGAGACACCTTATCATCTTGGTGCTCTTGTTGCTCGCCGTTTGTCTAACAAGGGGCCTATTTATGGGGGAATAATTGCATCGCGTATTTTGGCACGTCTAGATCTTCCTCTTGACCCTACCGATGTGGAACTAACCCCGTTAGGTTAGATATTGCTGCTATGAAGAGTCACCAATTTGTTACAGCTGACTCTAGTATGGATAATATTGTTTATAGAATGTTATTTGCTGACGGGGATGAGAGGGAAGTCCTCTTGCCCCAAATCGATTTGTTCAGTGTTCACAGGCAGCCATGGTCGCGCTCTAAGGAGGAGGTGGATGAGCAACTGAAGATACAAGGCTTCCACCAGCAACATGACTCCAAGGACGCCGAGCCCTCCTACGACTACACCGTCACGTATCCTGTTGCTTCTTCCAGCACATACCCAGAACCGAGTTCTTCTTCGTCATACTACGGAGACACCACTTCATGGGGACCGTGGGAATGATCTCCACTTAGGCCAAAAGCCTAAGCTTGGGGGGAGTGATGACGTGTAACTCACACGTTCGTTGGGAACCCCAAGAGGAAGGTATGATGCGCACAGTAGCAAGTTTTCCCTCAGAAAGAAACCAAGGTTTAATCGAACCAGTAGGAGCCAAGAAGCACGTTGAAGGTTGATGGTCGCGAAATGTGATGCGGCGCAACACCGTGGATTCCGGCGCCAACGCGGAACCCGCACAACACAACCCAAGTACTTTGTCCCAACGAAACAAGTGAGGTTGTCAATCTCACCGGCTTGCCGTAACAAAGGATTAAGCGTATCGAGTGGAAGATGTTTGCAAAGAAAACAAGTAAAACACAAGTATTGCAAGTAAATTGTATGCTATGTAAAGAATAGGACCGGGGTCCACAGCTCACTAGAGGTGTCTCTCCCATAAGATAAAAGCATGTTGGGTGAACAAATTACGATCGGGCAATTGACAAATAGAAAAAGGCATAACAATGCATATACATGATATGATAAATATAGTGAGATTTAATTGGGCATTACGACAAAGTACATAGACCGCCATCCAACCGCATCTATGCCTAAAAAGTCCACCTTCAGGTTATCATCCGAACCCCATTCAGTATTAAGTTGCTAAGCAACGGACAATTGCATTAAGTATGGTGCGTAATGTAATCGACAACTACATCCTTAGACATAGAATTAATGTTTTATCCCTAGTGGCAACAGCACATCCACAACCTTAGAACTTTCGTCACATCGTCCCGCATTTAATGGAGGCATGAACCCACTATCGAGCATAAATACTCCCTCTTGGAGTTAAGAGTAAAAACTTGGCCATAGCCTCTACTAATAACGGAGAGCATGCAAGATCATAAACAACACATAAACAATAGATTGATAATCACCATAATCATAGTACTCTCTATCCATCGGATCCCGACAAACACAACATATAGTATTACATATAGATGATCTTGATCATGTTAGGCAGCTCACAAGATCCAACAATGAAGCACAACAAGGAGAAGACGACCATCTAGCTACTGCTATGGACCCATGGTCCAGGGGTGAACTACTCACTCATCACTCCGGAGGCGATCATGGCGATGAAGAGTCCTCCGGGAGATGAATCCCCTCTTCGGCAGGGTGCCGGAGGTGATCTCCTGAATCCCCCGAGATGGGATTCGCGGCGGCGGCGTCTCTGGAAGGTATTCCGTATCGTGGCTCTCGGTACTGGGGGTTTCGCGACGGAAGCTTTAAGTAGGCGGAAGGGTAGGTCAGGGGGCCACACGAGGTGCCCAGGGGGCAGGCCGGCGCGGCCAAGGCCTGGGCCGCGCCGCCCTATCCCCTGGCCGCCTCGTGGCCCCACTTCGTTGACTCTTCGGTCTTCTGGAAGCTTCGTGCAAAAATAGGACCCTGGGCGAAAGTTTCGTCCAATTCCGAGAATATTTCCTTACTAGGATTTCTGAAACCAAAAACAGCGTAAAACAAAGCAATCGGCTCTTCGGCATCTTGTTAATAGGTTAGTTCCAGAAAATGCATAAATATGACATATAATGTGCATAAAACATGTAGGTATCATCAATAAAGTAGCATGGAACATAAGAAATTATCGATACGTTGGAGACGTATCAGCATCCCCAAGCTTAGTTCTGCTCGTCGCGAGCAGGTAGAACGATAACAAAGATAATTTCTGAAGTGACATGCCATCATAATCTTGATCATACTATTTGTAAACATATGTAATGAATGCAGCGATCAAAACAAAAGTAATGACATGAGTAAACAAGTGAATCATATAGCAAAGACTTTTCATGAATAGTACTTCAAGACAAGCATCAATAAGTCTTGCATAAGAGTTAACTCATAAAGCAATAAATCAAAGTAAAGGTGTTGAAGCAACACAAAGGAAGATTAAGTTTCAGCGGTTGCTTTCAACTCATAACATGTATATCTCATGGATATTGTCAACATAAAGTAATATAACAAGTGCAATATGCAAGTATGTAGGAATCAATGCACAGTTCACACAAGTGTTTGCTTCTTAAGGTGGAGGGAGATAGGTAAACCGACTCAACAATAAAAGTAAAAGAATGGTCCTTCAAAGAGGAAAGCATCGATTGCTGTATTTGTGCTAGAGCTTTTATTTTGAAAACATGAAACAATTTTGTCAACGGTAGTAATAAAGCATATGAGTTATGTAAATTATATCTTACAAGTTGCAAGCCTCATGCATAGTATACTAATAGTGCCCGCACCTCGTCCTACTTAGCTTGGACTACCGGATCTTTGCATGCCATGTTTCAACCAAGTGTCACAAAGGGGTACCTCCATGCCGCCTCGTACAAAGGTCTAAGGAGAATGCTCGCATTTTGGATTTCTCGCTTTTGATTATTCTCAACTTAGACATCCATACTGGGACAACATGGACAACGGATAATGGACTCCTCTTAAATGCATAAGCATGTAGCAATGATTATTATTCTCATATGAGATTGAGGATATATGTCCAAAACTGAAACTTCAACCATGGTTCATGGCTTTAGTTAGCGGCCCAATGTTCTTCTCTAACAATTTTGCATGCTCCAACCACTAAAATGATAGACCTTCAGACAAGACGGACATGCATAGCAACTCACATGACATTCAACAATAGTTGATGGCGTTCCCCTAAGCATGGTTATCGCACAACAAGCAACTTAATAAAATATAAAGTGCATAAGTACATATTCAATACTACGATAGTTTTTAAGGCTATTTTGTCCCATGAGCTATATATTGCAAAGGTGAATGATGGAATTTTACAGGTAGCACTCAAGCAATTTACTTTGGAATGGCGGAGAAATTCCATGTAGTAGGTAGGTATGGTGGACACAAATGGCATAGTAGTTGGCTCAAGGATTTGGATGCATGAGAAGTATTCCCTCTCGATACAAGGTTTAGGCTAGCAAGGTTATTTGAAGCAAACTCAAGGATGAACAAGTGCAGAAAGACTCACATAAAAGACATATTGTAAACATTATAAGACTCTACACCGTCTTCCTTGTTGTTCAAAACTCAATACTAGATATTATCTAGACCTTAGAGAGACCAAATATGCAAATCAAATTTTAGCAAGCTCTATGTATTTCTTCATTAATGGGTGCAAAGCATATGATGCAAGAGCTTAAACATGAGTACAAAAATTGCCAAGTATCACATTATCCAAGACATTTTAGAATTACTACATGTAGCATTTTCCAATTCCAACCATATAACAATTTAACGAAGAAGAAACTTCGCCATGAACATTATGAGTAAAGCCTAAGGACACATGTGTCCATATGCAACAGCGGAGCGTGTCTCTCTCCCACAAAGTGAATGCTAGGATCCATCTTATTCAAACAAAACAAAAACAAAAACAAACCGACGCTCCAAGTAAAGAACACAAGATGTGATTGAATAGAAATATAGTTTCAGGGGAGGAACCTGATGATGTTGTCGATGAAGAAGGGGATGCCTTGGGCATCCCCAAGCTTAGACGCTTGAGTCTTCTTAAAATATGCAGGGGTGAACCACGGGGGTATCCCCAAGCTTAGAGCTTTCACTCCTCTTGATCATAGTATATCATTCTCCTCTCTTGACCCTTGAAAACTTCCTTCACACCAAACTTCAAGCAAACTCATTAGAGGGTTAGTGCACAATTAATAATTCATACATTCAGAGGTGACACAATCATTATTTTCACTTCTGGACATTGCATAAAGCTACTGGACATTAATGGATCAAAGAAATAAATCCAATATAGCAAAAGAGGCAATGCGAAATAAAAGGCAGAATCTGTCAAAAACAGAACAGTCCATAAAGACGAATTTAAAGCTGGCACCAGACTTGCTCAAATGGAAAAACTCAAAACTAATGAAAGTTGCGTACATATCTGAGGATCACGCTCGTAAATTGGCAGATTTGTTCGAATTTTCTACAGAGAACTGTGCCCAGATTCGTGACAGACAGCAATGCTGTTTCTACGCAGCGATCCCAAATATAACATCAACTTTGACATAGAAACTTTACTTGGCACAAAAACATGATAAGGAGAGGTTGCTACAGTAGTAAACAACTTCCAAGACTCAACAAAACAAAAAATTGCTGTAGTAAAAACATGGGTTGTCTCCCATAAGCGCTTTTCTTTAACGCCTTTCAGCTAGGCGCGAAAGTGCAAATCAAGTAACATCGAGAGTAGAAGCATCAACATCATAACTTGTTCTAATAATAGAATCAAAAGGCAACTTCATTCTCTTTCTAGGGAAGTGTTCCATACCTTTCTTGAGAGGAAATTGATATTTAATATTACCTTCCCTCATATCAATAACAAGACCAACGAGTTCGAAGAAAAGGTCTTCCCAACACAATAGGACAAGATGCATTGCATTCGATATCCAAAACAACAAAATCAACGGGGACAAGGTTATTGTTAACCGTAATGCGCACATTAACAATCCTCCCCAAAGGTTTCTTTTTAACATTATCGGCAAGATTAACATCCAAATAACAATTCTTCAATGGTGGCAAGTCAAGCATATCATAAATCTTTTTAGGCATAACAGAAATACTTGCACCAAGATCACATAAAGCATTACATTCAAAGTCATTGAATTTCATTTTAATGATGGGCTCCCAACCATCTTCTAACTTTCTAGGAATAGAAGTTTCAAGTTTTAGTTTCTCTTCTCTAGCTTTTATGAGAGCATTTGTAATATGTTTTGTAAAGGCTAAATTTATAGCACTAGCATTAGGACTTTTAGCAAGTTTTTGTAAGAACTTTATAACTTCAGAGATGTGGCAATCATCAAAATCTAAATCATTATGAGCCACAGAAATGGGATCCTTGTTCCCAAGGTTGGAAAAAATTTCAGCAGTTTTATAACAAGCAGTTTCAGCAGTTTTAGCAATTTCAGACAGTTTTGTACACTTTGCACTAGAAGTAGAAACATTGCCAACACCAATTATTTTACCATTGATATTAGGAGGTGCAGCAACATGTGAAGAATTAGCATTACTAGTGGTGGTAATAGTCCAAACTTTAGCTACATTATTCTCTTTAGCTAGTTTTTCATTTTCTTCTCTATCCCACCTAGCACGCAGTTCAGCCATTAATCTTATATTCTCATTAATTCTAACTTGGATGGCATTTGCTGTAGTAGTAATCTTATTATCAATATCATTATTAGGCATAACTTTCAATTTTAAAAGATTAACATCGGAGGCAAGTCTATCAACTCTAGAAGCAATAGTATCAATTTTATCAAGCTTTTCCTCAACAGATTTGTTAAAAGCAGTTTGTGTACTAATAAATTCTTTAAGCATAGCTTCAAGACCAGAGGGTACACTCCTATTATTATTGTAAGAATTCCCATAAGAATTACCATAACCATTACCATTAGCGAAGGATATGGCCTATAGTTATTACCGAGTTGTTCCTATAAACATTGTTGTTGAAATTATTGTTTTTAATGAAATTCACATCAACATTTTCTTCTTGAGCAACCAATGAAGCTAAAGGAACATTATTTGGATCAACATTAGATCTACCATTCACAAGCATAGACATAATCACATCAATCTTATCACTCAAGGAAGAGGTTTCTTCAACAGAATTTACCTTCTTACCTTGTGGAGCTCTTTCCGTGTGCCATTCAGAGTAATTTATCATCATATCATCAAGAAGTTTTGTAGCCGCCCCCAAAGTGATGGACATAAAGGTACCTCCAGCAGCTGAATCCAATAAATTTCGCGAAGAAAAATTTAGTCCTGCATAGAAGGTTTGGATGATCATCCAAGTAGTCAGTCCATGGGTTGGGCAATTCTTTACCAAAGTTTTCATTCTCTCCCATGCTTGAGCAACATGTTCAGTATCTAATTGCTTAAAATTCATTATGCTACGTCTCAAAGATATAATTTTAGCGGGAGGATAATATCTACCAATAAAAGCATCCTTGCATTTAGTCCATGAATCAATACTATTCTTAGGCAAAGATAGCAACCAATCTTTAGCTCTTCCTCTTAATGAGAAAGGAAACACTTTCAATTTAATAATATCACCATCTACATCTTTATACTTTTGCATTTCACAAAGTTCAACAAAATTATTGAGATGGGCAGCAGCATCATCGAACTAACACCGTGAAAATTGATCTCTCATAACCAAGTTCAAGAAAGCAGGTTTAATTTCAAAGAATTCTGCTGTAGTAGCAGGTGGAGCAATAGGTGTGCATAGGAAATCATTATTATTTACATTTGTGAAGTCACACAACTTAGTATTTTCAGGGGTATTCATTTTAGCAACAGTAAATAAAACAAACTAGATACAGTAAATGCAAGTAACTAATTTTTTTGTGTTTTTGATATGGAGAGCAAGACAGTAAATAAAGTAAAACTAGCAACTAATTTTTTTTTGTATTTTGATTTAGTGCAGCAAACAAAGTAGTAAATAAAATAAAGCAAGACAAAAACAAAGTAAAGAGATTGAGAAGTGGAGACTCCCCTTGCAGCGTGTCTTGATCTCCCCGACAACGGCGCCGAAAAAGAGCTTGATGACGTGTAACTCACACGTTCGTTGGGAACCCCAAGAGGAAGGTATGATGCGCACGGTAGCAAGTTTTCCCTCGAAAGAAACCAAGGTTTAATCGAACCAGTAGGAGCCAAGAAGCACGTTGAAGGTTGATGGTCGCGAAATGTGATGCGGCGCAACACAGGGATTCCGGCGCCAACGCGGAACCTGCACAACACAACCCAAGTACTTTGTCCCAACGAAACAGTGAGGTTGTCAATCTCACCGGCTTGCTGTAACAAAGGATTAAGCGTATCGAGTGGAAGATGTTTGCAAAGAAAACAGTAAAACACAAGTATTGCAGTAAATTGTATGCTATGTAAAGAATAGGACCGGGGTCCACAGTTCACTAGAGGTGTCTCTCCCATAAGATAAAAGCATGTTGGGTGAACAAATTACAGTCGGGCAATTGACAAATAGAAAAAGGCATAACAATGCATATACATGATATGATAAATATAGTGAGATTTAATTGGGCATTACGACAAAGTACATAGACCGCCATCCAACTGCATCTATGCCTAAAAAGTCCACCTTCAGGTTATCATCCGAACCCCATTCGGTATTAAGTTGCTAAGCAACAGACAATTGCATTAAGTATGGTGCGTAATGTAATCGACAACTACATCCTTAGACATATAATCAATGTTTTATCCCTAGTGGCAACAACACATCCACAACCTTAGAACTTTCTGTCACTGTCCCAGATTTAATGGAGGCATGAACCCACTATCGAGCATAAATACTCCCTCTTGGAGTTAAGAGTAAAAACTTGGCCGAGCCTCTACTAATAACGGAGAGCATGCAAGATCATAAACAACACATAAACAATAGATTGATAATCACCATAATCATAGTACTCTCTATCCATCGGATCCCGACAAACACAACATATAGTATTACATATAGATGATCTTGATCATGTTAGGCAGCTCACAAGATCCAACAATGAAGCACAACAAGGAGAAGACGACCATCTAGCTACTGCTATGGACCCATGGTCCAGGGGTGAACTACTCACTCATCACTCCGGAGGCGATCATGGCGATGAAGAGTCCTCCGGGAGATGAATCCCCTCTCCGGCGAGGTGCCGGAGGCGATCTCTCGAATCCCCCGAGATGGGATTCGCGGCGGCGGCGTCTCCGGAAGGTTTTCCGTATCGTGGCTCTCGCATGCGGGGGTTTCGCGACGGAAGCTTTAAGTAGGCGGAAGGGTAGGTCAGGGGGCCACACGAGGTGCCCAGGCGGCAGGCCGGCGCGGCCAAGGCCTGGGCCGCGCCGCCCTATCCCCTGGCCGCCTCGTGGCCCCACTTCGTTGACTCTTCGGTCTTCTGGAAGCTTCGTGCAAAAATAGGACCCTGGGCGAAAGTTTCGTCCAATTCCGAGAATATTTCCTTACTAGGATTTCTGAAACCAAAAACAGCAGAAAACAGAAACTGGCTCTTCGGCATCTTGTTAATAGGTTAGTTCCAGAAAATGCATAAATATGACATATAATGTGCATAAAACATGTAGGTATCATCAATAAAGTAGCATGGAACATAAGAAATTATCGATACGTTGGAGACGTATCAGGGAGGTATACCGGCATCACTCATTCTTTGCATATTATGGTTGCTGGATACTTGTACATACTTGTTTAGTTTCTTAAAGTGGTTTTCTAATGAGAGGAAGATGATATTTGGGGAAGTGCTGTCCAAAAACAGATTCTGGGCTGTTACCAAAAAAATTCATGCGCACAGCCAAAACGTTATTTTGAGTTGAAAATTTTTGTGCATGTCCCCCAGGTTGTTATCTAACTTTCATTAGGTTAACACTTTTCGAATTGAGCAATGGAAGATTTTTGTTAAAATCGATTTCTGTACTGTTGTCGGGTTTTGGCAGATTTCGCCATCCCGCTTTCTCGTGTTTCGTTAGTTTGCATTCTCTTGTTTTTGCTTTGTTTCTTTCCTAAAACACAAAAAGACCAAAAATATTTCTGTTGTTTCTCTTCACCATTTGTTTATTTGGTTCTTTGCTCTTGTTTTACTTTATTTGCTATTGTTGGTTTGCTATGAGAAAACCCAAAAAGATTTTGCTTTGTTTGCTTGTTTCCTTTTGCTCTTGTTTCTAACCCGAAAACACCAAAAATATTTGTTGTTCTTCTTTGGTTTTGTAAAGTTCATTAGGGAGTTCAGAGGTATCCGGTGGTTGGATCTTGGTTTCATTCCATATTATTATTTAAGCTGCACAAGTGAAAGGCAATAATGACGATCTACGGCAATTTGACTGTGGTGAGAGGCTGGTATGAACTCTATTTGTTTTCATTTTTGTACATATAATCATCCATGTGAGCATGCTTAGTTGGTTCATATGAGGTATATGTCATTTAATGAAAGTCTAGTAGTTTATGATCTGTCATGATTAGTTCCCATCTATTAATAATGAGTAGCATGTCATGAATATTTGCTTGCATTGTTTTATTCATAGTGCGGTATGATATTGTGGTATCCTCCTCTGAATAATTCACTTGAATCGACTTGGCACATGCTCACGCATGCATATGACTAAAACAAAAGTCAATTAAGCCTCGATGATCTACTTTGCTTCAGAGTTCTTGTATCACTTTTATGCCTCCGTTAATTTTATTTTGTCGCAAGCATGATTATGATAGTTATTGCTCTCTTGATTGTCGCCTCCCAGTCTATTGCTAGCCTCCACTTGTACTGAGCGGGAACGCTGCTCGTGCTTCCAAACACCTGAAAACCAAGTTGTTCCAAAGTGTCCACCATAAATACCTATGCATGGCATTTCAAACCATTCCAAGTAAATTCTCATGTGCTACCTTTAAACCTTCAAACTACTTCTCAATTTGTGTTAATGTTTTATAGCTCATGAGGAAATATGTGGTGTTTTATCTTTCAACCTTGTCATTTACTCCGGACAGACTTTCACCAATTGACTAGTGGCACATCCGCTTATCCAATAATTTTGCAAAAAGAGCTGGAAACGGGGTTCCCAGCCCCAATTAATTAACCTTCATTAATAATTCTCTTCACGTGTTTTGCTCTGATTCATCAGTAAGCAACTTAACCTGCAAATAGACACTTCCCCATGGTATGTGAATGTTGGAAGGCACCCGAGGATTCGGTTAGCCATGGCTTGTGTTAGCAAAGGTTGGGGGAGTGTCATCCATAATGAAACTAAAATACATGTGTAAACAAAAGAGAAGAGGGATGATCTACCTTGCTCGGTAGAGATAACGTCCTTCATGGGAGCCGCTCTTGAGAGTCCGGTTGGCGAGGTGGTTAGAGTACCCACTATCATTCGTTGACAACAACAAACACCTCTCAAAATAATTTTATTTCTGTCTTTGAAAAATGAAAAGCTCTAGCACATGTTAATCCCTGCTTCCCTCTGCGAAGGGTCAATCTTTTACTTTTATGTTGAGTCACCATCCTTTCTTTAAGTACATTCTTGAGAGCATAAATGTCATTCTTAGTATAATATGCTTGTCCCAAAATATGATCAGCTGTGGTATAACTTTGATGCTTTTATCTTTGACAAATTTACTTCTAGTCTTTCTATGAACTTCAGAGGTGCCTGGGCATTTATGTTTTGCTGTACAAATACAGGCAAGCGAGATACCACTTTATCATATCTTTCTATGAACATTGCAATCCTGCTTATTGAAGTGCTTCATGATGCTTGTTATTAGTTTGTTGGTATCTCTTGCATGATTGACGCAGCTATTAGATGACTTTATTTGCATGTACCTTGTTATGAATTGCTTAAGCACTTGCCATATCATGAGAATATTTACATCATATGAACAAATGTGTTCGTGAAAGTTCTTTTATCGCACTCAGTTGTTAACTGAATTGCTTGAGGACAAGCAATAAGCTAAGCTTGGGGGAGTTGATACATCCAAAACGTATCTACTTTCCCGAACACTTTTGCTATTGCTTTGCCTCTAATTTGTGTATTTTGGATGCAACTAACACGGACTAACGCTGTTTTCAGCAGAATTGCTCTGGTGTCTCGCTTTTGTGCAGAAATCCAACTTTCAGGAAAATCCTCGGAATTTATGCGAAAGGTCTTATTTTCCCAGAATATTGACGGAGCCAGAAGGGCAAGCCAGGTGGGGGCCCGAGGCCCCCACACACTAGGCCGGCACGGCCCAGGAGGGGAGCGCGCCGCCCTATTGTGTGGCCGCCTCGGCGGCCCCCCAACGCTCCCCTTTCGACTACAAAGTCCCTTCGACCTAAAAACGCCAGGGGGTTCGGCCATATTTCGAGAAACCATCCAGTACGCCGCCGCCATCGCGAAATTCCGCCTCGGGACCAGAAACTCCGTTCTGGCACTCCGCCGGGACGAGGAATTGGAGGGGATCATCACCGCCATCGCCACCGACGCCTCTCCATCGACCAGCCATGTTCCCCCATCCATGTGTGAGTAATTCCCCCGCTGTAGGCTGAAGGGGATGGTAGGGATTAGATGAGATTGATCATGTAATAGTCACAACATTGTTAGGGCATGTTGCCTAGTATCCGTAGATGTTACTTTTATGATATTGTTGCAACTTGTTATGCTTAATGCTTGTCACTAGGGCCCGAGTGCCATGATCTCAGATCTGAACATGTTATTGTTTCATCATGATATGCATTGTTTTATGATCTTACCTGCAAGTTGTATACACACGTTGCTGTCCGGAACCCGAGGCCCCAAAGTGACAGAAATTGGGACAACCGGAGGGGAAGGCGGTGATGTGAGGATCACATGTGTTCACGGAGTGTTAATGCTTTGCTCCGGTACTCTATTAAAAGGAGTACCTTAATTTCCGATAGTTTCCCTAGAGGCCCGGCTGCCACCGGCTGGTAGGACAAAAGATGTTGTGCAAGTTTCTCATTGCGAGCACGTACGACTATATATGGAACACATGCCTATGGATTGATTAGTACTTGGATACCGCTTTATTATTATCTGCAAATGTCCTACCATGATTGTTATATGAATTCTCTCATCCATGCAACGCCCGTTCATCCATCCCTGTGCCTACAGTATTTTAATCCTGATGTTTACTATAATCACTACTGCTGTCTTTATTTCACCGCTGTTGTTATTTCACTATTCCTACTGCTATAAAACTGTTGCTACTGATAAACTCTTGTGAGCAAGTCTGTTTCCAGGTGCAGCTGAATTGACAACTCCGCTGTTAAGGCTTACAAGTATTCTTTGTCTCCCCTTGTGTCGAATCAATAAATTGGGTAATACTTCCCTCGAAGACTGTTGCGATCCCCTATACTTATGGGTCATCAGGGCCCGCGCCGCCCTGTGGTGTGGGCCCCTCGCGCCGTCTCTTGACCTACCCTTCCGCCTACTTAAAGCCTTCATCGCGAAAACCCCTGTACCGAGAGCCACGATACGGAAAACCTTCCAGAGACGCCGCCGCCGCCAATCCCATCTCGGGGGATTCAGGAGATCGCCTCCGGCACCCTGCCGGAGAGGGGAATCATCACCGGAGGGCTCTACATCATCATGCCCGCCTCTGGAGTTATGCGTGAGTAGTTCACCTTGGACTATGGGTCCATAGCAGTAGCTAGATGGTTGTCTTCTCCGCTTGTGCTATCATTGTTTAGATCTTGTGAGCTGCCTAACATGATCAAGATCATCTATTTGTAATGCTACATGTTGTGTTTGGTGGGATCCGATCAATCTAGAATATTATGTCAAGTTGATTATCAATCTATCATATATGTGTTGTTTATGTTCTTGCATGCTCTCCGTTGCTAGTAGAGGCTATGGCCAAGTTGATACTTGTAACTCCAAGAGGGGGTATTTACGCTCGATAGTGGGTTCATGCCTCTATTTAATCTGGGACAGTGACAGAAAGTTCTAAGGTTGTGGATGTGCTGTTGCTACTAGGGATAAAACATCGATGCTTTGTCTAAGGATATTTGTGTTGATTACATTACGCACCATACTTAATGCAATTATCTGTTGTTTACAACTTAATACTGGAGGGGTGCGGATGCTAACCCGAAGGTGGATTATTTAGGCATAGATGCATGCTAGATAGCGGTCTATGTACTTTGTCGTAATGCCCTGATTAAATCTCATAGTAATCATCATTGATATCTATTGAATCTTTATTTGTCAATTGCCCACCTGTAATTTGTTCACCCAGCATGTTAGTTATCTTATTGGAGAGACACCACTAGTGAACTGTGGACCCCGGTCCATTCTTTTACATCTGAATACAATCTACTGCAATCATTGTTCTTTACTGTTCTTTGCAAACAAACATCATCTTCGACTCGATACGTTTAATCCTTTGTTTTCAGCAAGCCGGTGAGATTGAAAACCTCACTGTTACGTTGGTGCAAAGTATCTTGATTGTGTTGTGCAGGTTCCACGTTGGCGCCGGTTTCACTGGTGTTGCGCCGCACTACACTCCTCCACCAACAACCTTCACGTGCTTCTTGGCTCTTATTGGTTCGATAACCTTGGTTTCTTACTGAGGGAAAACTTGCTGCTGTACGCATCACACCTTCCTCTTGGGGTTCCCAATGGACGTGTGCTTCACGTGTTATCAGATACCGATTCCCTTTGTCACGCGATACTTTACTTGTCCGAGGTTCGATCATCGGTATCTCCATACCTTGTTCAACCTCGTTACCGACAAGTACTCTTTACTCGTACCATGGTATATCATCTCTTATGAACCATTCATATGCTTGCAAGCTAATCAGACGACATTCCATCGAGAGGGCCCAGAGTATATCTATCCTTCATCGGGATGGACAATATCCCACTCTTGATCCATATGCCTCAACTCATACTTTCCGAATACTTAACCCCACCTTTATAACCACCCATTTACGCAGTGGCGTTTGATGTAATCAAAGTACCCTTCCGGTATAAGTGATTTACATGATCTCATGGTCGAAGGACTAGGTAACTATGTATCGGAAGCTAATAGCAAGTTGAACTTAAATGACTTGATCTCATGCTACGCTTAATTGAGTGTGTGCCCATTATATCATTCATCTAATGATGTAACCTTGTTATTAATAACATCTAATGTTCATGATCACGAAACCATGATCATCTATTAATCAACAAGCTAGTTTATACAAGAGGCTCACTAGGGACTCCTTGTTGTTTACATAACACACATGTATCAATGTTTCGGTTAATACAATTATAGCATGGTATGCAAACATTTATCATAAACACAAAGATATATTATAATAACCACTTTATTATTGCCTCTTGGGCATATCTCCAACAGTCTCCCACTTGCACTAGAGTCAATAATCTAGTTTACATTTGTAAAGATATAACACCTTGGCCTTCTGGTGCTCTATCATGTTTTGACACGCTCAGAAACGTACGTATGTTGCAATTCATTTGCGTCTCAACGCATCACTCATTTTCCAAATGAGTCGGCATTAAATATGTTTGGTCTTCTGGTGGAACCTTAATTCTGCTGTCTGAAATATGTCACTAATATTGTCACACACAATATAGCTTCAAAGTTCTGACACTATCGGAACTACACCAAGTTCTCAAAGAACTTTTCGACTTAACATCCTTAGTTATTGTCAAAACAATGACATACTCTACCTTCGTTTGTAGAATCTGTCACAATATTTAGAACTCTTCTAAATCTAGCATAGACAACTTCTAGCTCATTGTGCTACCTTTTAAACAACACTTAGCCTAATTGAGATTTGAAATTCATTTTTATATGTGACCAAACTAATATCGGTGCAACACATTACAGCGATTTGTTTGTCATTACCCCATACAAAACTATATATATATCCTTGGTTCTTCTAAATTACTCAAGGATATTCTTACTGTCGTCCAATGATCATCACATGAATCATTCTGGTATATACTCATAACACTTTAGAGCATAGGACATCTGATTGTGTACATATTATTCGTGATCTATAATCACTCATGTGTTTCTACTCATTGAGTGTCATATACACTCAAGTCTTGTTAAACCTTCACATGAAAAGAACACCTTCTTAATATTTTTATATTGAACTACTTCAATATTCTTTCTATGTACTTTGACTTAAACTTATTATGTGTTTCAATCTATCTTCATAGATCTTGACACTAAATATGTTTCAATACATTTCCTTTCATTGAAGCTAATTCTCAATGAAACCTTTTAATCAATTATATAATTACACTATTTATAATCAACGATATGTCAGCTACATAAAGTATTACAAATATGTCTCAGCGCTCCCACTTAATTTCCTTCAAATGCAAGCATCTTCATCGTTTCTGATGAAATCAAAAACTCTTTGACTATTTCATCCGGTGAAGATTCCAACTCCGCAATACTCACTTCATCCAATTGAAGTTCGTATTCCTATCTAGTATTCTACGGACTAGCAAAACTCTTGGTTGTATCTTGTATACACCTTTAATACACACTTCTGTTAAGTAATATATTTTTCCATCGTACTAACATATCTCATAAAAGAAATATGTAGCGATTACTAGAATAATCCACATAGACTATAAGCATTGCTACGGAAGATCTAATCTTATCGTAGTCAACTTTTTGAACTTTGTCGTAAACAACTTTTCGACAAGTCGAGCTTCTTCAAGGATATTTCATCCAAGTCCATCAATTTCATAGATTCATTTACTTTCAAAAATTATTCACCTATCTTGGATTTTATGGCGCATAGCCATTTTAACGGAGTCAGGGCCCATCATAACTTCTTTGTATGTAGTTGGTTTATCATTGTTCAAAAATAATCCTTTGTCCACAAATCATTTATTTGATCACAAAGTAAACCAAACCTACAAGGTTCAATAGGTACTTCGATCTCCATGGCTAAAACACTTTGTAGTCATGGGAGCCATGATCATCGTGGCCGCTTCCAGAACCTATTTCCGATGCTGCGCTATTCTGATCATCATGCTCAGGTTCATCAACCTTATCAAGTTCTATTGTCCTCCCACTCAAATACTTCGCTAGAAAACAATTTCTTGGAAATAAGCAAGTAACATTAACAAACACTTTTGTCTTTTACTTCATAGTGGAAAGAATTCCCAATCAATTCTCTGGGATAACCAACAAAGACATTCATCCGATTTTGGTTGTAAACTCATTTACTTATGCTATGCATACCAAAATTTAAGAAAAAGACTATTAGGGTTCATACCCATGCCATAACTCGTATGGTGTCATTTCAACGGATCATGATGATGCTCTATTTAGTGTAAAAGCGGTAGTCTCTAGAGCATAATCCACAAAAAATATAATGGCGTCATTTTATATTATCTCATCATTAATCCAACAAGCACTACAAGAAAAGTTCTGATAGACAACGTCTCAAAATCGTCCGCTAAGGGGTATTTTTCGTCGCCTATGGGCCTAACCCGACGATATGGGTTCTGTTGTGGAAACTGCGTCAGGCAAAGTCCAACGACGATTTTTCGGTCCGTCGCGCTTGGGCGCCCTTCCGCCACGGAAAATCGGACCGTTGCCCAAGTTTTTCCGGGAGCCCGTTGACTGCTGACGTCATGCAAACTGACACGTGGCGTGACGCCGTTAACCGGCATTTAACGGCGTTAGCCGGCTGAAACCCCGTGGTAGATGGTAGGCCCACACGAGGCCTCGCCACGTCTTAAGCGGGCCGGCCCATTAAGTTTGCGGGCCGGGCCAGCTGACTTAGTTTGACCGGTCAACTATATAGCTGGGCTGGTCCATTAGTTACGTGGGCCGGGCCTAACCTCTAAGGTTGACTGGTCAAAACTTTAATGGGCCGGCCCACTAAGCATGTGGGCCGGACCGAATGCACTCGTTTGAATGGTCAACAGGCAAAAGGGCCGGCCCACAAGACATGTGGGACCCACTTTCCTGTTATCGGGCTGGCCAATTTAACTAGTGGGGTCCACCTTAAAACAACTGGGCCGGCCCAAGAAGTTATTGGGCCGGCCCAATTAGCATGTGGGTCCCACTTTCCTGCTATCGGGCTGGCCCACTTAATACGTGGGGTCCACAATAGATCAAACGGGCTGGCCCAACAAGAAAGTGGGCCGGGCCAAAAACACAGGTGGGTCCCACTTTCCTGTTAAAGGGCCGGCCCATTTCGTACGTGGGGTCCACAATAGATCAAACGGGCTGGCCCAACAAGATAGTGGGCCGGGCCAAAAACACAGGTGGGTCCCACTTTCCTGTTAAAGGGCCGGCCCATTTAGTATGTGGGGTCCACCATCTAGCAAGTGGGCCGGGCCAAAACACAGGTGGGTCCCCCTTTCCTGTTAAAGGTCCGGCCCATTTAGTATGTGGGGTCCACCATCTAGCAAGTGGGCCGGCCCAACAAGATAGTGGGCCGGGCCAAAACACAGGTGGGTCCCACTTTCCTGTTAAAGGGCCGGCCCAATTAGTATGTGGGGTCCACCATCTAGCAAGTGGGCCGGCCCAACAAGATAGTGGGCCGGGCCAAAAGCACAGGTGGGTCCCACTTTCCTCTTAAAGGGCCGGCCCATTTAGTATGTGGGGTCCACCACAAAAGCAATTGGGCTGGCCCAACTAATTAGTGGGCCGGCCCAGTAGTGGGTCCCATTTTGTAGCAGCGGTCTCAACGCTTCCAAGGCGGCACAGGACCAAAAGAAAAAGGCAAGTGACCAAATATCAAGAGCCAAAAATAATCCAAGAAAAGAAACTTGAATGTACATAGAGGATGACATGCGGGTCCCATTTAGCAGCAGCTGTATCAACGTTTGAGAGGCGGCAGGCGATCGAAAGAAAAAGGCAAGTGACCAAATATGAGGTGCCAAAAAAAATCCAAGAAAAGAAAGTTTTATAGTACATAGAGGATGACATGCGGGTCCCATTTTGTAGCAGCAGTCTCAACGCTTCCAAGGCGGCACAGGACCAAAAGAAAAATGAAGTAGCCAGAAATCAGGGGTTGAAAAAAATCCAAGAAAAGAAAGATTTCAATTGGGCTGCATCTGGACATCTGGGCCTTCGAACTATCTTGCTGGGCCTTTTGACTCGTACAGTTTCAGCCCACTCCAAAACAGGAAAGTTCGGATTTTTCTAAAAAAAAACAGGAAAGTCCTATGCTTCGCAAAAACAAAAAACAAAGAGATTCAACATATAAGTTTGTTTATGTAAATATAAAGATTTAATTTATCAGTTTGCAATAGCTCAGAGCGAAATACAATGTTTATTGTCTGCAAAATAAGATATCACATGTTTCTTGTACGGGGAGGCTGACATCGGGGACCCATGAGCCAGCAGCGTCGTCAACGTTTCAAAGGCGGCAGGGGATCGAAAATAAAAAAAAACCAAAAATAAGTTGGTAAAAAAAATCCAAGAAAAGAAAACATTTATCATTCTGAGAGGATGACCTGCGGGACCCATGAGGCAGCAGCATCCTCAACGTTTATTGTTTATAGAGGCTGACATGTGGGACCCGTGAGCCAGCAGTGTCGTCTGTTTTAAAGGCGGCAGAAGATCGAAAGAAGAAAAAAAGCCAAAAATCGGTTGCTAAACAAAATCCAAGAAAAGAAACATTAACCTTTCTGAGAGGATGACATGCGGGACCCATGAGGCAACAGCATCCTCAACGATTCCAAGGCTCCAGGGGATCAAAAGAAAAAAGGAAAGAGCCAAAAATTAATTAGGGGTCAAAAATAAATCCACCAAAGGAAACTTTTATTGTTAATAGAGGATGACATGTGGGACCGACCTGCCAACAGCGTCCTCATCGTTTCAAAGGGGGCAGGGGATGAAAAGAAAAAGGCAAATAGCCAGAAATTAGGGGTCCAAAATAACTCCAAGAAAGGAAACTTTTATTGTTCGTAGAGGATGACATGCGGGACCCATGAGCCAGCAGCTTACTCAACGTTTCAAAGGTGGCATGAGATCAAAATAAAAAGGCAAGTGACCCAATATCAGGAGCCAAAAATAATCCAAGATTTATTGTACATAGAGGATGACATGGGGGTCCCATTTTACAGCAGCGGTCTCAATGTTTGAAATGCGGCTTGAGATCAAAAGAAAAAGAAAGTAGCTAGTAATTAGAGGGTAAAAACAATCCAAGAAAAGAAAGCTGATGGACATAGAGGATGACATGCGGGTCCCTTGAGCCAGCAGCTTACTCAACGTTTCAAAGGGGGCAGGGGATCAAAAGAAAAAGGCAAGCCAAAAATCAGAGGGTGAAAAAAAATCCAACAAAGGAAAGTTTTATAGCACATAGAGGATGACATGCGGGTCCCATGAGCCGGCAGGTTCCTCAACGTTTCAAACGTGGCATGAGATCGAAAGAAAAAGGCAAGTGACCAAATATCAGGAGCCAAAAATAATCCAAGATTTATTGTACATAGAGGATGACATGTGGGTCCCATTTTGCAGAAGCGGTCTCAATGTTTGAAATGCGGCTTGAGATCAAAAGAAAAATAAAGTAGCTAGTAATTAGGGGGTCAAAAAAATCCAAGAAAAGAAAGTTGATGGACATAGAGGATGACATGCGGGTCCCTTGAGCCAGCAGCTTACTCAACGTTTCAAAGGGGCAGGGGATCAAAAGAAAAAGGCAAGCCAAAAATCAGAGGGTGAAAAAATCCAACAAAGGAAACTTTTATAGCACATAGAGGATGACATGCGGATCCCATGAGCCAGCAGGTTCCTCAACGTTTCAAACGGGCCATGATATCGAAAGAAAAAGGCAAGTGACCAAATATCAGGAGCCAAAAATAATACAAGATTTATTGTACATAGAGGATGACACGTGGGTCCCATTTTGCAGCAGTGGTCTCAATTTTTGAAATGCGGCTTGAGATCAAAAGAAAAAGAAAGTAGCTAGTAATTAGGGGGTCAAAAAATCTAAGAAAAGAAAGTTGATGGACATAGAGGATGACATGCGGGTCCCTTGAGCCAGCGAGCTTACTCAACGTTTCAAAGGGGGCGGGGGATCAAAAGAAAAAGGCAAGCCAAAAATCAGAGGGTGAAAAAAAATCCAACAAAGGAAACTTTTATAGCACATAGAGGATGACATGCGGGTCCCATGAGCCAGCAGGTTCCTCAACGTTTCAAACGTGGCATGAGATCAAAAGAAAAAGGCAAGTGACCAAATATCAGGAGCCAAAAATAATTCAAGAAAAGAAACATGATTTACATAGAGGATGACATGCGGGTCCCATTTAGCAGCAGCGGTATCACCGTTTGAGAGGCAGCAGGGGATCGAAAGAAAAAGTCAAGTACCAAATATGAGGTGCCAAAAATAATCCAAGAAAAGAAAGTTTTATAGTACATAGAGGATGACATGCGGGTCCCATTTAGCGAGCAGAGTTCCTCAACGTTTCAAACGTGGCATGAGATCGAAAGAAAAAAAGACAAGTGACCAAATATCAGGAGCCAAAAATAATCCAAGAAAAGAAAGTTTTACATCGAGGATGACATGCGGGTCCCATTTAGCAGCAGCGGTATCACCGTTTGAGAGGCGGCAGGGGATCGAAAGAAAAAGGCAAGTAACAAAATATCAGGAGCCAAAAATAATCCAAGAAAAGAAAGTTTTATAGTACATAGAGGATGACATGCGGGTCCCATTTAGCATCAGCGGTATCACCGTTTGAGAGGCGGCAGGGGATCGAAAGAAAAAGGCAAGTGACCAAATATGAGGTGCCAAAAAAATCCAAGAAAAGAAAGTTTTATAGTACATAGAGGATGACATGCGGGTCCCATTTAGCAGCAGCGGTATCACCGTTTGAGAGGCGGCAGGGGATCTAAAGAAAAAGGCAAGTGACCAAATATGAGGTGCCAAAAAAAACTCCAAGAAAAGAAAGTTGACTGCTCATAGAGGATGACATGCGGGTCCCATTTAGCTGCAGCGGTCTCAACGTTTCCAAGGCGGCAAGGGATCAAAAGAAAAAGGAAGTAGCCAGAAATCAGGGGGTAAAAAAATCCAAGAAAAGAAAGAAATTTGGTTCATAGAGGATGACATGCGGGACCCATGATCCTGCATCGTAAACGGCTCGATCGGAGAGCGTTGAACGAGATGGCGCGATCGAGAAAAAAAACAATGCTTGAGAGGCTGCCATCTGGGCCCTACATCCCTGGGCGGTGCGGATTTGCGTTGACTCGGCCGGCGAACCCGAGAATTCGCGATGCACCACGTCCCGGGCCACCATACGCGACATTTTGGCCGCTTTCGTCGGGCTAGGTGGCCTCAAAAGCGAGAAAAAAAAAGTTTTGACATGAACCACGGAGGGACCAAAAATCGTCGGCCTTGGTGCACCACCAACCACGGCGCGACTTCAACTTCGTCGGCCATGGCAACTTTTCTTGTAGTGAAGGTTTGGATACATCTCTTGGATACTCCATCATCATTATGATACTCCAAGAAATATGAGTTGTAGAACAATTTCATAACTCTCTTAGATGTTCGCTAAAACTCGTAATTCAAATATTTCCACCATGATCCAATCATAGATATTTGACTTTTCTATTACGATGATTTCCACTTCATGCTGAAATTTATTTGAATCCATTCAAATGTTTCAAACTTCTTCCTTATCAAATATATCCACATATATATATTCAATTCATTGTTAGAAGTTTTCATGAAGTAGAAGAATCTCCTGCACACAACTATGCCCAGTGAACCACATACATCATCATGTATGTTTCCACTAAGTTAGTTGCCCGTTCAACTCTTGGCCTATGAACGGTATTTTAGTCATTCTCTTTAGAAAAGATTTGCAAGTGCCAAACGATTCAAAAATCAAATGGCTCCAAAAATCCATCTGCATGGAGTTTCTTCATGCGTTCCTTTCTAACATGACCTAAATGGCGGTTCCACAAATAAGTAGAATTCAAATCATTTGCCTTATGGCATTTTAGCGTCAGTGTTATGTATGTGTGTTTCACCATTAAGATTTATAATAACTTATCCATCATACATGGAGTAATGTCATAATTTGAACAACTTATTGTTTTCATTTGACCAGAGCAAAATAACAATTATTAAGTTCTTAATTATAAATTCTAAGGGCTAGGTAGAATTCCAACGACAAACATAATAACACTTTATTATGTTCCAGACGTGCATTATTACCACATTCCTTATCAGTCACTTAGGCCATCGTATTCTTGTATTGCGTTGTATTGTATGACATCTCATACCAACCAATATGGTACAAATACCCAAGAATTTCATTATGTGACAAAACAAGGAATACATCCATAACATGTATATCATGTATATACACCTGAGCTAGACTTTCTAGTCTTTTCTTTCTTTCTGCCAAAATATCTTTTGTAGTTTCTCTTTTAGCTCTCCTCATTCTTAGAAAACACTTCACCTTCAATAACTTCTAGGTCCATTGGTCAAATACCAATAACCTTGAGGTTCTTACTTTGAAGTTGATCATCATATGACAAGTGATCCAGATTTCACTATTAGTAACTTTGTAATATGATGAAAAATTTCACTCATAATTTTATCCATCATATCATGACGAATTTCCGAGACCATGTTTGTACATGATAGGCTCGTAAAGTTTAACCTCGGTATTTGCATGTGCAAATCTGTCTTGCACCCGTTGTATGCACACGTAGAATCTATAACACCCGATCATCACGAGATACTTCGAAACGACGAGTCTTAGCAACGGTGCCTACTAAGGACGATCACTTCATGAATATGTGAATATCGTTAGTGCCCCAATAGTTGGAGGATTGGGACGCCTGGCATCTTCAACCTTCGTACATTCCCATAAAACTTATGAGTTTATGTAGCCTCACCAAATTATATTCTATCACCTTGCAATAAGGTCTTAGATATCACATATATCTCATACCTTGCTTATTTCTGAAAACAAAATTTCCAGCTCCTTACTTTAATTTCAAACGGATTTGAACTTCAAGTTTCATGGAGACAAGATGATTTTAGGTACTAATTGAAACCATTGTTCTTTGAATCAACAATGTGAGATTTACTAAAAGTTTGCAATAGGACTTAATCATTTCTTGATTCTTTAACAATACGGTACCAGCCCCTAAAGTTATTCTCAGACTTAACAATATTTCTATAGCAATTACAAGACTAGCGCATAGAAGAAAACGGATGCCAGTTCTACAAATTTAATTCAAAATATTATTCAGACTATGTTCATGATAATTAGTTCAAGTTTTAATCTAATTACTAATGAACTCCCACTTAATACAACATCCCTCATAGTTGTTAAGTGGCACACGATCCACATCCACTACACTAAAACCGATTATCACGTGAGATGATGTAGCTTCAATGGTGAACATCAACATGTTGATCATATCATCCATATGCCTCGTGTTCAACCTTTCGGTTTCCGTTGTCCCGAGGCCATGTCTGTACATGCTAGGCTCGTCAAGCAAACCCAAGTATTTCCGCGTGCGCAACATGGCTTAACCCGTTGTATGTGAACGTAGAATCTATCACATCCGATCATCACGAGATGCTTCAAAACAACGAACTGTAGCAACGGTGCATACGAGGGGAGAACACTTTATTATCTTGATATTAATGTGAGGGATCATCTTATAATGCTACCGTCGCGATCTAAGCAATATAAGATGCATAAAGGATTAACATCACATGCAATTCATATGTGATATGATATGGCCCTTTAATCTTTGCGCCTTTGATCTTCATCTCCAAAGCACGGACATGATCTCCATCATCAACGGGCATGATCTCCATCATCGTCGGCGTAGCGTCAAGGTCCATGGCGCCGTCTTCATGGTTGTTCACCGTGTGTAGCAACTATTACAACTACTTTGAAATAATACTACAACATGAAATATAAAGACAACCATAAGGCTCCTGCCGGTTGCCACAATACAATAATGATCATCTCATACATATTTATCATCACATCATGGCCATATCACATCACCAAACCCTGCAAAAACAAGTAAGACGCCTTTAATTTGGTTTGCATATTTTACGTGGTTTAGGGTTTTCGAGTAAGATCCAATCTACCTACGAACATGAACCACAACGGTGATACTAGTGTTGTCAATAGAAAGAGTAAATTGACTCTTCACTATGGTGAGAGAGACAGACACCCGCAAAGCCACTTATGCAATACAAGTTGCATGTCGAGCGTGGAGCAAGTCTCATGAACACGGTCATGTAAAGTTAGCCCGGGCCGCTTCATCCCACCATCCCGCAAGATGCAAAGTACACGAACTAAAGACAACAAAAGCATCAAAGCCCACAAAACCATTGTGTTCTACTCGTGCAACCAATCTATGCATAGACACGGCTCTGATACCACTGATGGGATTCGTAGCATAGAAAACAAAAAATTTCCTACCGCAAGAATGAATAACAAGCCAAGATGCAATCTAGAAGATGGTAGCAACGAGAAGATCATGAGACTAACCCTCGAATATTTCCAAAGCCTAACGAGATTAGATCTCGTGGTGGATGTAGTCGATCACTTGCCGCTTGCAAAAGCGCGTAGAAGATCTTGACGGTGCCACAGTCGGGCAGCACCTCCATACTCGGTCACACGTTCGGTGTTGATGAAGACGTCCTCCTCCCCGTTCCAGCGGGCAGCGGATGTAGTAGATCCTCCTTGGAATCCCGCCAGCACGACGGTGTGGTGACGGTGGTGGTGGAGATCTCCGGCAGGGCTTCGCCTAAGCGCTACGGGAGGTGTATGAGGAGGGAGGTGTGCTAGGGTTTGGGAGAGGGGGCAAGGGCTGCGACTTGTGGTGCCCTTGGGGTGCCCCTTGGCCTCTTTAAATAGGTGGCCAAGCCCCTTGGGTCGTCCAAAAACCTGCCCCCAAGTTTGGGAGAGTTCCGGTAGGTTTCCGGTTCCGAAAACCTAGTCCTACTCGGACTCTTTTGCCAATTCCGAAATTGCATTAAGGAAAGACTTCTTTTCCCTTAAGGCAACGTGGTTACACCTATTATGGAACCCTCCGGACTTCCTTAGACATCCCGGGTCGTCCCGGACACTTCCAGAACCTTCCATAATATTCTGGACTATTCCGGTCCTTCCAAAACCTTCTAGAAGCTCCGGTCAAAACACCGGACTTTTTCCGAACCCCGGAAAATGACTTCCCATATATGAATCTTATTCTCCGGACCATTCCAAACCTCCTCGTGATGTCTCAGATCCCATCCGAGACTTCGAACAACATTCGAGCTCCATTCCATATTCCATATCTACTTAAAACGACATCAAACCTTAAGTGTGTTGATACGTCCAAAACGTATCTACTTTCCCGAACACTTTTGCTATTGTTTTGCCTCTAATTTGTGTATTTTGGATACAACTAACACGGACTAACGCT
>NC_061508.1:83162771-83201860 GCF_022539505.1 Lolium rigidum
ATTGCTAGGTTTAATTACCATTCAATTTCTCTGGGTTCTGTAATATTTTTTCAATGCCTTGCAGCTGATGTAATATTTAGTTAGTTTTTATAGTTCTTTCGCGCATTTTTTCTTTGGTGCTTGTGGTAAGTGAGGCTATCAGACAGAAATCAATGCTGCGTAAATATTCTCAGTATCTAAATCACGAATTCAACTCCGCCTATGTTGTCTCAACATAGCCGGTCCCAAGCCCGGGTAAAGGAGGAGGGTTGTGATAGGCGAGGCGAGCCAACGTAAAAACCCAGCCACTCTTATGGAGATGAAACCCAAAGGAACCTCGTTGGGGCGTAACCCTCTTAGCGACGCGCCACATCGGAACCCGGGTGTGGTGTCAAATGGGCAAGGGCCGGGCCGTCACCCCCTTGGTGGCGCGCCGTATCTTGATCCGGATACGGTGATAAGTGAGCAAGGGTCGGGTCGCCGCATCCTTAGTGGCGCGGCTGCACCGACGCCCGGTGTAGTGAAAAATGAGCAAGGGTCTCCGCATTTGACTCGACGAGTGCGGAGGGTAAGGAAGTTAGCCGAGCCTAGGAGGATACGCTTAGGTAGGCTGGAACGTAGGGTCCACGACGGGTAAGTTACGGGAGTTAGTTGATACGGCGGTGAGGAGGCGTGTTGATGTCCTATGTGTCCAAGAGACCAAATGGAAGGGACGAAGGCGAAGGAGGTGGATGATACCGGTTTCAAGTTGTGGTACACGGGGACAACTTCAAACAAAAATGGAGTAGGCATCTTGGTCAATAAGAGCCTCAGGGATGGAGTTGTGGATGTCAAGAGGCAAGGGGACCGGATGATCCTTGTCAAGCTGGTTGTTGGGGACTTAGTCCTCAATGTTATCGCGCGTATGCCCCACAAGTAGGCCACAATGAGAGCACCAAGAGGGAGTTCGGGAAGGCCTGGAGGACTTGGTTAGGAGGGTACCTATTGGTGAGAAGCTCTTCATAGGAGGAGACCTCAATGGCCATGTGGGTACATCTAACACAGGTTTTGAAAGGGTGCATGGGGGCTTTGGCTATGGCATCAGGAACCAAGAAGGAGAAGATGTCCTGAGCTTCGCTCTAGCCTATGACATGGTCGTAGCTAACACCCTCTTTAGGAAGAGAGAATCCCATCTAGTGACGTTCGGTAGTGGTCTACACTCTAGCCAGATTGATTTTGTCCTCTCTAGAAGAGAAGACAGACGCGCCTGCATTGATTGTAAGGTGATACTGGAGAGAGTGTTGTCCCTCAACATAAGGCTGGTGGTTGCTGACTTTCGCTTTAGGATCCGCGTCCGGCGGGGTAAGCGCGCCAAAGTCGCTAGAACAAAGTGGTGGAAGCTCAAGGGTGAGGCATCCCGGGCTTTCGGGGAGAGGGTTATTAAGGAGGGCCCTTGGGAGGAAGGAGGCGATGCAAACATGATGTGGACGAGTATGGCGACCTGCTTGCGGAAGGTCGCCGTAGAGGAGTTTGGGGTGACTAAGGGAAGTAGAAGGGAAGCTAAGGATACCTGGTGGTGGAACGATGAGGTCCGAGAAGGTTATTAGGGAGAAAAAGGACATTTCGGATGCCTATATCCGGACGGGAGTGCGGCTAACATGGAGAAGTACAAGGTGGCGAAGAAGGCTGCAAAGCGGGCGGTGAGTGAAGCAAGGGGTCGGGCGTATGAGGACCTCTACCAACGTTTAAACACGAAGGAAGGCGAAAGGGACATCTATAAGATGGCCAAGTTTAGGGAGAGGAAGACGAGGGATGTCAACGAAGTCAAATGCATCAAGGACGGAGATGATCGGCTTCTTGTGAAGGATGAGGCGATCAAGCGTAGATGGCGGGAGTACTTTGACAACCTTTACAATGGAGAGGCTGAGAGCTCTACCATTGAGCTAGACGACTCCTTTGATGATACCGAGCATGTGCTTTGTGCGACGTATCCGGGAGTCCGAGGTTAAGGAGGCGTTAAGGAGGATGAAAGGCGGCAAGGCGATGGGTCCCGATGGTATCCCCATCGAGGCGTGGAGAGGCCTTGGGGACGTAGCGATAGTATGGCTAACTAAGCTTTTCAACCTCATTTTTCGGTCAAACAAGATGCCCGAAGAATGGAGGCGGAGTATTTTAGTACCAATCTTCAAGAACAAGGGGGATGTTCAAAGTTGTACTAATTACCGTGGAATCAAGCTGATGAGCCATACTATGAAGCTATGGGAGAGAGTCATTGAGCACCGCTTAAGAAGGTTGACAAGCGTGACCAAAAACCAATTTGGTTTCATGCACAGGAGGTCTACCATGGAAGCCATCTTCTTGGTACGACGAGTCGATGGAGAGATACAAGGAGCAAAAGAAGGACCTTCATATGGTGTTCATTGATTTGGAGAAGGCCTATGATAAGATACCTCGGAATGTCATGTGGTGGGCCTTGGAGAAACACAAAGTCCCAATAAAGTACATTACCCTCATCAAGGATATGTATGATAATGTTGTGACAAGTGTTCGAACAAGCGATGGCGATACTGATGACTTTCCAATTAGAATAGGGCTACACCAAGGGTCAACTTTGAGCCCTTATCTTTTTGATTTGGTGATGGATGAGGTCACAAGGGATATACAAGGAGACATCCCATGGTGTATGCTCTTTGCGGATGATGTGGTGCTAGTCGATGATAGCCGAACGGGGGTTAATAGAAAGTTAGAGTTGTGGAGGCGAACTCTCGAATCGAAAGGTTTTAGGCTTAGTAGAACTAAAGCTGAATACATGAGGTGCGGTTTCGGTTCTACTAGGCACGAGGAGGGAGAGGTTAGCCTTGATGGGCGGGTGGTACCGGAGAGAGACACTTTTCGATATTTGGGGTCCATGTTGCGGAAGGATGGCGATATCGATGAAGATGTGGGCCACCGAATCAAGGCTGGTTGGATGAAGTGGCGCCAAGCTTCGGGCGTACTACGTGACAAGAGAGTGCCACAAAAGCTAAAAGGCGGGTTTTATAGGACAGCTATCCGACCTGCGATGTTGTATGGCGGCGAGTGTTGGCCAACGAAGAGACGACATATCCAACGGTTAAGTGTAGCGAGAGATGCGCATGTTGAGATGGATATGTGGCCACACAAGAAAGGATCGGGTACGGAATGACGATATACGGGAGAGAGTTGGGGTAGCACCGATTGAAGAGAAGCTGGTCCAACATCGTCTCGGATGGTTTGGACATATCCAACGGAGGCCTCCGGAAGCGCCGGTGCATAGCGGACGGATAAAGCGTGATGAGAATGTTAAGAGGGTCGTGGTAGACCAAACTTGACATGGGAGGAGTCCGTTAAGAGAGACATGAAGGTTTGGAATATCGACAAAGATTTAGCCATGGATAGGGGTGCGTGGAAGTTAGCTATCCACGTTCCGGAACCATGACTTGGTTTCGAGATCTTATGGGTTTCAACTCTAGCCTACCCCAACTTGTTTGGGACTGAAAGGCTTGGTTGTTGTTGTTGTTGTTGTTGTCTAAATCACGAATTCCCATCCCTTAAACGGCCCAATTAAGCTAAATCACATATGTGCCTGCCCGCAAAATCCCAAAGCGCATATTATGCCGGCATATAAACAGCAACGAAACGGGCTGGCCCGCTTACTTATTGGGCCGGCCCATTTGATTTACGGTGGACCCCACACTATAATTGGGTGGCCCACTTGCTTTAAGGAGGACCCCACCCACAAGCCGGGCCGGCCCACTAATTAGTTGGGCCGCCCATTTGCTTTTGTGGTGGACCCCACATACTAAATGGGCCGGCCCTTTAAAATGAAAGTGGGACCCACATGTGTTTTTGGACCGGCCCACTATCTTGTTGGGCCGGCCCACTTGCTATATGGTGGACCCCACATACTCATTGGGCCGGCCCTTTAACAGGAAAGTGGGGCCCACCTTTGCTTTTGGCCCGGCCCACTATCTTGTCGGGCCAGCCCACTTGCTATATGGTGGACCCCACATATCAAATGGGCCGGCCCATTAACAGGAATGTGGGACCCACCTGTGTTTTTTGGCCCGGCCCACTATCTTGGTGGGCCGGCCCACTTGCTATATGATGGACCCCACATACTAAATGGGCCGGCCCTTTAACAGGAAGGTGGGACCCACCTGTGTTTTTGGCCCGGCCCACTATCTTGTTGGGCCGGCCCACTTGCTATATGGAGGACCCCACATACTAAATGGGCCGACCCTGTAACTGGAAAGTGGGACCCACCTGTGTTTTTGGCCCGGCCCACTAGCTTGTTGGGCCGGCCCACTTGCTATACGGTGGACCCCACACACTATATGGGCCGGCCTTTTAACAGGAAAGTGGGACCCACCTGTGTTTTTGGCCCGGCCCACTTGCTTCTTGGGCCGGCCCGATTCTTGTAAGGTGGACCCCACATGTTAAATGGGCCGGCCCATTTAAGTTTTGACCGATCAACTTTAGAGGTTAGGCCCGGCCCACGTAACTAATGGACCGGCCCGGCTATATAGTTGACCGGTCAAACTATGTCATCCGGCCGGCCCGCTTAAGACGTGGCGAGGCCTCGTGTGGGCCTACCATCTACCACGGGGTTTCGGCGGTTAACGCCGTTAGCCGGCGGTTAACGGCGTCCGCCACGTGTCGGTTTGCATGACGTCGGCGGTCAACGGGCTCCGAAAACACTTCCGCAACGGTCCGATTTTCCGTGGCGGAAGGGCGCCCAAGCGCGACGGACCGAAAAAATCGTCGTTGGACTTTGCCTGACGCAGTTTCGACAACGGAACCCATATCGTCGGGTTAGGCCCATAGGCGACGAAAAATGCCCCTTAGTTGACGATTTTGGGACGTTGTCTATCAGAAGTTTTCTTGTAGTGCGGGACGAGGAATTGGAGGAGATCTTCACCGCCATCACCACCAACGCCTCTCCATCGACCAGCCATGTTTCCCCCATCCATGTGTGAGTAATTCCCCCGCTGTAGGCTGAAGGGGATGGTAGGGATTGGATGAGATTGGTCATGTAATAGTCATAAGATTGTTAGGGCATAGTGCCTAGTATCCGTAGATGTCACTTTTATGATATTGTTGCAACTTGTTATGCTTAATGCTTGTCACTAGGGCCCGAGTGCCATGATCTCAGATCTGAACATGTTATTGATTCATGAAGATATTCGTTGTTTATGATCTTACCCGCAAGTTGTATACACACGTTGCTGTCGGAACCAATGGCCCCGAAGTGACGAAATCGGGACAACCGGAGGGAATGGTAGTGATGTGAGGATCACATGTGTTCACGGAGTGTTAATGCTTTGCTCCGGTACTCTATTAAAAGGAGTACCTTAATTTCCGATAGATTCCCTAGAGGCCCGGCTGCCACCGGCTGGTAGGACAAAAGATGTTGTGCAAGTTTCTCATTGCGAGCACGTACGACTAAATATGGAACACATGCCTATTGATTGATTAGTACTTGGACAACGTTTTATTATTATCTGCAAATGCCCCTGCTTTTGATTGTTATATGAGTTTCTCTCATCCATGCACCGCCCGTTAATCCGTCCCTGTGCCTACAGTATTTTAATCCTGCTGTTTACTATAATCACTACTGCTTGTCTTTATTTCACCGCTCTTTGTTATTTCACTATTCCTACTTGCTATAAAACTGTTGCTACTGATAAACTCTTGCGAGCAAGTCCGTTTCCAGTGCGGCTGAATTGACAACTCCGCTGTTAAGGCTTACAAGTATTCTTTGTCTCCCCTTGTGTCGAATCAATAAATTGGGTAATACTTCCCTCGAAGACTGTTGCGATCCCCTATACTTGTGGGTCATCATGTGTCACCCTACGGTTCGAGAACTATGCGGACATGATCTGGACTTCTCTCCGATCAATAACTAATAGCGGGACCTGGAGGTTCATAATAGCTCCCACATATTCAACGACGACTTCGTGATCGAAAGAACCATTTACATACGATACCGATTCCCTTTGTCACGCGATACTTTACTTGTCCGAGGTTCGATCATCGGTATCTCCATACCTTGTTCAACCTCGTTACCGACAAGTACTCTTTACTCGTACCGTGGTATATCATCTCTTATGAACCATTCATATGCTTGCAAGCTAATCAGACGACATTCCACCGAGAGGGCCCAGAGTATATCTATCCGTCATCGGGATGGACAATATCCCACTCTTGATCCATATGCCTCAACTCATACTTTCCGAATACTTAATCCCACCTTTATAACCACCCATTTACGCAGTGGCGTTTGATGTAATCAAAGTACCCTTCCGGTATAAGTGATTTACATGATCTCATGGTCGAAGGACTAGGTAACTATGTATCGGAAGCTAATAGCAAGTTGAACTTAAATGACTTGATCTCATGCTACACTTAATTGGGTGTGTGTCCATTATATCATTCATCTAATGACGTAACATTGTTATTAATAACATCCAATGTTCATGATCACGAAACCATGATCATCTATTAATCAACAAGCTAGTTTATACAAGAGGCTCACTAGGGACTCCTTGTTGTTTACATAACACACATGTATCAATGTTTCGGTTAATACAATTATAGCATGGTATGCAAATATTTATCATAAACACAAAGATATATTATAATAACCACTTTATTATTGCTTCTTGGGCATATCTCCAACATGGTGTCGTGTTTTCCCGTGGAAGAGAGTGGAGTGGTAGGTGGATGAGTGAGTGGAGGGCCAGGTGGGCCCTCACCACAGGGCGGTGCGCCCCCCTTGCTGGCCGCGCCAGCACATGGGGTGCAGCCCTGGGGTGCCCCACTGGTCAGCCCCAAGCACTCCCATGTTGCATTTTAAAAAATAGGACCAGTGGTATAATTTTTATAATTTTTTTAAAACTTCGAAAAATGCACATTTCTGGGTGTTAAAATAACTATTTCAGGGCAGAAAAAGATTTTCAAAATTTTAAACAACTAAAGCATCTTGCAAAACAAGTAGTACTACAGCAAGTAAAACAAGTGGAGAAAGAAAGAAATGTTGTTTAGCGCTTCCATGCATTTAAAATACACCTGTTTACAAGGTTGATCAAGTCTTGCTACCAAATAAATTTTACATGACATAAGAAGAGATAAACTTCAAATCAATCATGTTACCTTATATTGTATTGATATGGATCCAATCACAATAGTTTGATATCCTTCTTTAGGCTCATATATAGGACAATCAATAACTCCCACTTTGATAGTTCTCAAATTAGAAATTGTATTAACTCCATATACTTTATCAATCCTCTTGGGAAAATAAACAGTATGTTCCTTGTCATCAACATTGAAAGTGACTTTTCCTTTATTGCAATCAATAACAGCCCTACAGTGTTAAGAAAAGGTCTTCCAAGAATAATAGACATGTTATCATCTTCAGGCATTTCCAACACAACAAAATCAGTTTATATTAAGCAATTATTAGTAACTTGAACAGGAACATCCTCACATATACCAACAGAAACAGTAGTAGATTTATCAGCCATTTGCAAAGATATATCGGTTGGTATCAACTTATCTAAATCAAGTCTATTGTAAAGGGAAAAAGGCATCACACTAACTCCTGCTCCCAAATCACATAGAGCAGTTCTAACATAATTATTCTTGATGGAACAAGGGATAGTTGGTATACCTGGGTCTCCCAGCTTCTTTGGAACCTTGCCATTAAAAGAATAATTAGCAAGCATAGTGGAAATCTCCTCATTAGGAATTTTCCTTTTGTTAGAGACAATATCTTCCATATACTTTGAATAAGGAGGCAATTTAATAGCATCGAGTCAAAGGGATTTGCAAAAACAAAGGTTTCATCCAATCACAAAATTTATTATAGTGTTCTTCCTCCTTTGATTTTAGTTTCTTAACAGGAAAAGGCATTTGCTTTTGAACCCAAGGTTCTCTTTCATTACCATGTTTCTTAGCAATTAATAAAATCTTCTTTAGTGTACTTTTTATTCTTAGCATGCTTTTCAGGTTCATTTTCAATCTCTTCTTTATCAGTAACATCATTCTTATCATTATCTTTATCATGTTCATTACCACTTTCAGTTTCAGCATCAGAAATAGAAATACTATTAGGATCATTAACAGGTTCAAAAGATTCTACAACAGTTTTATGTTTTTTCTTCTTTTTCTTAGAAGGACCACTAGTTTCTTTAGTTCGTTGAGAATCTTGTTCAACTCTTTTGGGATGCCTCTCAGGATATAGAGGATCCTGAGTAGAAACACCACCTCTAGTTGTTACTTCATAAGCATGTTTTTCTTTATGAGTATTTTTTAGCAAGTCATTTTGCACTTTAGTAAGTTGATCAATTTGAGTTTGAAACATATGAAAATGTTTAACAAGCATCTTAACATCATTGGAGGTTCTCTCCACAATATCATGCAATTTACTAATAGCTTGAGAATTTTCCATTAGATGATTCTCTACTCTCATATTAAAGTTATCTTGCTTAACAACATAATTATCAAATTCATCTAAACATTGATCGGGAGGTTTTGAGTAAGGAATGTCTCCTTTATCAAAGCGTTGAAGAGAATGTACCTCAATCGTGGATGAAGGGGGAGTTATCTTACATAAATCTTCTATAGGAGGTAAATTTTCACATCTTCAGATCTAATACCTTTCTCTTTAAGAGACTTCTTGGCTTCCCTCATATCTTCATCATTTAATTTAATCATACCCCTCTTCTTCAATATTGGTGTTGGGGTTGGTTCAGGTGTAGTCTAATCATCATGATTTTGGCTTATTCTAGCCAATAATTCTTCGACTTCGTGCGGAGTTCTTTTCCTGAAAACACAACCAGCACAACTATCCAGGTATGCCCTAGACTCAATGGTTAGTCCACTATAAAATATATCAAGTAAGTCATGCTTTTCCAAAACATATCCAGGCCGAGCTCTAATAAGAGAGCAAAACCTTGCCCAAGCTTCAGGCAATTTCTCCCCATCTTCCTGGTCAAAACTATAAATTTTCTGCAAAGCAATATGTTGAGCACTAGCGGGGAAATATTTTCGAAAGAAAACATCAAGCAAACAACTTGGACTATCAATAGAATCAGGAGGCAAATTATTATACCAAATTTTAGCATCATCCTTTAATGAGAAAGGAAAATTTTTAGCAACAAAATAAGTACGCTTCTTAATATCATCAGAAAACAACTACTCAAAGTAGAAAGCTCATTCATGTGCTCTACATCACTTTCTTTTTCAGTACCATAAAAAGGTGTTTTTTCAACAATAGATATATGAGATAAATCAAGAGAAAAATCATAATCCTTATCCTTAATGTTTATAGGAGATTTGGCAAATTTAGGATCAGGAGACAGTTTATATCTAACAGCATGTTGTGCAAGAAGCTTTTTAAGGTTACTTACACCAACAACGGATACTAGGCACTATGCCCTAACAGTCTTATGGCTATTACATGAAAAATCTCATCCAATCCCTACCATCCCCTTCAGCCTACAGTGGGGGAATTACTCACACATGGATGGGGGAATCATGGATGGTCGATGGAGAGGCGTCGATGGCGATGATGGCGATGATCTCCTCCAATTCCCCGTCCCGGCAGGGTGCCAGAACGGGGTTTCTGATCCCGAGACTGGGTTTCGCGATGGCGGCGGAGTTCTGGATGTCTTCTGGAAAAGTGGTCGAACCCCCTCGCGTTTTTAGGTCAAGGGCTTTAAGTAGTCTAGAGGGGAGCGTCGGAGGCTGGCCGAGGCGGCGTCACCATATGGCGGCGCGGCCCAGGGGCCCATCGCGCCGCCATGTGGTGTGCGCGCCTCGTGGCCCCCCTCCGTCACATCTTCTGGCTCCGCGGGTCTTCTGTAAAAATAGGCCCTTCGCAATTATTTCTGGGGATTTTCCTAAAAGTTGATTTTCTGCACAAAAATAAGACACGAGGGCAATTCTGCTGAAAACAGCGTTAGTCCGTGTTAGTTGTATCCAAAATACACAAATTAGAGGCAAAACAATAGCAAAAGTGTTCGGGAAAGTAGATACGTTTTGGACGTATCACTCCACCATAGATCAAACGGGATGGCCCAACAAGCTAATGGGCCGGCCCAAAAAACACAGGTGGGTCCCACTTTTCTGATAAAGGGTTGGCCCAGTTAGTATGTGGGGTCCGCCATATAGCAAATGGGCTGGCCCAACAAGATAGTGGGCCGGCCCAATAAACAGGTGGGTCCCACTTTCATGTAACCGGGCCGGCCCATTTAGTAAGTGGGGTCCACCGTAAAGCAAGTGGGCTGGCCCAACAAGTTGGTGGGCCGGCCCAATAAACATGTGGGGCCCAATTTCCAGCTGACGGGCCGGCCAGTTAGTAAGTGGGGTCCACCACAAAAGCAATTGGGCTGGCCCAACAAGTTAGTGGGCCGGCCCTATAAGCTTGTGGGGGCCACTATCGTGCTAACGGGCCGGCCCAGTTAGTATGTGGGGCCCAGTTACTCATATTATTATTTTGCATCCTCATATCTCATTGATAAATTACTATTTGTCCACTACAACTTAAAAGAGAGAATAGTCAAGTGAACCCATGAACCCTAATCCACTTTTTATCATAAGAAACAGCTTTATATTGCCTTTATCTTGTTTTCTACTTGCAACACTATTTTAATTCGAAAATACAAAATATTTACTTTTCTTATTTGCATCCAAAACACCAAAAACAATCAACCCATTTACAGTTTTTACTTAGTTACTTTATTTCATCTAGTTTTACTTGCTTTATTTTTACTTGTGTTTCATTTACTTATGCGAACTTGTGCTTGACAACCACATGGTGGAGTTGGGGACATAAGGCTTTTATTTTACTTGCAAGATTGCTAGAAGAAGAGAGAAGATAATACTCTTTGTCTTGTTCCTCGAGAGTTTGATATAAACCCTCGAATCACCCTTGTGTGGAAAATACTCTGCTGATACAACACTCTGCACCTGGAGTCCCAACGTATCAAGATCTTTTTGGCGTTGTTGCTCGGGAATAATCAAGACACTTCATCAAGCCCGTCGACCGTCATCAGTGACACGACAAGCAGGAAACACATGGTGGTAACACTACTATATTTGGTGGTGCTGGCCAAGATCCACGGAGGAGGAGCGGTGGATGGTCGAAGGTCCCTAGAGGAGATTGGGGGTTGCACGGTTGAGGTCCCTAGAAGAGATATAGAGGCGGCATCGTGGGTTGCTATGGGCCTAGTTCAAGTCTTTGGGAGCGGAGGCGGTCGTGCTATGGTTGTTAGCTTGAAGTTGAGAGACAGCGACAATGGTCACGAATGGGGCAGGAGGACCCTCTACGGTGCGGTAGGTGGTAGGTGGACTGAGTGTGCGGTTCTTGGTGTGCGGGAAGTGGAAGACGAAAGGGGCGCTCTCGACCATGCAGGTGTTCGTGTACGTCGACTTTACACCAACGATGGCCAGGTGTTGCTGCGACGGTATGTGCCAACACAAAAAAGGTTGCCCCAATCCGGTGGGTAGTGATACGTTGTAAATGTATCTATAATTTTTTATGCTCCATGCTTGTTTTACACCAATTCCTATATGTTTTGCTCACACTTCGTTGCACTTTTATACATTTTCCGGCACTAACCTATTAACAAGATGCCATAGTGCCAGTTCCATGTTTTCTGTTGTTTTGTATTTCAGAAAAGTTGTACAGGAAATATTTTTGGAATTGGACGAAACAAAAGCCGAAGTCAATATTTTTCGGTACAAAGAGAGAGTCCAGGGGGACGAAGAAGAGGCACAGGGCGGCCAGACCATGCCTTGGCGCGGCCTGGCGTGGGCCTGCGCCAAGGGGTGGTGTGGGCCCCCTGGCCTCCACTGACCTCGCCCTTCCGCCTATTTATTCACGATCTCGGGAAAACCTAAACACCCGAGCCTCCATCCACGAAAATTTCTATCACGGCCGCCATTGCAGACCCTAGCTCGGGAGGGTTCTGAAGCTCTTCCCGGCACCCTTCCGGAGGGGGAGATCATCGCCGGAGGCCTCTACATGGCCATGCCTGCCTCCGAAGTGATGCGCGAGTAGTTCATCCCTAGACTATGGGTCCATAGCAGTAGCTACATGGTTGTATTCTCCAATTTGTGCCTCATGTTTAGATCTTGTGAGCTGCATAACATGATCAAGATCATCCTTATGCAATGCTACATGTTGTGTTTGATGGGATCTGATGAATACTGAATACTATGTTGAGATCGATTATATACTTGTCATATGTTATTTGTGATCTTGCATGCTCTCCGTTGCTAGTAGATACTCTGGCCAAGTAAATGCTTGTGACTCCAAGAGGGAGTATATATGCTCGATAGTAGGTTCTTGCCTCTAGTTTTCTGGAAGAGTGACAATAATTTCTAAGATTGTAGATGTGTTGTTGCTACTAGAGAGAAAACAACAATGTTTTATCCGAAGGTAATTCTATTATTTACTGTACACACATTGCTTAATGCGGTAATATGTTGCTTGCAACTTAATACTGGAAGGGGTTCGGACGATAACCGGAAGGTGGATTATTAGTCATAGACGCAGTTGAATTACGGTCTATGTATTATGTTGTAATGCCCAAACGAATCTCATAGTAATCATCTTGTCATGTATCGTCACAGTCAATTGCCCAGTTGTAATTTGTTCACCCAACATGTTATTTATCTTTATGGAGAGACACCTCTAGTGAACTGTGGACCCCGTTCCTTTCCTTTACACAGATACATTTATCTACTGCAATCCTGTTCTGTTTACTTTCTGCAAGCACTATTCTCTTTAGTTCCACTTCAAACATCTCTTTCCACTCGACATGTTTAATCCTTTGTGTTCAGCAAAACCGGTGAGATTGACAACCTCACTGCAAGTTCGGGCAAAGTATTTTGGTTGTGTTGTGTGCAGGTTCCATGTTGTTGCTGATGCCGGTAGTGCGCCCTGCCAATAGTCAGCTAGCAACACATTCAGAAGTCACGCCTTTCTCCTACTGGTCGATTAAACCTTGGTTTCTTACTGAGGGGAAACTTGCTGTTGTGCTCATCACACCTTCCTCTTGGGGTTCCCCAACGTGATTGCCAACTTCCACGGCAGCACCATCAGGTAGCGACAGAGGTCTACAACAATAAGGACGAATGTTGTGCCCATCTTCGTTCTGTGCCGCAACGACAACGCATGTGTGTGCCATTTCCCTCCACGTCGTCGATATCTCGCCGAGGCAGTTTTCACCGAAGGCTAAGTTCAAAGCCAGATCAGCGTGATGGCATAGCTCTTGACCGTTCCTCCATTGGGAGCATCAGGTTTGGAGACACAACTTGGAGTTTCTCGGTGGCACTCCCCCGGTGCTCGCTGTTACCCAAGGTGTCTCTTCAAGAGTGCCATGTGCGGCGTCATCAGTGAGTCCAAGCCGAAGCCTTTCTCGGGACCGACCAAGTTCCACCATCTATTTTGCCACCTCATTTTAGGCAATTATGGGTGGATGGTGTGTCGACAAGGGGATCTCAATTGGATGCGTTGATCTTCAAAGGTGACCGATGTTGGTCGAGACGTGGCTTTGTTGCTCTTCTTAGTGTAGACGCTCTTGTGTCATAGTTATATGTCTGTGGTGGTTGTCTTTAGCCTGGAGTGGAGTTTGTACTAGGCAGTTGTTCGTAACAAGTGATAGTCGTCTTGTATTTATTTGCCACCTTCTATTTAAAAAATGGTACGCTTAGTATCACTCTCGAAAAATCCAATTTTATGTGTCCTTGGTTAGGGAACGCCGTCAAGAGGGCAAGTTTCATAGTCTACATCAAATGTTGTCCAATAAGATGTATTGGTTTTATTTTTATAAATCTAAAAAATTGTATACAAATTATTCTTTTTCAAATTCCTATTAACAGTGGGAAAAATCTATGAATATATTTCAAACCCGTGCATATTTTTTTAACTTGTCAATAAACTTTTCTACTCCCTCCATCCATCAAAGGATGTCTCAACTTTAGATAAATTTGGATGTATTTAGATATTAAAAATAAGCGTATACATCTAAATTTTGAAAAAAAAACATGCTTTTATAAATGGATGGAGTAATTTGATTTGCTTGCATTTGCCTGCAAAATAGAGAGGGGCTAAAGACTCCTTTTTCAATGTTATTAGAAAAACCGAGTACAACGTCACTCTGTCAAAAAAAAATATGTCACATACTGGTCTAAATTCAAATATATGTGCAACATATTTTTATTAACTGAATAAGTATATAGAGTAGATTTTTTTGAAAATTCGTATATAGGTTATATGTAGTAGATCAGAGGTAGTCAAAACAAATCCCAGAATTTTAGGGTGAGCGACGGCCCACCGGGCCCACCCTCTGGGTCCGCCCAGGGACGGTAGACTGGATTGCCGGAGTACTATTTGTTTGCAATAAGATCACCCTCAAAAGAAAAAAAGAATTTGTTTGCAACAAGAACGCTTCACGTCTTCACCCGCTCGTGTCTTCTGTGCGGTTTCTCCGCCTTTGAACCCGGATCGTGTTTTATGTGCGTGTTCTCTGCTATGTACGCCATCTTCATTATGAAGTGCTCTCCCGAGTCCCGAGTCACTAAAAGAAATATTGCTACTTGATTATAAGTAGACCATCAATTTGACTAACATAATAGGAGTATAAATTATGTACGTAGCATAAAATTATTTCATTAGAAAGTAGAACGTCTAAAGTTTCTAATGATATATGTTTTGTAATATATATATATTGTATCACGTTGGTTAAATTTACGATCTAGAGAAACACGCCAGTCTTATAATTCCTAACAGAGAAGTAGCTCTGGACCGTTAGTAATTTAGATATTTGCAATATTATTCCATCAATGCATGCAGATTATTTGCAACATTTTCCCATTGATCCGTGCAAAAGTGAGATCAAAAAATCTTTACTATTAAATTGGAATAGGTGACTGCTTGGTGTCACACTTGGGCCAGTTTTATATGGGCCAAACCCAAAAACAACAAGTCAAAAGTTGGACAAGGATATGGTGTCCATGTCGGCTTAAACCAAGGATATTATTAAACAGGCCGGCTTAAATAGCTTCGAGTTGTAGCAAGACACCATATCCTTGGTTTCCAGTTCGAATATGACACGATATCTCTGGTGTGTATCCTTGGATTTGAGTTGGACTATGACACGAAGTTCCATGGAACACTAAGAAGTTCATTTCCTATTAATCACAATGGTACAGCACCGGTACAACAGACCATGTAACATTAAACAAGGCAGCACTGAAAAACAATCTGCTTTGTACCATCGCACGGAACGAAGAAATTTTGTCCCACCTCGTCTAACTCTAGAATCATTTTAGCCTGAAACAGCACGGAACAAACAGTTTCTTTAACGTTTTCTTTACGCACGAACGACGACGGTTTTTTTCACAGACCAACTTTTATATACACCCGTGCGGCGTGCCTGGGTAGTGTGGGTAGCTGGTTTTATTGTCGCTGGCCATATGGAACGCTATGTATGATCCGATTTTGTTCGCTCAGCGGAAAAAATCCATCCAAGGGGAGCCGATTTTTTTGACGGGTGAACAGTTTTTTTTACCTACCAACACCACCAATCCCCATATAATTGCAGTCCAGGAATCGATATCTATCGGCAACGACAACTAAATGTAATAACTGCCCTTCACCCCTTCTCCGTCACTTGACATCGCGGAGGTTGGCGCCTACAGAAGGGGAACCTCGCTGAGCTCCATGAGCTACAGCATGGACGGACTGGTATTTTGGTAAGCCCTGCACGCGCTGGCCGTGCGGAAGGCAACTGCTGGGACGCCGAGGTGTCGTATGTCACTTGTATGGGCCTCGTCAATTGACGTCGTCTGTGGGAAGCGCGACGACTGTATTTCGTTATCCATGTGGACCTCATCATCAACGACGCTGAGAATTTCGAGTTCATCAACAACATCTTCAACAAGATCGGGTGATCAGGAATTTCGGATCGCATCCGGGCACTTAATTATCGATAGGCGGCAGCTTCGTCCAGCTTCCGCACCCGGGAAAAGGCACCGCATCACCGGATCAGGCTCTTTCGGTCGTATTAAATCAAGCATCAAACCACGGGTTGAAGTTCCAAAACAAAAAGTAGAATTTTTTTGACAACAATCAGGAGATGGATGGCGAGGGGATGGACGGATTGAGCCCTACTATGAGCTTGCCGCTGTTGTGTCAAGAAAAATCTTGAGCTCGGCAGCCTTCCGTTCGCTGGCATCAGCTTGTCCTTGGGCGGGTACTTCGTGTCCCCGCTGGCGGCCAGGTTCCATTTAGAGCAAGTACAATAGAGTCCAGTCAGCTGGCTATAAGACATTAAATAATATATCTTAGATGAGTTGGAGGAGAGAGAAGGGGAGAGAGAAGAGAGGTGGGCTACTATGCAATAGCCAGCTCTTGCACGTGCTCCTAGACACTTTGTGAGAGTGAAAGGTGGGCCATATGTTAGTAAAGTAGTCTATTCTTATAGCCAACTATTATACATGTTAGCTATATGGTGACTACAAATGACATGTCATCTTGTTATAGCCAACAGTTGGCTATACTATTGGAATTGCTCTTAGCAGCGTGGTCATCGGGATTGCCGAGGGCATGTTCATGCCATAACTGCCTTCAATCATCGTGATTCCCGACTCCCGAGGGTGTTTTCTCATTGTCTGGGTACACCCCTGCGCTCTTTGTGCACATACAGACATACCCAAGGGCGCTGAGAGGGTGCAGATGGAGACGGCAAGCATAGTCCAGCTCAAGTCAAACACACTTTGATGCGCAGGAGATCAAATGTGATGTCTTTGCAGTGAGAGCAGCGCTATTGGCCATAAGGGTTCCGGCTTGATCGTCGCTAGGACGTACTTTGCGTCTTTGCCTTCCTGGAAGAAACGAGTTCTCTGAAGAAATATAAAAGGTACAGAGGAGGTCAAGGAATAGCCGGCCAGATGGTTCTGGATGGAGAAGCATGTGTCATGTACGTTATGGAGGAGCTCAATATTGCATATGCGCATGTACAAACCAGAAGAATGGATAGATCTTCCAATGGTTCTAAGTACCATATATATGGATCACAAGGTGGAGGACGCTTTATTGGGGGAGAATAATCGTAGGTGCAAGCCAACTTGAAACTGGACAACCCAACTTGTAAATCATATAAGATGATGTATGACCCGGCTAAAAATCGAAATTCCTTCTCCGTAGCAAAAATGTTTAGGAAAAAAATTGTGACGCTGGCAAAAAAAAAGTTGCGTGTTTTGTAAGGATTGGATGCCATCGAGTCACCGGACGGTTGAGAGATGACAAAAAAGTACCCTAAACGAGGTCTACAGTAAGACTCAAAAAGACAACTAAGCTTCGACTTTTTTAGTTTGCTGTAGCTGATTCCATGAGGCCTATCCTATGGAATATCCTATTGATTTGTGTTCAATGACACAAATATAACGATACATCATTTATATATAAACATCTCATTACGCAAATCCACAAGCTAATGTCATACCATCTCATGAGTTCTAATGACCATTTGTCATAATTAGGATATGTTTATATTTCTCCAATAAAACATGGGTCTGTAATTATCATGCATACATGTGAGGACAAATAAAATTAAAAGCCCGTAGCAACGCACGGGCATTCAACTAGTATTTAATAACAGGTGAAAAAGATTTCTTTGACCCTGTTATGTGGAAGAGTATTTATGAAGAAAAATCTGTTGTTAATCATGCGATGCATGTTGACTTGTGATTTTTTAATTAGCAAGATTTTTTCCATTGATGCATTCAAGTTATTTGCAGTATTTGATCTTTTCATTGATGCATGCACAAACCGAAAAATCCGTATTGAAATCTTATGCATGCAATATTTGCTACACAATTAATTAGCTGGCAATGTTTTTTTTGGTACTCAGTCAGCATTAATGATAATGAAGCAGTAGTGACAGCAGTATATCCCCCTCAAACCGCCGTCACGTGATTGACTGGCACAGAGTGCTGACCAGAACAAGGAAGTACCGCAGCACAGAACAATTAACCACCGTTTGCCACATATCCTCGGATTAACCAGGGACGAGCAGCTACTGCTTTTAACGTCCTGCCTGCACCAGTAGCACTGGCTGCTAAACGCATGAAGCTCTTTGGGAAGCAGCCGATGCAGAAGCTCCGGCTGGTTAACCCTACGGCCCTGTTCCTCCCGGCGATCGTCCTCGTCCTCTTCGTCGTCACTACGCGCCTCCCAGGTACTTTCTTCGGCGCCGGCATCCCCACGATCCCTTGTTCTGGCTATCCTCCAGTCATCAGGAACTCCACTTCTGCTGTTGCCGGCCGGGTGCCCAAGGGATGCGACATCTTCCGGGGCGAGTGGGTGCCGGACGACGCCGCGCCCTACTACACGAACCGCAGCTGCGCGCTGATCGAGGAGCACCAGAACTGCATGAAGTACGGCCGCCCGGACCTCGGGTTCCTCAAGTGGCGGTGGCGGCCGGAGGGGTGCGAGCTCCCGCGGTTCGACGCGGCGGGGTTCTTGCACGCAGTCAGGAACCGGTCCATGGTGTTCGTCGGGGATTCGCTCGCCAGGAACCACATGCAGTCCCTCATGTGCCTCCTTTCTAAGGTACTCTAATCATCATAGATGAATCTTAGAAGCTTTGAATTCATCTCAAATTTCAGTTGATTGGAATGGGAGATTTGATCAATTTGCTTGTTAATTTACAGGTGGAGTACCCGAAGGACATCTCCCCGACGAAGAACCAACCAGCGGTGACAATGTACTACGAGTCGCACGACTTCACCCTCTCCATCTTTCGCTCGCTGTTCCTCGTCAAGTCGAACCATTCTTCGAGCGACGGGCCGTGGAACCTGTACCTGGACGAGCCGGATGACGGCTGGCTGCCGTTCGTGTCCGGCTACGACTACATCGTCATCTCGGGGGCGACCTGGTTCTCGCACCCGTCCATGTTCTACGACGCCGGCGGCCGCCTCGTCGGCTGCCAGTCCTGCGGCGTCCCCGGCGTGCCGGAGCTCGGGCAGCGCTACTCCCTGCGCGCCGCGTTCCGCACGGCGCTGCGCGCGATCGCGAACCTGGAGGGCTTCACCGGGACGGCCATCGTGCGGACGCTGACGGCGGCGTCGCACTTCGAGGGCGGGGACTGGGACAAGGGCGGCGACTGCCGGCGCACGCGGCCGTACGCGGGCAACGCGACACGTGTCGCGGGGAAGGAGCTCGACTTCTACACGGCGCAGGTGGAGGAGTTCAACGCGGCCAAGGAGGCGGCCAGGGGGAGAGGGGTGAGGATGATGCTCATGGACGCGACGGCGGCCATGGTGCTCCGGCCGGACGGGCACCCGAGCCGGTACGGCCACTGGGCGCACGAGAACGTGACGATGTACAACGACTGCGTGCACTGGTGCCTGCCCGGCCCCGTCGACGTGTGGAACCAGATGCTGCTCCAGATGCTACTCGCTGCATCGTAAATCCATGGATGCGCGCCCGTGTCTTGTGAAATCGCTGGCCTTGTTTCTGGTTTCTGCCTGCCAAAGCATTAAGAGCATCTCGAGTCCGGTCCCAAATCGTCCCTAAACGCCGCCGAATTAAGCGTTTCGGAGGTGTTTTGTCCGTGCCGCGTTTGGGGGACCTCGCTCCCCATCGCATCCGCCAAACAAAATTTTAAAAATTTAAAACTTGAGTGAGTTCATCCAAACTTGCTATATATTACATAGATTTGAACGAAATTCAATTAAATTTAAATTAAATTCTAATCTAGAAGTACTTGCAGCGGACAGAGGCGTCGTAGTACTGGTGGAAGTTGTACATGTCGTCGGTGACGACCTCCTGCTTAACGCGCTCGTCGGGATCGTCGACGGGCTCGTCCTTCACCAGGCCGCTTGGTCCAGCCTCGCCGTTGTCGGTGAGGTCCACGAGCGGCTTCCCGGTGTCGCGGATGGACATGGCGATCGCCGTGTCGAGGTTGCCCCTCCAGATGTCCTTCTCGTTCAACGACTCCAAGCACGCCGCTCGCAGCCCTGGGCAGTCCTCGGGGTCGTCGCTGCTCGCGATGAGCCCCTGCTGCCGCTCGTACTTCGCCAGCAGCGCCGCCTTCGTCGCTGCCTTGTCGTCCTGCTCCTCCTTCACCTCCGGCTTCGGGATGAGTAGGGCGCCGCCGCCGCGCCTTTGCTGCTGCCGGCTGCCGCTGCCGCCGCGCCTCGGATTGACGGGCGTCGTCGCGAACTCCGGCTCCTCCTTCACCTCACGCTTGGGGACGGTGTACGGTGCGGAGCGGTGCGACGAGGACGGCGTCGATCGGGCCGGCCGTGACGAGGAAGAGTTGGAGGAGGACGAGTACGTCCTCCTCGGCTGCCAGCGCGCTGAGGGAGACGGTGGCGGTGAGGACGGCGCCTCCAACATTGGAGCGTCGTTGTGGATGTCGTCGATGACGTTCTCGAGGGTGCGCCCCGAACGCCCCAGAACGGGGATGCGCCCATCCTTGTTCCAGCTGTTCGGCCGGCCGACGAGGCCAGTGGTGCTGTTCATCTCCATGTCGTACTGCGCCTGGAAGTAGGTGACCCACCAGGCGTCGTTGCCGGTGGCCGCCCAGGTCGGATCGGCCCGCTCGTCGGCGTCGAGTGCAGACCGGCGGGCCCTGATGGAGTCCCTCCAACGCTCCGTGCCAGGCGACGGCGGCGGCGGGATGCCTATGCCGTTGACGGTCATCCTCCACCCGCCGCTGCTTGGTAGGCGCATGTCCGGCGGGACGGGATATCCCGCGCGGTACAACGTCCACCCCTCCGCCATGGTGAGGCTCGACATTGCGTAGCGGTTGGAGCGGCGAGGAGAAGATTTGGAAGCGGCGAGAGATTGGGATGAACAAGAACTGCATGGGCGCTCTTAATGTACAGCGGCGGCAGGCGAAGCGACAGGGGGTCGTTGGACGCAATAAACACCGACGCGGACGGCCACACGGCCATGCACGACGAGACGCGTCCCTACGTCGCCTGAAAAATCTGGGACACCATTAACGTCGCTTGACCAAAGATAGGCGACGAGATTTTAGGCTTCCGAGCCGATGGCGCGTCGGGCCTGCGTCTTTTCGCCTCGCTTTTCGTTGTGTCCGACGTGCCCGGAGCGTCCCCTGTGTAGCAGGGATGGGCTCGGTGCACCGGACACCGTATCGAGCCGCGCGGGACAAAAAGACGCTTTTAGGCGCGCGGCTGGAAACATGTTTTTATCCTGCGCGCCCCAAATCACTTTGAGGGACGATTTGGGATGCTCTAAAACTTCCATTTGTGAACATAGGCGCACACATTGTTTTGCCCATCCGTTCGGGACATAAATGAGTTGAATCTTCCTTTGGGTCGAAAACAATTTCGTGTTACAATTAAGCAATTTAACAATCCAATCATACTTAAGATCCTCCTCTTAATCACTTTCATCCTTTATGATCATATTATGCAAAATCGCATAGTACAAAAAGTAAAGAGAAAGTAAAGACATTGCTGAAAGTAAAAGCAAGGGGGGAAGAAAAACCGGGGGCAAATCCAAATAAAGCGAAAAATGACAAAAAAGAGAAGACAAAAGTAATTTGCTTTGTTGAGGAAAAGAAAGACTCACGGGATTTGCAGCTTCCCCAAACTTACCTGATTCCACCTTGTTGATAAAGACGGTGCCAGAAAATGTAATGATTGTTGCCTTGAAGATGATGATGTTCTCCGGTGGTGATGATGCGTCCGCGATGTGTTCTTGCAGCTGCCCGGCTACACTGCTAGAAAATGTTTTTGATGGCAACAACTTTATGTGTACCAATTTATTGGGGCTCAAGTGCAGAGTGTTGTAGCAAACGTCTTTTCCCTACAATGACGACTCAAGGGTTTATATCGAACTCTCGAATAACTGGCAAATAATTACTCCCCTTCTCCTCTTCAAGTAATCCACAAAACAAAATAAATTGCCTTGTGTCCCTAACTCCACTCTGTGGTTGTCAAGCACAAGCTTTTGTGTATTTAATAGGAAGAGTATAGTAAATAAATAAAAGTAAAAGAATCTATACTAGGTAATAAAATAAAAAATAAAGTAACTTTTTGGGTTTTGGATTATATTTGCTAAAGGTCAAAGTATGTTTGGATTTTGAAAATTAATCAGTAATGAAATTGTAGACGTTGATAAAAGTGTTGGATTGGTGTTTCTTATGATTAAAATTGGACATAGGCTCATGGTTTCACTTGTCTACTCTCTCATAAAGGTGTAATGGACTTAAACAATTTACAAGTTATATTATGTTGGTGGAATTTCATATTGTGAAATAAGTATTTGTATGTGCATTACGTCTTAACATAGAGATGATGCAACACATCTCTCGTATAACCCTCCAGAAAGAGAAAATTACAGGCAAAGTATTTAAGAATTAATAGAGTATAGCTTTAAGAACTTTGACATAATGTTTGGATCTCAAATATACTACCTTGATTTTACAACACAACCTAGAATGTCACTGGATAAAACTATAGCACATGTATCCACTTAATCCCTAGTGAGGCAACAAAAGAAAGGTAAAAACCAAAGTAGATCTTGAATTGTGTGTCACTATTCAATTACTACACCCATGTTACTCCCTAACACACACGTTCCCCCCAAATCTTTTGTAATACAAGTTAGATCAAAACAAATACTTAAGAAGGGATACATAATATTCATTTAATTATATATCTCACACAAAAGAGGATTCCAATCTCAAATATCAACTCATAGAAAAGAGATCCACCACAAAGGGGTTACATAGATGTCCATAATCATGTTGGGAAGCTCATATGGTGCTAATACAAGGATAGAACAAGAGAGAGAGATAGAACAAGCTACTGCCACAAACTCGTAGTTCAGAGGTGGACTACTCCCTTATCACCATGGTGGTATATCTTGTAGGGATAGGAGATCTCTTTGTCAGAGGCTCCGGCAGAGGTTTCCCCTCCAATCTTTGACCCGTCAAAGGTGTTGACTCTATTTTGGTGTTTCTGATCTATGTTCTGCCTCCTTTATGATACGAGGCGGGGTCCTTTATCTAGGGTTTTTTAGGTCAAGACCATCATTTGGGGATCTTGATGGACGGTTGAAGATGCACGAGGAGGTGGAACACCTACGTGGCCCGGCCAGGGGTGTGGGCCACGCCACCCATGGGCTTTCTGCCTTCCAGGCTCCATTTGCGTGATTCAAAAGCTTCATATCATCAATCTACGTAAAATACTAATCCTCGAAAAAGCCTAGGTCCATTTGATTCCGTATAAGTCCCTAAAAGTAGAAAATATACAAAACGGGAGATTCATGTTCTGCGGAGTTATAACCAAAATGAAGAGGATCATTGAAAAATTCCTCAAAACAATATAAGACATTGATATAACCTTATATGTGATGCAAATATGAAGGAATATGTGGCAATAAACTACAAAGTACATGTGCATCAACATCCTCAAGCTTAACACATGCTCGTCCCCGAGTACGAAGGTGATAAAAACACTACATGGACTATGAAGTTTGTTGGTTAGTTGAATATAACAAGTATTAGTACACAAGGTTAATGATTCAAACTTTAATGAACATCAATAGTCAAATGAGAATGAAGTGAAATTTATTGTTTAGTACAAAATTGTTCAACAATAAATCACAATGTGAAAAAACAAAAGAAAGCACCATGGACATTAAACATGTAAGTAATTTCAAGTGGTAAAGGAATCTTTCCTTCTTCTTTTTCTTTCTTTTCTTTTTCATTGGAACATATGTGGATATTGAAAGTAAGCGGAGAGTATATATGCGGACACTTTGATAGTAATAAAGAGTAAAACGAACTTTCAGGGATGTAACTCATGTCAACGATAGTGAAAATAAATATGGTTTTATGTGTTTGACCTCTTACAAGTTGGATTTCTCATGCCCCTTGGCACATGCACCCATGCCTCATGCTACACAACTTTAGATTACCATAGAAATAGACCTTCTTCGTATGCATATTGTTTTAACCAAGTATCACAAAGGGGTACCTCCATGCCTGTTATACAAATTTCCCATGGTGATTTAGGGAATCTCTTATTGGGGGTCCCTATATACCGGGAAGACAAGACAACAGACAAATAGACTCCTCTTGCAGTAATAGATTTTTTCGAGGATGTCCATGCTGAAATTTCCACCATGATTATTTTGCATGGCTCTTATCAGCCCAATGTTCTTCTCTAATATATATGCATACTCCATCCTTTTAGCATGATAACCCCTTTATTTCGCACAAGATGGTTACCCATAACCAAAAATTTAAACATGACAACAACTTAAATAAGTGCGATGTTGAAAGTGTTACCCATGTCAGCATGGTTCCTGCTTAACAACCTACTCATAATTTGTCAAACACATAACTTACATAATGAAAATCACAATAGTTTTTTAGACTACTTTCCGATGAGCTTTAATGTGGGGCCCCAGACTTACCAGTCTGGAACTCCTATTATGCATACAATTTCACAATCCCAAGATCATTCCATCGTGAATACATACCGAACTGATACCAGATTACATCATCCATTACAGTACCGAATTAAAGACATTAGGGAAGTCTTACATCATAGGCCATCAAGGCCGTAGTTCAACAAACAACAGCGGAAATAACTTGACTCCAAACAACGGTGGAACCCAAGTCAGGCCTTTACCCTACAGGCGACTGACTGGGAGAGCGTCCTAGTTCGCGTCTTCGGCGTCGTATTATTCTTGTTCGTATTACTCCTCTTGAAAGTCTGGCCAAGTAAATAGCCAGGACAACAATGCCAATGAGTACTTTTGAATGTACTCGCAAACCACCTTAGAGAGAAATAAAGGATATGCCGTATGGCAGTAGCAAGGAACAGGAACTAACTAGGGCGACAAGGAGCGAGAGGTAGTTCCTCTCGAGAGTATGACATCTCCATATATTTGTTGAAACCTTTTGGTAAACCATTTAGTTTGCAGACTAATAGGTAAGGATGACCCAACTTTCTTTCTGGCCATCCCATATGGCCGTCACAACCTTTCGGACTTTCCACCGTACTTCTCAGATACTTTTTCACCAGTCCCACTGGCATCATTTTCCCGAAACAATATTTTTAGAAAACACTTTGGGAAAACAAAACTCTTTAGTGCTAAGCAACAGCCTTCCCAACCGTTCATAACCGCGGACACGGCTACTCGAATAGTTTTCACTCTGCAGAGGTTGTACACTTTCCCCACAAGATCCGAATACTCATATTGTGGGCATCATCCATGCATAACAACATATGACACGACAAGTACCCGATTGTAGTTTTTCGCCTGCTCGCCTTAGCCTAAGACATGCCGCCTAGAGTTGTACCTCCCAACACTAGAGTCTGAGGGGTCTTTTACCTAGGAGTAGCAAATTCCCCGACCAGCTCGACCCTCTGGAATGTCGCCACCAACTGCGGGGCATTATTCAATGGGAGCTCATAGGTTGTACCCCTGCCATCTATCCGAGACGAAAAGGCGTCCCCAGTTCGTCGGGAAGGCCACAGTCGATAGGTGTCCATGCTAGGACTCGTGTGAAGCTACTCAAACAACAGGTGAACTTGTTCCTAAGTGATACTTTGATCGATGAGAACTTTATACTGCCTAAGTCCTTTTACTTATGCATGATTAGGTACGAAGAAGGAGCAAGCATCACACGAGGAGGAGAGGAGCAGCTAGACAAGGAGCTGGACATGAAGTTGGACATGGAGTTGGCCATGAAGTTGGACATGAAGACATCCCATGGAAGCGCGAGGGAGGAGAGGGAGGCATGCGCGAGGGAAGAAGACGAAGTCCAGGCCGGCGCCAGGCCCGGTCAGACCGGCCGCCACGCTAGCGCCCGGTCCCCAGACCGGTCCAACCGGACGCCACGCCGGGTCAGCCCGGCGCCGACGGGAACCTCAGCCGGTGCCATCCGGCGGGTGTACTGAGCCACCCGTCCCGCACCCGGTCACCACCCGGTCCCTGGCCCGGTTGAAACCAGACCACCCGGTCCTAGGCCCGGTCGACCGGGCCCCAGACCGGCCGAGCCCGAGTCTGTCTCGACCAGATCCAATCTGGGTTGGTTTTCTATGTATCTTTTCGACCCCTGGTCGTCCTGAACCCCTACATAAGTGCCCAGGACGCCCCCAAATTAGGTTTAGATCACGTTTAAGATAAACCCTAGTTCATAGTTGATTGCTTTGCAACTCTATTGAATCCCTACACCATATTGCATTGATTTGGTGTTTTCTACTAAAAGTTTGTGTGATCTATCGTTCCAGTTGGAATCGGGAGATTGCAATTTACTGCTTCGTGGTCGGCGGCTACGTGCGCAAGTGTGTGGAGTTGCGAATATCTTGCAGGGATGAGAGCTGTTGCATTGGCGACCGGGATTGATCGAGAGACTTTGTTGGATACAAGTTATCTCCACCTCCTCATCGTGTTATTTCCGTTGTGTTCATCGTGTGTTCATCACCACCACCGTCACTTACTGAGAATATCGGGTAACCCCTTATCAGCAGTAATTTATAAATACTTTAAATCCTTTAACATGTTTTCTTTTAAAAAGAAAAGGATTTAAGTGTAATAGAATTTTCCTTTGGAAAAATATTTACTTCAAATAAAGAATTTGAAACAATAGAGTTTTTCTCTTTTTGGAAATAAAAGAATTTGGAATATTAGAATCCAAAGATGTTCTTAAAGAACAAATCATTTATCAATTGGAAATACTCTATAAAGTCTATAGAGATACTACTGAGGGTGTGCACTTACCGGCAGGAGCCAATCTCCAAGAAGTAAGCACACATCTATTTTTTATAGACGAGAGAGTGAACCTTCTAAACAGTATCTACTGTGATCTTATTACAAAGGGAACTGGAAGTGAATACTTTGGCCAAGTTATACAATTTCTTCTAGGATAGCTTGTTGTGGGGCTTTCCGAAGGGTCGTTCTGAGAGTGGTCTCTTTTCTTTAAGGTTGCATATATTGTCGGAGAAGGGAGGGATCTAGGCCAGGTCTAAAAGTGCCGAGTTGGGTTTGGGACAAGATCACGAAATAGTGCATCTTATATAGTGGGTGCCAACTTGATTGCTGCTAGGATTGCTTGATAGGAAACATTGATTGATACGAGCAGATGTAAATGAATTGAAATAGTCAATAGTGGTGATATGGTCCCGGTATCTACACTCGGATCTACTTCTGCTACCGAGACTGCTGCTACTGTAAAAGCATCAGGAAGGTGTACCGTGAAAAATCATCAATGAATAAAATATAGTACGATGGCCCCCTTTTGAAGCAAAGGGAGCCGGACCCGAAACATCTGAATGAACTAAATCAAAAGGTCACTGAGATATAGACACACTAGTAGGATAGGAAAGCTGAATCTGTTTGCCTAACCTACAACCCTGACAGTTTAAAGACACATCTCCTGAGACAGACACCAGAAGACCACGACGGACTAATGACGATAAACGGGAGCCACAAAGGTGACCCAGACGATGATGCCACTGTTGAAAAGAGCCAGTGACGGAAGCAGCAACCGCAGGAGAACTGGCAGATGAAGTGTCAGCGGATGGAACACGAAGCCAGTCTAAGTCCCATAGCCCCGGAGACTCAAGGCTGCGAGGGCTGATACGTCTCCAACGTATCTATAATTTCTTATGTTCCATGCTTGTTTTATGACAATACCTACATGTTTTGTTCACACTTTATATCATTTTTATGCATTTTCCGGAACCAACCTATTAACAAGATGCCGAAGTGCTAGTTCCTGTTTTCTGCTGTTTTTGGTTCCGGAAATCCTACACAGGAAATATTCTCGGAATTGGACGAAACAAAAGCCCAAGGCCTTATTTTCCACGGAAGGTTCCAGGGAGCCAGAGAGGGGCCAGAGGGGAGCCAAGGGGGCCCCACCCCACATGGCGGCGCGGCCAAGGGGGGGCGCCCCCCTATGGTGTGGGTCCCTCGGGACCCCTCCGAGGCTGCCCTTCCGCCTATATATTACCTCCGTCGCGAAAACCCTAAAGAATCCAGCCACGAGACGAGAAAAGTTACGCAGCCGCCACCATCGTGAAGCCAAGTTTGGGGGACAGAAGTCTCTGTTCCGGCACGCTGCCGGGACGGGGAATTGTCCCCGGAATCCATCTCCATCGACACCACCGCCATCTTCATCGCCGCTGCTGTCTCCCATGATGAGGAGGGAGTAGTTCTCCCCGAGGCTGAGGGCTCTACCGGTAGCTATGTGGTTCATCTCTCTCTCCCATGGTGTGATCTTTATGTGATCATGAGCTTTGTATCACTATTAATCTATGTGCTACTCTAGTGATGTTATTAAAGTAGTCTATTCCTCCTCCATGATGTAAAGGTGACGGTGTGTGCATCATGTAGTACTTGGCGTAGGTTATGATTGTAATCTCTTGTAGATTATGAAGTTAACTATTACTATGATAGTATTGATGTGATCTATTCCCCCTTTCATAGCTATTGGTGACAGTGTGTATGCTATGTTAGTACTCGGTCTAAATTGCAACGGTCTATTATGCACTCTAGAGGTTACTTTAATATGAACTCTGGATGTTGTGGAGCTTGTTTACTCCGGCTTGAGGTGTGCTTTTGTAGCCCTACACAATGAATGGTGTTTGTTATCCAACAAGAGAGTGTGAGAAAGTAGCATTTATTTATTCAGTTATGTGATCATTGTTGAGAGTGTCCACTAGTGAAAGTATGATCCCTAGGCCTTGTTTCCAAATATCGAATCACCGTTTATTTCTTGTTCTACTTGCATGTTTACTTGCTGTCATATTTATTTCAGATTGTTATTACCACTCATAATCATCCATATTACTTGTATTTCACTATCTCTTCGCGAACTAGTGCACCTATACATCTGACAAGTGTATTAGGTGTGTTGGGGACACAAGAGACTTCTTGTATCTTAATTGCAGGGTTGCTTGAGAGAAATATCTTTGACCTCTACCTCCCTGAGTTCGATAAACCTTGGGTGATTCACTTAAGGGAAACTTGCTCTGATAATACTTTATCTCTCATATGCGATAACTCTAATGATGCTTTGTGATATTTTAAATCCACCTACTGAAAATATTCCTTTCAAGATACGTACGAAAACTATTGAACTTGTTGTGGATAACCACTATGAAGGGGATGGATCTGTCCGTCCTGGAGATCATTTACTGTTTTTACATGAATTATGCGGGTTATTCAAGTGCGCAGGTATTTCTATGGATGAAGTTAGACATCAAGCTATTTTCTGGTGCCGTTGGCGGGGAGATAAGGTAAAAGGTATTCACATCCTCCGACTACTAAGCTATTTCCTAGCACTGTTGTCGGTGTGTGAGTGCTCGAAGCTATCTCCTTTAGATTCTGCAATTTTATCTTTTTGTCTCTTGTTTTTATTTTCACTAGTTAGGCATAATGTAAAACAACAAAAAATTTGGTGAGCTTTTTAATCTTTTTCCTGAGTTAGAATTGTTTGATGCGAAAATTAAAAAACCTATGGAACCTTATTTGCATGCTAGTAGCAATGTTATTAGTATGAACGCAATTACTTGCTAATGCTATGGAAAAGTCTAAGCTTGGGGAAGCTAGTTTTTATGATCCTTTTAGCTTCCCAGTTTTACGGGAGAAAATTTGCTCTGATAATACTTTATCTCCCATATGCGATAACTCTAATGATGCTTGTGATATTTTAAATCCACCTACTGAAAATATTCCTTTCAAGATACCTACGAAAATTATTGAACTTGTTGTGGATAACCGCTATGAAGGGGATGGATCTGTCCGTCCTGGAGATCATTTACTGTTTTTACATGAATTATGCGGGTTATTCAAGTGTGCAGGTATTTCTATGGATGAAGTTAGAAAGAAATTATTCTCTATGTCGCTGTCTGGTAAAGCGGCGCATTGGTATAAACTGCTGAAGGATGGGCATTCTCTTGATTGGAAGGATATTGTGCCTCTATTTTATTCTAAATTCTATCCTCCGAGTGAAATTCACAAAGAGCGAAACCGTATATATAATTTCTGGCCTCATGATGGAGAGAGTATTGCCCAAGCATGGGAGAGATTGAAGTCCTTAATGCTCAAATGCCCCATTCATGAGCTTCCTGGTAATGTTATCATTGATAATTTCTATGCAAGACTTTCTTTTCAGGATAAAACCTTGCTGGATACTGCTTATTCTGGATCATTCACGCGCAACAAAGAAGAGTTTAAATGGGACCTTCTTGATCGGATTCAGGAGAATACTGAAGGATGGGAGTGACAAAGGATTAATTTGTCAATGCCTACAGATTATAGACTAGGGTTTTGCTAGAAGTAGAGGGCAAGTAGATCTCGAAGGTTTCAGCCGAAAAGTACTCGTCGATTATGAAAACTAGGGTTCTGTTGACAGTAGATTCGATCCTTTCTTCGTCCCTCGACTCCCCCTTATATAGAGGGTGGAGCCGAGGGTTTCATAATACACAAGTTACAGAGTTCGGGAGGGTTTCGTACTCAACCCGTAAGATTACAAATCTCTATCTTTCCTAATACAATCTATCTTTCCTTAACACTAAATGGGCTTCCGGGTCTTCTTATTCTTCGAGTTCTGGGCCTTCAATAAACCCCGGGTACCATCTTCGGCGAGCCCATTGGGGATGCCTATGTCGATAGCCCCGAGATTTTTCTTGAATCGAAGAATCGGGGAAAATCTCCAACTTTACTCATTACATAATCTTTCGATATGCAAATATTATTTTGTACAGGGATAACGGTAGTTGGGGCTAGTTCATCCGACGGATCGGTACTAGTTAACCGCTCTAGTGGCAATCCGCAAAATCCTACTTCAAGATCACGTCCCTGGACATGATCTCGGGATACTGGTGTAAACTTCGACAGGTGCCGCTTAAGGTCTTTCCATTCTGCCGAGTCCCAGTCATATTTTATCGGGTACCTAACGCGTCCGTTAGGATTTTTCTTCGTATCTGTTGATACGGAAAAAAGTAGCAATCCGCCGTCAGAGACGGTGCCACGCCGCGCAGAACGGATCTGGGGTCTTACCTTCGCAAAGTTTTGCGGCATTCAGAGATTTATTCGCGACTTCTAGCGCTCTGAGAATATATTGTCGAGTGCTTTTCGGCTGTTGGAATAGCACATTTTATCGAGTCATATTTGATGACTTATTTTGTCTTCCCGATGGGAGTATATGTAGAGCTATCTGTGTAACTCGGAATATGCTCACTTTTGTTTCTTTATTTTAATCAAAATTCATCGGGCACGCGAACAGCGTTCCCGATGGGAGTAGCCCCCGAGGCTACAGCCAAGAACTTGTGCTTGGGTGTAGGCTCCACAGATTTATATCCTTTGCTGCTATATTTGTAATCCTTCTCGATATTTTCATATCTATCGGGTGCGCGACCAGCGCTCCCGATGGGAGTAGCCCCCGAGGCTATGAACAAATGCTTGCATTTGGTCATAGGCTCTCGCCATTTCTATCTTGTCATACTCGAAGTTTTCATTTTTTTCCAAAGTAGCCCCCGAGCATTTGGGCAAAAACTTGTATTTGATCAAAGGCTCTCGAAATAATCTTATGCTGTCGATATTCTCGCTCAGCTTCTTAGTCGAGTTTTTCTCTTACCACCATGACGTCATTGCTGATGATATCCACGATTTCTATATTGGAAACATACGAAAACCGCTCCACTCACTACCCTGTGGGTCCAAATTCCTCATCTGATTGACACATCGTGCAAGCGGGGGACACACGTTCTCCACTTTTTCTGGCGCATGTTCCGTAACTTCTCCAGTGTTAAAATACTTTTTTACCCTTGTGTCTACGTGGTTATCATCTACCGCACCTCTTTTCCATCCAACGGTCCAACGCTTCGCCGCACCCCTATATAAGATCTCCTTCTTCTTCCTCGAGCACTTCTGCTAGCGCCGTTCTCCTACTCTCATCTGCAAAATCTCCTCCTATGCCCCACAGCTCCTTAAGCTCATCTTCTCCAAGTTGTATTCCTGCGCCATTGTTGATGCCACCGCGTCGTTTGATCAAGCACAGCACGCCTGAATCATCAATGGCTGCCGTAGACCTGGGAAGCGCGGAATGGGAAAGGTCCAAAATTACCAACCAGGACATCAATCTCTTGAAGAAGCTGGGGATTAGCAAGAAACCTAAGGCGGTTTGCTTCCCTAGTGAAGAAAGCTACCCGACCCCTCCAATGGGGTATCGGGTAAGTTTCGTTGATCATCTCATCCGCGGTCTTTCCGCCCCCATTCATCCTTTTCTCCGTGGATTGCTTTTTGTGTACGGTCTTCAACTTCACCACCTTACACCCAACTCAATCCTCCATATCTCCATTTTCATTACCCTCTGTGAGGCCTTCCTTGGCGTCCAGCCTAACTGGGCACTATGGAAGCGCATTTTCATTTGTCGCCGCAATGGCTCTCCCAATGTCGCCTATAATATAGGCGGCGTTGTTATTTCTGTTCGCCCTACAGTCAATTACTTCGACGTCAAACTCCCTGACTCAGTTCAAGGGTGGCGCAAGAAGTGGTTGTACATTCAGGAGGAGAACCATGGATGTGCTGAAGACAACATCCCTCCTTTCGATGGTGCCGAGAAAATCCTTCGCAGCCGTTCTTGGGATGCAGAGGCTACCGATGAAGAAAAAGCTTCGACAGAGGCCTTGATGACTCGCATCCATGAATTGCAGAATACTCGCGGCAAGGAGTTGTCAGGTATCCAAATTACAGCGTATTTCCTTAGAGCCAGAGTGCAGTGATGTCTACGTTCCCCCTCCTTTCCTGTAGACAGTGTTGGGCCTCCAAGAGCAGAGGTTTGTAGAACATCAGCAAGTTTTCCCTTAAGTGGATCACCCAAGGTTTATCGAACTCAGGGAGGAAGAGGTCAAAGATATCCCTCTCATGCAACCCTGCAACCACAAAGCAAGAAGTCTCTTGTGTCCCCAACACACCAAATAGGTGCACTAGTTCGGCGAAGAGATAGTGAAATACAGGTGGTATGAATATATATGAGCAGTAGCAACGGTGCCAGAAAATAGCTTTATGGCGTGTAGTTGATGGTGGTAGTATTGCAGAGCAAGTAGTAACACGAGTAAAACAAGTAAACAAGCAAGCGATAGCGATATTTAGGAACAAGGCCTAGGGATTAGACTTTCACTAGTGGACACTCTCAACATTGATCACATGACGAGAATAGATAAATGCATACTCTACACTTTTGTTGGATGATGAACACATTGCGTAGGATTACACGAACCCTCAATGCCGGAGTTAACAAGCTCCACAATTAATGTTCATATTTTAGTAACCTTATAGTGTAAGATAGATCAAGAGACTAAACCAAGTACTAACATAGCATGCACACTGTCACCTTCATGCATATGTAGGAGGAATAGATCACATCAATATATCATAGCAATAGTTAACTTCGCAATCTACAAGAGATCACAATCATAGCCTACGCCAAGTACTCACATGGTGCACACCTCTGTCACCTTTACACACATGGAGGAGGAATAGAGTACTTTAATAACATCACTAGAGTAGCACATAGATGAATAGTGATACAAAACTCATATGAATCTCAATCATGTAAGGCAGCTCATGAGATCATTGTATTGAAGTACATAGGAGAGAGATGAACCACATAGCTACCGGTACATGCCCCGAGCCTCGATGGAGAACTACTCCCTCTTCATGGGAGCAACAGCGGTGATGAAGATGGCGGTGGAGATGGCAGCGGTGTCGATGGAGAAGCCTTCCGGGGGCACTTCCCCGTCCGGCAGGGTGCCGGAACAGAGACTCCTGTCCCCCAGATCTTGGCTTCGCGATGGCGGCGGCTCTGGAAGGTTTCGCGTACCGTGGCTTCCTCCGTATCGTGGCTCTCGGTCTTTATTTCGTCCGATTCCGAAAATATTTCTTTACTAGGATTTCTGAAACCAAAAACAGCGAGAACAACAGAACAGCGGCCTTTCGGCATCTCGTCAATAGGTTAGTTCGGAAAACGCATAATAATGACATATAATGTGTATAAAACATGTAGGTATCATCAATAAAGTAGCATGGAACATAAGAAATTATAGATACGTTTGGGACGTATCAAGCATCCCCAAGCTTAGTTCCTACTCGCCCTCGAGTAGGTAAACGATAACAATGATAATTTCTTAAGTGACATGCCATCATAACCTTGATCATACTATTGTAAAGCACATGAGATGAATGCAGAGATTAGAAGCAATGATGAAGATAATGAGTAAACAAATGAATCATATAACAAAGACTTTTCATGAATAATACTTTCAAGACAAGCATCAATAAGTCTTGCATAAGAGTTAACTCATAAGCAATAAACTCTTAGTAGAAAGCTTTGAAACAACACAAAGGAAGATATAAGTTTCAGCGGTTGCTTTCAACTTTAACATGTATATCTCATGGATAATTGTCAACACAAAGTAATATAACAAGTGCAATAAGTAAACATGTAAGAATCAATGCACACAATTTACACAAGTGTTTGCTTCTAAGATAGAAAGGATAGGTAAACTGACTCAACAATAAAGTAAAAGAATGGTCCTTCAAAGAGGAAAGCATCGATTGCTATATTTGTGCTAGAGCTTTGATTTTGAAAACATATAGAGAGCATAAAAGTAAAGTTTTGAGAGGTGTTTGTTGTTGTCAACGAATGGTAGCGGGTACTCTAACCCCCTTGCCGGACAAACCTTCAAAGAGCGGCTCCCATTTTATTTTATTTTTGGGTGGCACTCCTTCCAACCTTTCTTTCACAAACCATGGCTAACCGAATCCTCGGGTGCCTCGCCAACAATCTCATACCATGAAGGAGTGCCTTTTTATTTTAGTTTTATTATGTTGACACTCCTCCCCACCTTTGCTTTCTCAAGCCATGGCTAACCGAATCCTTCGGGTGCCGTCCAACAATCACATACCATGGAGGAGTGTCTATTTTTGTTAATTAATTTGGGACTAGGAATCCCATTGCCAGCTCTTTTTGCAAAATTATTGGATAAGCGGATGAAGCCACTAGTCCATTGGTGAAAGTTGCCCAACAAGATTGAAAGATAAACACCACATACTTCATCATGAGCTATAAAACATTGACACAAATAAGAGGTAATAACTTTTGAATTTGTTTAAAGGTAGCACTCAAGCAATTTACTTTGGAATGGCGGAGAAATACCATGTAGTAGGTAGGTATGGTGGACACAAATGGCATGAATATTGGCTCAAGTATTTGGATGCATGAGAAGTATTCCCTCTCGATACAAGATTTAGGCTAGCAAGGTTATTTGAAGCAAACTCAAGTATAAAATGGTGCGGCAAGACTCACATATAAACATATTGTAAGTATTATAAGACTTTACATCGTCTCCTTGTTGTTCAAACACCTCAACCAGAAAATATCTAGACTTAGAGAGACCAATCATGCAAACCAAATTTTAACAAGCTCTATGTAATTATTCATTAATGGGTACTAGGTACATGATGCAAGAGCTTAAACAAGATCTATATGAGCACAACAATTGCCAAGTATCACATTATTCAAGACATTACACCAATTACTACATGTAGCATTTCCCGTTTCCAATCATATAACAATTAACGAAGCAGTTTCAACCTTCGCCATGAAAATTAAAAGTTAAGAACACATGTGTTCATACGAACCAGCGGAGCGTGTCTCTCTCCCAAACAATCATTTATTCAAACAAAAACAAAAACAAAAACATACAGACGCTCCAAGTAAAGTACATAAGATGTGACCGAATAAAAATATAGTTTCAAGAGAAGGAACCCGATACTTTGTCGATGAAGAAGGGGATGCCTTGGGCATCCCCAAGCTTAGATGCTTGAGTCTTCTTGAAATATGCAGGGGTGAACCACGGGGGCATCCCCAAGCTTAGAGCTTTCACTCCTCTTGATCATAGTATATCATACTCCTCTCTTGACCCTTGAAAACTTCCTTCACACCAAACTTCAAGCAAACTCATTAGAGGGTTAGTGCACAATTAATAATTCACATGTTCAGAGGTGGCACAATCATTCTTTACACTTCTGGACATTGCATAAAGCTACTGGACATTAATGGATCAAAGAAATAAATCCAACATAGCAAAAGAGGCAATGCGAAATAAAAGGCAGAATCTGTCAAAAACCGAACAGTCCGTAAAGACGAATTTAAAGCTGGCACCAGACTTGCTCAAATGGAAAAACTCAAAACTAATGAAAGTTGCGTACATATCTGAGGATCACGCTCGTAAATTGGCAGATTTTTTCGAATTTTCTACAGAGGCCTGTGCCCAGATTCGTGACAGACAGCAATGCTGTTTCTGCGCAGCGATCCCAAATATAACATCAACTTTAGCATAGAAACTTTACTTGGCACAAAAACATGATAAGGAGAGGTTGCTACAGTAGTAAACAACTTCCAAGACACAAATATAAAACAAAGTACTGTAGTAAAAAAACACATGGGTTATCTCCCAAGAAGTTCTTTCTTTATAGCCATTAAGATGGGCTCAGCAGTTTTAATGATGCACTCGCAAGAAATAGAAGTTGAAGCAAAAGAGAGCATCAAGAGGCAAATTCAAAACACATTTAAGTCTAACACGCTTCCTATGCATAAGAATCTTGTAAATAAACAAGTTCATGAAGAGCAAAGTAACAAGCATAGGAAGATAAAACAAGTGTAGCTTCAAAAATTTCAGCACATAGAGAGGCATTTTAGTAACATGAAATTTTTTACAACCATATTTTCCTCTCTCATAATAACTTTCAGTAACAACATGAGCAAACTCAACAATATAACTATCACATAAAGCATTCTTATCATGAGTCTCATGCATAAAATAATTACTACTCCCAACATAAGCATAGTCATTCTTATTAATTGTAGTGGGAGCAAATTCAACAAAGTAGCTATCAAATATAGGAGGTATATTGTAATCATAATCAAATTTATCCTCCATAACAGGTGGTAACAAAAGACTACTATCATTATAATCATCATAAATGGGAGGCAAAGTATCATCAAAGTAAATTTTCTCCTCAATGCTTGGGGGACTAAAAATATCATGCTCATCAAAGCCAGCTTCCCCAAGCTTAGAATTTTCCATAGCATTAGCAACAATAGTGTTCAAAGCATTCATATTAATATGTTCCATGGGTTTTTTAATTTTTGCATCAAACAATTCATGTCTTAAATCAGGAAATAGAATAAAAAGCTCATTGTTGTCCATTATGCCTAACTAGTGTAAACAAGAAACCAAATGTCGCAATTGCAGAGTCTAAAGGAAATAGCTTCGAGTACACACACAATGGCGCCAGAAAAGTATTGTTACCTGGAACCGAAGTATGAGTGCCTTTTACCTTTCCTCCCCGGCAACGGCGCCATAAAAGTGCTTGATGTCTACGTTCCCCCTCCTTTCCTGTAGACAGTGTTGGGCCTCCAAGAGCAGAGGTTTGTAGAACAGCAGCAAGTTTTCCCTTAAGTGGATCACCCAAGGTTTATCGAACTCGGGGAGGAAGAGGTCAAAGATATCCCTCTCATGCAACCCTGCAACCACAAAGCAAGAAGTCTCTTGTGTCCCCAACACACCAAATAGGTGCACTAGTTCGGCGAAGAGATAGTGAAATACAGGTGGTATGAATATATATGAGCAGTAGCAACGGTGCCAGAAAATAGCTTTATGGCGTGTAGTTGATGGTGGTAGTATTGCAGCAGTAGTAACACATGTAGAAACAAGTAAACAAGCAGCGATAGCGAGTATTTAGGAACAAGGCCTAGGGATTAGACTTTCACTAGTGGACACTCTCAACATTGATCACATGACAGAATAGATAAATGCATACTCTACACTTTTGTTGGATGATGAACACATTGCGTAGGATTACACGAACCCTCAATGCCGGAGTTAACAAGCTCCACAATTAATGTTCATATTTTAGTAACCTTATAGTGTAAGATAGATCAAGAAACTAAACCAAGTACTAACATAGCATGCACACTGTCACCTTCATGCATATGTAGGAGGAATAGATCACATCAATATATCATAGCAATAGTTAACTTCGCAATCTACAAGAGATCACAATCATAGCCTACGCCAAGTACTCACATGGTGCACACACTGTCACCTTTACACACATGGAGGAGGAATAGAGTACTTTAATAACATCACTAGAGTAGCACATAGATGAATAGTGATACAAAACTCATATGAATCTCAATCATGTAAGGCAGCTCATGAGATCATTGTATTGAAGTACATAGGAGAGAGATGAACCACATAGCTACCGGTACAGCCCCGAGCCTCGATGGAGAACTACTCCCTCTTCATGGGAGCAGCAGCGGTGATGAAGATGGCGGTGGAGATGGCAGCGGTGTCGATGGAGAAGCCTTCCGGGGGCACTTCCCCGTCCGGCAGGGTGCCGGAACAGAGACTCTGTCCCCGGATCTTGGCTTCGCGATGGCGGCGGCTCTGGAAGGTTTCGCGTACCGTGGCTTCCTCCGTATCGTGGCTCTCGGTCTTTATTTCGTCCGATTCCGAAAATATTTCTTTACTAGGATTTCTGAAACCAAAAACAGCAGAAAACAGCAACTGGCCTTTCGGCATCTCGTCAATAGGTTAGTTCCGGAAAACGCATAATAATGACATATAATGTGTATAAAACATGTAGGTATCATCAATAAAGTAGCATGGAACATAAGAAATTATAGATATGTTTGGGACGTATCATGCAGCCTCTTCAGGCTCGCAAATATCCTCTCTGGAATTATGCTGGCGACGAAGACACAGATCGGTTGTCGACGAATTTGGAGGTCAAGGACTTGGAAAAGCTTGTCCGAAAAATCTCCTCTCTGAGCAAAAAAGATTCTGTCCCTTCCTCTTGTCGTGTAAAACCATACAGCGCCACCAATGCGCTTCCCAAGGTATACTTTGCCGTTTGATTTGTTATTGCCTTGCTATCTTTTTGTAACTCTTTTATTGACATCTTCCCTTGTTTTTATATAGAACCATCCAAATCTTGTCTCGCTTCCTCCCTTCCCGAAGGT
>NC_061508.1:83201960-83301913 GCF_022539505.1 Lolium rigidum
AAACGCCCGCGAGTTTTCGGACGCACTCTTTTCCTTTTTCGGGCACCGAGTGGGGCCGGAGAAGGTTTTTAATGAGGCGGGCTCGCGGTGCTGCAATATAATAAAGATAGTGGAATCATATATCTTTTTCTCGACAGGCTCAGGGGCTTCCCCCTAAATGATACAATATATATATATACAGTGTCGCTAAACGCAAAAGAAGCATCCTGCCTTGGTAAAAAATACCTTGCCAAAATAAAAAGAGATATCGACAAAATAGCGATCAACAAAAAGCTCGGGGGCTCGCACCCGCAAAAAATAGTATACAATGTATATTATCTTGCCTTGGGACAACCTCGCATTATAATAAACAAAAATACTGCAATCAAAACGCCCGGGGGCTTGGCGACAAAAATAAAAATATAATGACTTTACAATATAGATCATATACACAGGATACAAACTTTGGAACAAGTTCGTCTTCAAGGATTTCCCAATATATTGTCTATGGTTAAGTGCTCATTATTTACAGCACGAGTGCTATGCTCAGCGTAGCTACCCTTCACGAAGAATTCGGAATCCATCCGAAGAAGTTCATCCATCATATCTTCGGCAACAGGAGTAACAATGTCATCATATTTGCCGAAGTTTCTCTTCCTCTTCGACATCTTCTCCAAGCACTTTGGAACAATTTGCCCCACGTCTAACTTCGGGTAGCAGATTTTTATCATGATCATCGCAAACCTTGCGCCAGCAGCTAGTTGGGCTCGTACAAAGCCGTGGATGCGAGGAGCATCTCGAAATTTGTCCATCAACGCAGGAAGGGTCTCTGGCATCTTATTGCGAGGAAACATGGTACCATAGACCGAGAGACAAAGTCCTCGTACGGAAGTCAAGATACTCGCGAACCCGAAGCGCGCGATCTTGAAATCCGACGATTTGGCGAGTCCGTTCAGGCGTGCCCCAAAAGTCGACCCATGTTCACGTGCAAGCCGAAGAAGAACACTCGGAACGAGCCTCGACACGTTCATCTTCGTAGCAAGCATCCAAAAAAGCACCTATTGTTTCTTAAAACAAGTCAGTGGGTAATAAGGAGATAAGCAAGCAAGAGAAAAAGAAGAAGCACGACAAAGATAATGAAACATACCTGCCATATCCAAGCTAGCATCTATCAGCAGAACTGGAGCATAGAATTTTCTCGAGACGTAGCTGCAGCAGCTTCAAGCAATGAGCAGAGTCCTTTTCGGCGATGGCAGTTTGAGCTTGTTGAAGTGCAATTTTTTCCCTTTCAGAAGACTCTCGAGATTGTTCCATGAGCATAAGCGATTGCTTCTTCACGGATTGGAGTTGTCCTCGAAGTTCTTTCAATTCTTCTGTCAGATCCTTACTCGCAGAATCATCAACAAAATTAACAGGGACAGAGGACTTCTTCGGAAGGGACGAAGGAAAAACTTCGGAAGGACCAGGAATGGACGTATAGTTGTCAAAAATTAACTGAAAAAATAGAAAAACGTCGACATCAATCATTGAGACAAAGATAGATTTCCATTGATTCTCATAATATATACATGTCTGTTACAAAAGAAGGATCCCTAGAAGACCTAATCACCGCCAGGAGGACTAAGGCGATAGCATCAAAAGATAGAAATAAAAAAAGACAAGGTGGTCTACTTGACCTCCGACTTGGATGCGCTTGGAGCAGGTGCTGGTTTAACACCAAGGAAGGAGAGGATGGGTCTTGCAGAAGGTTTGGCAGCTCTAATTAGAGATTGCCATTTCTTTGTCTCCATCTCCCCTATGTTGCCAACCTTGGCCCAGTCGACGTCTTGTTGACTATTAGCGACTAGCAAGCAATGGTGCCTTCAACGCCAATTTTCAGGCCTTCTTGGCGAAGTTTCAGCCCAAGATCTTCGGGTCCATTGAAGGTTTTTGCGAGCTCCACAAAGGTAGAGGGGGTCTCTTTCTTCGGAAAGAAGTAAGGGAAAAAGCTTCAGCAAGCCAGCCTTCAGCATTTTCAAGCCCGTCGCGTGCTTCATCCCCATGAATTTCGACAAGGGTCGGCGCGTCGAGAAGCTCGTCACCCACGGGACCGTCAACCTCATATTCTTGATGCGTCCACCCTACAAACAATCGGATAGCCGTATAAAAAATAAAGACTACAGAGTTGAAATGCAAGATAATCCGAGGAAAAGCAAAGATTCGAGAACTTACTAACAAAACGCCGACATTGCGATTCCAAGCGGGAAAGAATCTCCGCCTCTCGAGCTGATTGCTGAGTTATGTTATCACTCAATGACGTTTCAGCTTTATGAAGCCTCTTTCGAAGATCTTCAATGGCGGCAGCATCCTTTTCAGCTTTTTGGCGATTTTCTTCGCTCTGCTTCAACTTAACAGCAAGAGCGTTCGCACGTTTGTTGCTTTCCGCAAGATCTCCTGGAAAAATCGCGGCAGATAAATACTATGATGAAATCATGGTACACATGCAAGCAAAAGAACAGGACAATAATACCTTCGAGCTTCTTGGTGTAGTCACGATACCCGACAAATTGGGTACCAAGGCGAATAAATTCCTTCATCAATGGCTGAAGAAACGATCAAGGAGGAAAACGAAGTCAATATAACCAATATATATTCGGCAAACATTCAGTATGATTGAAGTATTGAAAGATTTAAGGTTTACATCATCCAATGAAGGTGTTGAAGATCCACCGAGGGAATTGGATAGAATCTCTCGATGGCTCAATTCTCGCTCCTTTTAATGGAGAGGCTCGGGGGCTCTCCACTAGCGATGGTTGCACGATGTCTTGTTGGGGAGGAGAAGATTCATCTCCATCATGTTGAGCCTCCGACACAATCAAAGTACGCGATGTACTCGTTCGTGCAGTAGCATCAACAGCTTGTTCTTCCTCCTCATCACTACAATAAAATGGCGGCAGTATAAGAAGCAAGAGACAAGAAACATCAAAACAGGAATAGTAAAGAGTAAGGAGTAACTCACGAGCTGACAAGGGCATCAGTGTATGGGTTAAAAGCTGCCTTTTTATGTGAAGGCTCAGCTTCTTCGGCTTTGGAAGTGCCGGAATCTTTTACGTCGTCTCTCTTCCTCTTTGAAGCATGAGGAAGAGAGTGTGTCGAGGCAGTGGCCTCTGACTCAGCAGAAGCCGCGGATTTGTGAGAACCCGCGATTTCAGTAGCAGGGCGAGTGGTGCTTTGGTTGTCATCGTCGACAACGGCACGCTCCTCCACTTCTCCACCTTCAGGAAGAGGAGGAAGAGAAGAAAGAACGAGATGGCCCCGAGAAAAGAAAAAATGTCGAGAAAAAGGCATTAACAAAATAGTAATCGACAAAATAACAAAGCCCGAGGAAACAAATACAGCTACAAAAAAGAAATTACCTCGGGGAGGGGGTTGGCGCTACTATATGGCGCGACACGGCAAGAAGTAGGAATTAAATCTTTCTTGTTCAACGATGAGATTTTGCGGATAAGTTTCTCAAAGTCCTTCAAGGGAAGATCCTTTGAGAGCCTCGTCGACATCTTCTTCACCAGCGTATTTCCAGAGGGGGTTTTTGCGAGCCCGGAGAGGCCGCACTCTAGTCCTAAGGAAATAGGCGGTAATCTCAATACCCGAAAGTTCTTTCCCGCGGGTGTTCTCGTAGCTCGTGAATGCGAGTCATCGGCGCCTCGTCGCCAATTTCTCCGCTTCGGCAGCTTCAGCATCCCAAGAACGGCGACGAAAGATTTTAGCTTCTCCGTCAAAAGGGGCGATGTTCTCTTCCGCCGGGTTGGAGCTTTCTTCATGGACGTACAGCCACTTTTTCCGCCAGCCTTGGACAGAGTCGGGAAATTTGACATCAAAATAGTCGACTTCCGACCGAACACATATAACAACGCCGCCAATATTGTAGGCGACGTTGTGGTGGCTATTGCGGCGAATGCAAAAGATGCGTTTCCACGGGGCCCAATTGGGTTGGACCTCGAGAAAGCACTCACGAGTGTGATAAAAATCGAAATGTGGAGGAGAGAGTTGGGCGTCAGATGATGCAACTGAAGCCCATAGACAAAAAGGAGACCACGCAGAAATTCGTGGATTGGGGGAGAAAGTCCTCGGATGAGGTGGTCAACGAAACTGACCCGGTAGTTGATTGGAGGCTTTGGGTAGCTCTCCTCCTTGGGAAACTGGAGCGCGTTCTCTTTCTTGCTGAATCCCATCTTCTTCAAGCATGTTGATGTCTTGGCCTCGAGATCTTGGATCTCTCCCACTCGGCACTTCCCGGATCTCGTTGATGTCATCTTCGATTCCTGGTGTGCTCGTGTCTAGTCAAACGAGCGCGCGGCGGCATCAACGGAGCTAGCGGAGAAGAGAGAAAAGTGCTCGAGCGCTAGAGCTAATGGGAGCAAGGGGGCAGTTGCGGCGGAGAAGCAGAGGTGCGGCGTGAGCGAAAGTGCTCAAGGAGGAAGACGATGGCTTTATATAGCAGGTGTGCCGGATCGTCGCAACCGTTGGATTGGCAAAAGTAAGGATGCAGATGGCAACCACGTGGACAAGGGGTAAAAGTGTATTTTTACCGAGAAGTGAAAAGGCAGGAGATACAGTAATAGTGCCAGAAAAAGCGGAGGACGTGTGTCCCCCACTTGCACGACGTGTCAACTGGATATGAAAAAGGGACCCACATGACGGTGACACATAGCGGTTTTCGCGTATTTCCAACACAGGAATCGTGGCTATCATCAGCAACTACGTCATCAAGGTAAAAGAAAAGCTCGACTATGAAGCTAGGGAAAGTATATCGACAACGCAAGATTATTTCGGGAGCCTTTGATCAAACATAAGTTCTTGCCCAAAGGCTCGGGGGCTACTTTGGAAAAATAGAAAAATTTCGAGTATGACAAGATAGAAATGGCGAGAGGCTATGATCAAATACAAGCATTTGTTCATAGCCTCGGGGGCTACTCCCATCGGGAGCGCTGGTCGCGCACCCGATAGATATAAAAATATCGAGAAGGATTATAAATATAGCGGCAAAGGATACTAATCTGTGGAGCCTACACCCAAGCACAAGTTCTTGGCTGTAGCCTCGGGGGCTACTCCCATCGGGAACGCTGTTCGCGTGCCCGATGAATTTTTAGAAGTGAGTATATTTCGAGTTACACAGATAACTCTACATATACTCCCATCGGGAAGACAAAATAAGTCATCAAATATGACTCGATAAAATGTGCTATTCCAACAGCCGAAAAGCACTCGACAATATATTCTCGTAGCGCTAAAAGTCGCGAATAAATCTCTGAATGCCGCAAAACTTTGCGAAGGTAAGACCTCAGATCCGTTCTGAGCGGCGTGGCACCGTCTCTGACGGCGGATTGGTACTATTTTCCATATCAACAGATACGAAGAAAAATCCTAACGGACGCGTTAGGTACCCGATAAAATATGACTGGGACTCGACGAATGGTAAGACCTTAAGCGGCACCTGTCGAAGTTTACACCGATATCCCGAGATCATGTCCAGGGACGTGATCTTGAAGTAGGTTTTTGCGGATTGCCACTAGAGCAGCTTAACTAGTACCTGATCCGTCAGATGAACTAGCCCCAACTACCGTTATCCCTGTACAAAATAGTGTTTGCATATCAAAATATTATGTGATGAGTAAAGTTGGAGATTTTCCCTGATTCTTCGATTCAAGAAAAATCTCGGGGGCTACTGACATAGGCATCCCCAATGGGCCTGCCCAAGATGGTACCCGGGGTTTACTGAAGGCCCAGAACTCGAAGAATAAGAAGACTCGGAAGCACATTTAGTGATTAGGAAAGATAATTTGTATTAGGAAAGATAGAGATTTGTAATCTTACGGGTTGGATACGAATCCCTCCCGAACTCTGTAACTTGTGTATTACGAAACCCTCGGCTCCACCTCCTATATAAGGGGGAGCCGAAGGACAAAGAAAGGATCGAATCTACTGTCAACATAACCCTAGTTTTCATAATCGTCGAGTACTTTTCGCCTGAACCTTCGAGATCTACTTGCCCTCTACTTCTAGCAAAACCCTAGTCTACAATCTGTAGGCATTGACAAGTTAATCCTTTGTCACCAGCCACGCGCCCCAAAGGCCATTTTTGTCCGACGCGGCCCAATACGGTGTCCGGCGCCCCGAGGCCGTCACGGGGGATGCTCCGGGCACGCCGGACACAACGAAATGAGAGGCGAGGAGGCGCGGGCCCGACGCGTCGGCCGGCTCGGACGCTCAACCGCCGCCTACGTAGTGACGGTGCAGTTGCCGGGAAGCGGAACCGTCGCATTGGCAACCGCATCGACCGACGCGCCAACCGCCGAAATGGAGCGCGAACTCCTTGGAAGAGCAACCGCCGCTCTCTTCGGCTTATGCGCCCGCTGTTCATCCGCGCTCAATAAGACCCGTACGTAGGCGCTTTCGGATGCTGTTGACGTCGGAAACCCACCGGCGGGCGGTGGATCGGTCAACACCGTAGAGCCGGGAACAACTAGGGCTGCGGCTGGCCCCGGTCCCTCGGAGCGACGGCCCGCAAAGCCTCCTGGTCGCGCGCCGATGCAAATCGCAAGGGCGTGCCACCCGACCTATACCTGGTCGGGAAGGTGTGGATGATGCCTCGCTTAGTTTCCTGCAGGGGCACACACGTACACGTTAAATAAGAGCCTCGATCGGCTCTCGGGTTGTCCCGTGAATCGGCTCATGGAGCCGATCCACCCATGATTCGTCCAAGGTGGCCGAATATATGGTGGTCCTGCTTGATCAAGGTAAAGCGTATGAGATCCACGACGATCTGGGGTTTTCACCGCATAATCGGATCATCCTACTCACGATTGGGCCTCGCGCTCACGCACGGTAATCGTAAGCCAGCCCTAGACAAGGCCTAAAAACCAACACTAGGTTGATCCTCGGAACATCCCGTCTAGGGGCAGCAAACTACACCCTGCATGCCGCTGGATCCTCCAACCCTTTGTAAGGCCTAACTATTGCAGATATTAAACTAATCCTTGACGAATCAAGGAGCGATCGTAACGGATCAGATCTACTAAACGATGATCAAGCGGGGTGCCGTCCCTGCACCCATGATGAGGTACAAGGACGGCTAGATGCGCAAGGGTTGCACTACGAAAGCATATGATACTAGGAACAATGCTAACCCTAACACATCTATGATAACTACGTTGCTCGCCATCAAAAAGGCTTCAGCACGAGCAACGCATGAACAACTAGGCAGGCTCGTGCTGCCTAGATCGCGAGATGCGATCTAGGCAGCATGGTGCTTACCGGAGGAACCCTCGAAACGAATGAGTTTGGCGATGCGCCGAGATTAGTTTGTGTTGAACGTTGGTTGTTGTTTATTCCATAAACCCTAGGTACATATTTATAGTCCAGGGGACTTTCTAATGTGGGCGTGCACTAAACCGTGCACGAGATAGATTCTAACTTCTACAAGACGACCTACTATAAAGATACACGGGCTAACTAGCCCAAATTTGGTAAACAAGGCCGATTTACATATCTCTTCTACACGTATATCTTCAAGTCCGTCTTGATCGCGGCCCACCTCTGACTTGGTCAAATTCCGGTGATAACACATGCCCCCCTGGTTTTGGAAATGACATTTCCAAAATCATTACGCTTTTCTCTCGTAGGGTCATGTCGTGGCAGAGCAGAACCGTCGCAGAGTCCTTCATCATGATAACTTGCCTTCTCAACTTCTCTGCACGATTTGACAGTTTTGGCACCACCTCCTCGGAAACTGCTGTGGCATTGAACTTCTACCATGTCCTCTTTATTTAACCGCCCCAAACAGTTCTCCTCTGCATCTCCTTCGCATTAGCACCCAAAAAACCCTCTCGCGCCACCATGTCCTCTTCTTCCTCCGCCTCATCGGGCTTTTCCACCGAGTCCTCTTCTTCCCGCGAGCCGACGCCGGAGTGGAACCCAGCGGAGGCCCACGCGGCCAACACTCGCCGCGCCATCGAGGCCGGGAATGAGCCCAGCCATGATTTCTCCATCCGAGTCGGAGGACGACAGGTCCCCGACCGACGGGGAGAGCGATCTCCGCTTCCTTGCCGATAAGGAAGCGGTGGAAGACAGCGAGGATGATCACTTCCCACGGGATGGGGCCACCTCCGAGGAGGTGAAGGAGGAGGAAGAGGAGGACGACGACGACGACCGGCTCTCCCCAACGAGCCGCCGGCCAAGCGCCATTGCCCCCGGCCGGGAAATCTGAGCGACTTCGACGGCGACGACGACGACGACGAGGAGGATGAGGACAATGAAGGTCCTGGCTGGCGGCCGGCCGGAGCAGCGACGACGAGCCAGCCGGGAGCAGCGCGCCGACGGCCGGCGACGACGGCGACGACGAGGGCGGCAATGGCCCGTAGATAGGGCCCTTAGCATAGGATCCGTAGAAGTAGGCGGGGCAATGTATCCCCTTTTGAGGGCAATCAGCTCTACTATGTAAGAAATCTCTCTTATTTAATGAAGAACTTTTCCCCCAATTTGATTCGCCGATTCACTCTTCCACTGACCTTGCCGATTCGTCTCCTTTGCCAACGCGTAATGAGCCGATAGCAACGCATCGACCCCTTGAAACTCGCTCTTCCCTCCTTCAACTGATGATTTTCTAAATCTGGCATAAAATGCAGGATCTTCAGGAAAACCTTTAAACTTTCCCAACCAAACCCAATAAACCTCTTCAATACTCATCACTTGTGAAGAAGGTCGTAATGAAGAATCAGCCGATAGCATCCCAATCGGTTCTTTTGAACAGAGCAAAACAAAATATCCGCCAGGCTTGCTGCCCCCCGAGTCTTGGCCAAGGCAAAAACGAGAAACGAGGACGCGTAAATTAGCTGAATTAGCCCGGGCGTGATCATGAAGAACCAGCCGATTTGCACATAAATCGGCTTCCCAAAGCAGAGAGCTTTCAAGGCGAGCTGCCCCCCGAGTTTCTCCAGTCCGCTCTTAGCGCCCTGCTGGTCAGATCGGCTCCTTTCCTCTTAAGTCGATGGCCCTGCATCGGCTGTGCTCAAATTTTTTTGAATTTTCTAGGCCGATTTGTGTGTCGGCCCCCATATATGATAGTGTCACCTTATATCCTCATGTTTCACCCATCTAGGTGCCCCCCGAGCCGATTCTGTCAATCAATTGATGGTATCGGCTTTTTAGGTAGCCCCTGTTGGGCCAAATGTTGATCCCGGGCAGAATGGATGGTGAGGATAATTCTGGCCGATTGCTGGAATCGGCCTCCACGTTGCTTGCTCAGTAGGGGTCTTGTAATGTCCCTTCATAAATTTTTTAAGGGCCGATCGCAAGGATCAGCCTCGCCACCTTTGCTTATTGACATAGTCTTGCTACTCGTCCATGCCGGTGGATAAAACCAGCCCAATCTCCGATTTTATCACGTTGGAGCGCTTGCCGATGTCCACTTTGGGTGCAACGTGTGATCGTGGAGGTCTACACTCCGCCGGACGAACGAGTACCATGTTCGTGCCAGCCGATGTTTCATCATCGGCTTTCCTTTGCTTGGGGCGCCATTCTTTTCTTTGCGGCAGCCCCTCTTCATCCAGGGTCCTCTGGACCTTTGCGGCCAAATCAGGTCGTGCCTTCCTCAGCGTATGCAAGTATAACCTTTCGGCTTCCTCCGGACCGCGTAATCGGCCGAACCTCGCGCTTTTGTGAATGGGCTGAGACTATCGGGGCACCACCTTGGACGGTGGTACCTATCTTCTTCGTCTTCCCCCTCGTCTTCCGAATCCTCGAGATCTTCCGACCGAGGGATCTCGGCTCGTCTCGTTTTGTGGTGGGAGAGGCCCTAGGCGCTCGAACACAGACACGTTGGCTGCCTCCTTCTTTTTCTGGTTGCATTCTGGGCAGTTGCCGATTGTTGGTAATCGGCTCATTCCTGAATCCCAGCAGTGTCTAAAGAAGGGACAGTCCCAATGTCTGCCCGTGTCGTCTTGCTCCCTTGCGTGGCGCTCACCGTCGCTCCTCATCGTGATCATGCCGACGGTGCCTTCTGTCGTATCCGGCCAGACGACCTCTTTCATCATCGTCGCCGTGTCGCCGGCGTTGATCATACCGACTCACGTACTTATTGAGGAGGTGATCAGAGAGGGGTCGTTGATATCTTATGTTCTTAACTTCCCCCTCTGTGACGTAGCGCTTGCCATCTTGACGGAGCCGATCGCATGGAGCGGCCCCCTCTGTGTCCTTGCTCTGAGAGCAGCTGTCCTCATCCCCGTCCTTCTCAGAGCGGTGTCCAAGCTCTACCATGCTGATGTTGGCTGAGATATCAGGCTGGCACCCTCCGAGGTGGGCGAACTCCACCATGTTGACGGCGGGGAAGGGGTGTGTGTCGACCTTCATGGCATACTGGTTAAAAATTAGCCGCCCATTTTCTATTGCCATCTGGATCTGCTGACGCCACACCCTGCAGTCGTGAGTGGTGTGGGTGAACGTGTTATGCCACTTGCAGTATGGCTTTCCGTTCAGCTCTTGCACCGTGGGAACTTTGTGGCCTTCGGGAATCTTTATATGCTTCTCCGCGAGTAAGAGATCGAAAATCTGCTCGGTTTTCGTCACGTCGAAGTCGAATCCTCTTGGAGGTCCGGGTGGTTTCACCCATTTGCAGGTTACTGGGCCTGCAGCTCGAGTCCACTCAACCACCGCGACCTCTTGTTCTCCCGTGGCGACTTCATCTTCGCCTGCGTCGACCATGGTAACCACACGCTTGAACTTGTCCTGGTAGACATCTGGGTGACGCTGTTCATACGCTGACAGCTTCTGTACCATGTGCGCTAACGACGGGTAGTCCGCTTGGGAGGCCACGTCCTTGATTGATGATGATAGACCCACCACCGCCAACTCGGCTCGCTTCTTTTTCGCTTACGTGAACCGAATAGCATCGGTTCCTAACGGTCTCGAAGCGGCTGGATGTATTCGACACTTGTTTCCCCGCGCTTCGTCGCACTTGTGCAAGATCGGCAATGCCGGCCTCGGAAGCCTACGAGTGATATTGCTCATGGAACCGTTCTTCCGGTAGCTTCCAAGTCCGGACTGAGTTCGGTGGCGGCGACGTGTACCAACCGAAAGCCGATCCTGTGAGGGACCGTGAGAAGTACCTCACGCGCAGCTCGTCCGACTGCGAGATCATTCCCAGCTGCGCCAAATATCGGCTCACATGCTCGATGGAGCTGGAACCATCCGATCCGCTGAACTTTGTGAAGTCCGGGAGCCGATATTTGGGTGGTAGCGGGATCAATTCGTACTCGTTGGGGTACGGCTTGGTATAGCCGATCGCCTTTCTTTTCGGCATCATGCCGAACTGATCTTTCGAGGATCGTACAAATTTGATCCGCGGTGATGGCTGCGAGTGCTCGAACCCCGAAGGCTCGTTGGAGTGGCGTACTTAACCAGCCATGCTTGTTTTTCGGCTCCGAGCCAACCGCTGAGAGCCTGGGCTCGGGAGTTTTGTCGGGGTGGCGTATTTGGCTAGCCACGTCCGCTTCTCGAGCTCGTTTCCGACGCTCCTCCTCGTTTTCGCCGGAGTCCACGATGTTGTGGCCTGGTTCGAGAGTGGCCGGTTGCCACAATCCGGCACATACGTGCACGCGTATCCTTGAGGGATCTCCTTAGGCGCCTCCGCCAAGAACTCGGTAGTCACTAGGGTCACCACCGATCTTGTAGACGACGAATGCCGGTGTAGCCGGCACTTCAGCCGAGTGCCGCCAACGCATATGGCAGCGGCGGACGGGAGCTGGAGTGGCAGCTCTCCTTGATGCGTCCCGAGAGCTGGTCACGACGGAGAGTACCGATGGCTCATGATTTCTGGATCACGCGAAGAGCGACGCGCTCCAATGTGTTCACCGAGGCTCTCGAGTGGCGGTGCGGTGAATGAGCCACCATGAAGTTGATCTCCGACGCGGCCGACTACGGTGCGTTCTTCTGACGGGGTGGATAGGTCCACTCCATCAAGCGCGCCTTCGGGTGAGAACCCCTTCCATCTGATGCCATGGGAGCGGGTCCTGTGGAAAGAGCCGATGAGGTCGGCTTCGAGGAGGACCTTGGCCTCGTCATACTTCTTCTTGAGCTCGCCAGTGAGGTCCTCGTAAGTGACCGGAGTCTCTTCCGCCATCTTGGATGTAGATGGCGATATGGTGGATGTCGTGGATGTTGAAGGTTGTCCCACCGAGCGTGCCAGAATGTGTTGACGTCAGAAACCCACCGGCGGGCGAGTGATCGAGTCAACACCGTAGAGCCGGGAACAACTGAGGGCTGCGGCTGGCCCCGGTCCCTCGGAGCGACGGCCCGCAAAGCCTCCCGGTCGCGCGCCGATGCAAATTGCAGGGGCGTGCCACCCGACCTATACCGGTCGGGAAGGTGTGGATGATGCCTCGCTTAGTTTCTGCCGGGGGCACACACGTACACGTTAAATAAGAGCCTCGATCGGCTCTCGAGGTTGTCCCGTGAATCGGCTCATGGAGCCGATCCACCCATGATTCGTCCAAGGTGGCCGAATATATGGTGGTCCTGCTTGATCAAGGTAAAGCGTATGAGATCCACGACGATCTGGGGTTTTCACCGCATAATCGGATCATCCTACTCACGATTGGGCCTCGCGCTCACGCACGGTAATCGTAAGCCAGCCCTAGACAAGGCCTAAAAACCAACACTAGGTTGATCCTCGGAACATCCTGTCTAGGGGCAACAAACTACACCACGCATGCCGCTGGATCCTCCAACCCTTTGTAAGGCCTAACTATTGCGAGATATTAAACTAATCCTTGACGAATCAAGGAGCGATCGTAACGGATCAGATCTACTAAACGATGATCAAGCGGGGTGCCGTCCCCGCACCCATGATGAGGTACAAGGACGGCTAGATGCGCAAGGGTTGCACTACGAAAGCATATGATACTAGGAACAATGCTAACCCTAACACATCTATGATAACTACGTTGCTCGCCATCAAAAGGCTTCAGCACGAGCAACGCATGAACAACTAGGCGAAGCTCGTGCTTGCCTAGATCGCGAGATGCGATCTAGGCGAGCATGGTGCTTACCGGAGGAACCCTCGAAACGAATGAGTTTGGCGATGCGCCGAGATTAGTTTGTGTTGAACGTTGGTTGTTGTTTATTCCATAAACCCTAGGTACATATTTATAGTCCAGGGGACTTTCTAATGTGGGCGTGCACTAAACCGTGCACGAGATAGATTCTAACTTCTACAAAACCTACTATAAAGATACACGGGCTAACTAGCCCAAATTTGGTAAACAAGGCCGATTTACATATCTCTTCTACACGTATATCTTCAAGTCCGTCTTGATCGCGGCCCACCTCTGACTTGGTCAAATTCCGGTGATAACACCTTCAAATCTTCGATTAGTGTTGACCCCTTCTTTGATGTTATCACGACATCGTCAATGTAGACTTGTACATTTTTCCCAATCTGTGTTGCAAGGCACTTCTGCATCATCCGCTGATATGTTGCTCCCGCGTTTTCAAACCAAAAGGCATTGTTTTGTAACAAAACACGCCGTAAGGTGTTATGAACGTCTGTCTTGGCTTCATCTTCTTCTTTTAATCTGATCTGGTTATAACCGAGATACGCGTCCAAGAAGGAAAGACGTTCGCATCCTGCCGTGGAGTCGATGATTTGATCGATCCTTGGGAGGGAAAGTGATCCTTAGGACAATGTTTATTGAGACACGTAAAGTCGACACACATGCGAAGGACTTTCGTGTGTTTCTTCGACACCATCACCGGGTTAGCTACCCACGTGGCTTCTGTAGATATTTCTTTGATAAAACCAACATCTTTGAGTCGATCTATTTCTGATAACATAGCTTTGCGGTTGGGTTCCGAAAACGCCGCAAAGGTTGCTTGATTGGTCTCGCGAGAGGATCCAAGTTGAGGTGGTGCTCGGCAAGTTCCCTGGGTACTCCTGGCATGTCAGCTGGACACCATGCGAAGATTTTCCAGTGCTCACGGAGGAACGCGACGAGCGCGCTTTCCTATGCGATATCCATGTTTGTTGCAATGGATGTCGTTTTCTTTGGGTCCGTCGGGTGGATCTGTACCTCTTTTGAATCTTTGGCTGTGTTAAAAGTTGGCTCCCTAGGAGACCTCCCTGCATCTGGCAGCACATGATAATCAGTGAGCCTTGGCGCCATATATTCTGCTTGCATCCCGAAAGTTTCTGACAGTCGATGAAAATCCTTGTCGCATTTATCGGATAGCGCAAAGCTTCCCTTAATTGTGATAGGTCCTTTGGGTCCAGGCAACCTCCACAATAGGTACGTATAGTGTGGTACCGCCATAAACCTAGCATATGCTGGTCGTCCCAACAAAGCGTGATATTGCGGCGGGAAATCTACAAGTTCGAACTCCAGATTCTCTATCCTGTAGTTTTCTCGGGTTCCAAACTGAACGTCGAGGTTGATCTTGCCCAATGGATAACTTGGCTTCTCTGGTGTGATCCCATGGAAACGTGTATCAGTTGGTTTCAGGTTAGCCAGGGATATGCTCATCTTCCACAATGTATCTGCATACATAAGGTTTAAGCTGCTGCCGCCATCTATGAAAACTCTCGACACGTCGAAACCAGCAATTACTGCGGGTAGGATGAGTGCCGATTGTCCTGGTCGAGGACCTTGCTGTGGATGATCCGCAATTGTGAAGCCAATGTCTTGCCCTGACCAATTTAGGTACTCAACTGTTGGTGGGGGCATCTTCTCTCGCCATGAACACTTGTCGTGAAATTACCTTCTGCGCCTGTTTGATGGCCTAGCTTTCTGAATCATTGAGACCGCACCATTGGAGTTAGGATCAACATATGGTGGTGGATGTGGTGCTGCCGCTATTCTGAGTTGGTGCCGATTTTCGTCCGTGATTGCGGGAGGAGGTGGGAGGTGGATCTCACTTCTTGGCCCCTAGGGGTTTCTGTTCATGGCCTGGGCATTTGCAATTCCTGCGGCTCGCAACATTGCCTGAAAATTTCGGCAGTCTTTCTGGAGATGTCCTGACTGCCTCTTTCCATTGTTGTCGAGATAAAAGTGCATTTGACACGGACCGTTCATCATCTCCTCGGGGGACACATAAGGTCTTTGAAACCTTGGTCCACTATTTTGCCTGTTGCCGCGATAATCACCTCTGTTGTCGCCTTGTTGCTCATTACTCCTTTGGTAGTCATCTCGACTATTCCCTCTAGGATTTCCCCGGAAACCAGCCGATATATGGCCAGGAGCGTCGTTGTTGTAAAACTGGCAAGAAAATCGCCTTCTATTTTGAAAAGTTCGACCGCGATCCTCTTCTGGCGATCTGTGTCGCTTGTTATATATTGCGTCTTCTCCATCTGCCCACTTGTTGGCTATCTCCATCGATGTCTGATATTGTCTTAGGGTTAGTTCTCCCTAAGTCCTCGACGAAATCTCCCCGCCGAATTCCTGCTACGAACGCGTCTATTGCTCTCTCGTCAGATATATCTTCTGCCGAGTTTTTAATGATATTCCACCTCTGTATATATTTTCTCATCGACTCGTCGTGTTTCTGTCGACACGCCCTCAACTCTTCCAATGATGCAGGTTTCTTGCAGGTAGATCGGAAATTTCTCACGAAGATGTCTTCGAAATTATCCCAGCTATCAGTGGAGCCTGGGGGAAGTTTCTTTATCCAAGATCTTGCGGCACCACTTAAGTGAACTTGGATACTTTGCATAGCTGTTGCTCTGGTTCCTCCTACCAGCTTCACCATCTCGAGATAATCAACGAGTCAATCCTCGGGATCTTGCAGGCCGTCGAATTTCTTTAAATTCTCGGGTAACTTAAACCCTTTTGGGACTCGAGTCTTTCGAACTCTTCTTGTAAAGCACGGGAGTCCGCACATATCTTCGTCGGCAACCTCTGGTGAATGCTGACGTTCTCTTCTTTCTTGTCGCGCTCTATCCACCCTCACTTGAACTGCTATGTCTCTTGCTCCACTTGTTCTTGGTGGATCTTGGACCGCTGCGGTAGGTCGTGGACTATTTTGCCTGGGGTTTTCTTCGGGAGGCGTGGCTGCGAATGCTGTTCCCATAACTCCTACTCCAGCCATTGCCATATTGAACAATGGTTCTCTCGGATCCCTAGGAGGTGGCCTGGACGCGAGGATGTAAGCTTGCGTTGCCATGTATCCTGCTTCTGGCGTTTTCGGGATGATATTTCCCCTTGTATCAATCGTCATGAAGGACATGTCGAGATTTTGAATTATGTTTCCTCTCTCTTCTTCGGGTATATTTTGCAGCCGAGATCTCGCTCTCCTTCGAGCCTCTCTATGGCTATCTGCCGAAGTTTCTGATTGTCGACTGAGCTCTGCTCGACGCCTTGCTCGGACGCGGAGGCTGCCTCTTTTCTTCTATTCAAGGATGCTGTCTGTTTTTCCAGCTCTCTACTTACCCGAGCAAGTCTATATTGATATGCTTGGAGCTCTTGTACTGGTAGCGATGGTGGTCATTGGTTCCGAACCATCCATGGCTTTTGCGGCCCTGTCCCATGCTTCCTCGCGGGAGTTGAACTCTCACGCGAGATGAAGACCCAACATATTTAGTGCCTAAGCCTCTTCTAAGATCGGCGGGATCGACGTATGGATTTCCCAAATCGTCGAAAGCCTCTGATGTCTCTGGTTCTGTTCGGCCTGCCTCTTCAATTGCACAGATTTGATGGTATTTTGCGTATTGATTTTTGTCAGGATTGGTGACACCATCGTATAGATTGGTGAAGACCTTTCCGATGGCAGCAGACTTATCGATGAAGTTGAAGCTGTCGACGCTGTCGAAATCGCTGCTTATAAAGGAGTCCGCAGACGACTCGACAGATGTGTTGCTGAAGATCTTGGCGAGCTTTCCGCTTGCCTTGGTGTCGACGAAGCATGGCGACGAAAACTCCTCGTCTTTCGACGAAAAGTTAGAATCGACCGCTGAAAATTCCGACGAGATCGGAACTTCGAGACGGTAGGATCCTTCCTTGTTGACGCCAAATCGGAATTCTCCGAACGTCATGATGATGGGCTCCTCCAGATAGGCACATGCATCCATACGGGAGGGCGGGTGAGGAATAAAATCGACTAGATCAGTTTTTCCCGTTTACCTCGATCCATCGCATTGTCGGCCACCGACGAAGTCGACGATTCCGGACGTGCCATCGAGATCAGCTCCTTGCAACCTCTAATTCCTACAGACGGCGCCAATTGACAAAGGATTAATTTGTCAATGCCTACAGATTGTAGACTAGGGTTTTGCTAGAAGTAGAGGGCAAGTAGATCTCGAAGGTTTCAGCTGAAAAGTACTCGTCGATTATGAAAACTAGGGTTCTGTTGACAGTAGATTCGATCCTTTCTTCGTCCCTCGACTCCCCCTTATATAGAGGGTGGAGCCGAGGGTTTCGTAATACACAAGTTACAGAGTTCGGGAGGGTTTCGTACTCAACCCGTAAGATTACAAATCTCTATCTTTCCTAATACAATCTATCTTTCCTTAACACTAAATGGGCTTCCGGGTCTTCTTATTCTTCGAGTTCTGGGCCTTCAATAAACCCCGGGTACCATCTTTGGCAGGCCCATTGGGGATGCCTATGTCAGGGAGAATGACAAAGGTAGAGAGTCGGGTATAAATTATGATTATGAATGCATTGAAACTTTTATGGATACTGATAAATTTTGAAATATGAGTGCTACTTATGGTCTTGACTCTCAAGTGGTTGCAAATTTTTATAAAGCTTTTGCCTCTCATTTTGAATTGCCTAGGAAGAATTTTGATAAGTATCATGAACCTTTTAAAGACATCAGCATGAAGGATGAAAATGTTATTAATGATTGCAATGAACATACTCAAACTTCTGAAAATGCTATTTCCTATAAGCATGTTAATTTTTGTGGAGTTCATAGACCTTGTGAAAATAATAAAATTGAAGAAGAATATTGTATCCATCACAGGAATGAAAAAACTAGAAAGTGGTCTAGGGCTCTAGATGATCTAGGTGAAAAAGTTTGTGCCCTCTATCCTTTTATTTGTGAACTTTTCCATAGAGTGGGTCATTTTAATTTTCAATGCTCCTCCAACGATAATTCGAACCTTATGAGTGCTGCAAATTTGTATTGTGATGATGAAATCACTCCTAATCAGCATGATGAACTTACTTTATTTTTGGGGTGTGAAGAGTTATTGAGAAAAACTTCTTTGGTGGATATGAGTGCTCTTGATATTAATAGTGTCCCGCATGGGTGTCTTTCTTATTGCATTGATAATTGCCACACAAATACTTACATACAAAATATTTTAGAAGATGACACTTTGCCAAAATATGATAGGACTGTTGTGTGTTTTGAACTTATTAATGAAAAGGAGGAATCCTCCCAAGTTTCTTCTATTGTTTCTGGAAATAAATCAGGTTATGTGGAGAAGCCTCCCTTCAAGCCTCTTCCTCCTAAAGAAGGGAACGAGGAGAAGGAAAAGAAGAAGAAGAAGGGAACGAAGAAGAGGAAGAAGAGGGGGAATAACAAGAAAGAGGTAACGGCATATCCCCGCGTGTATGAGATAACGATAGGTAACCGTAAGTATGTTGCTCCTAATGATTATTATGATAATGAATCTGAGTACAATGATCTTCCTATGCCCTTTACCTATATTAGTGATCATGATTTGGAAGAGCACACTACTTTTGATATTGAAGATCTCTCGGGACACTAATTCTGAAAATGATGATGTTAATAATTGCCATAGTATTAGTACTATCCATGTTTCTTTCCATAATGATATAGAAAGTTCTAAGCTTGGGGAAGCTGGTTTTGATGAGCATGATATTTTTAGTCCCCCAAGCATGGAGGAGAAAATTTACTTTGGTGATACTTTACCTCCTATATATGATGATTACAATGATGACTATCATATTTTCGGTCCACCTACTATTGAGGAGATGATTAATTATGATTACAATATGCCTCCTATATATGATGATTATGGTGATGAGAATAATGATAGCTATTTTATTGAATTTGCTCCCACAACAATTAATAGTAATGACTGTGCTTATGTGAAGAGTAATAATTTTATGCATGTAGCTCATGATAAGAATGTTTCATGTGATAGTTATATTGTTGAGTTTGTTCATGATGCTACTGAAAGTTATTATGAGAGAGGGAAACATGGTTATATGCATCTTAATAATATTAAGTTTCCCCTCTTTATGTTGAGAATCTTGAAGTTACTCGTGTTTTATCTTCCTATGCTTGTCACTTTGTTCTTCATGAATTTATTTGTGTACAAGATTCCTATGCATATGAATCGGGTTAGGCCTAAATGTGTTTTGAATTTGCTTTTTGATGCTCTCTTTTGCTTCAAATCTTATTTCTCGCGAGAGCATCATTAAAATTACTGAGCCCATCTTAATGGCTATAAAGAAAGCACTTCTTGGGAGATAACCCATGTTTTTATTTTGATACTGTTTTGTTGTGTCTTGGAAGTTATTACTACTGTATCAACATCTCCTTATCTTTATTTTCTTGCATTGTTGTGCCAAGTAAAGTCTCTAATAGAAAGTTGATGCTAGATTTGGATTTCTGCGCAGAAACAGATTTGCTGTCTGTCACGAATTCACGTTTTTCTCTCTGTAGAAGAATCAAAAAAATCAGCGAAAATTCATGCATGATCCTCAGATATGTACGCAACTTTCATTAGTTTTTAGTTTTTCCATCTGAGCAAGTTAAGTGCCTCAGAAAAATTCGTCTTTACGGACTGTTCTGTTTTGACAGATTCTGCCTTTTATTTCGCATTGCCTCTTTTACTGTGTTTGATTGGGTTTCTTTGTTCCATTAACTTTCAGTAGCCTTGGGTAATGTCCAGAAGTGTTAAGAATGATTGTGTCCTCTCTGGACATGTGAATTTTTATTATGCACTAACCCTCTAATGAGTTTGCTTTAAGTTTGGTGTGGAGGAAGTTTTCAAGGGTCAAGAGAGGAGGATGATATAATATGATCAACAAGAGTGAAAAGTCTAAGCTTGGGGATGCCCCCGTGGTTCATCCCTGCATATTTCAATAAGACTCAAGCATCTAAGCTTGGGGATGCCCAAGGCATCCCCTTCTTCATCGACAACTTATCAGGTCACTTCTAGTGAAACTATATTTTTATTCCGTCACATCTTATGTTCTTTACTTGGAGCGTCTGTGTGTTTATTTTTGTTTGTGTTTGAATAAATTCGGATCTCAAAATGTTTGTGTGGGAGGGAGACACGCTCCGCTTTTTCATTTGAACACTTGTGTTCTTCGTTTTACTTTAATATTCATGGCGAAAGCTGAAAGCCTCAGCATTGATTGTTATTTGGTTGGAAACAGAAAATGCTTCATGTGGTAATTGGTATATTATCTTGAATAATTTGATACTTGGCAATTGTTTTGAGCTCTCAAGTAGATCATGTTTAAGCTCTTGCATCATGTAGTTTAAACCTATTAGTGGAGAACTACTAGTAGAGCTTGTTGAAATTTGGTTTGCATGATTGGTCTCTCTAAGGTCTAGATATTTTACGGTAAAAGTGTTTGAAAAACAAGGAAGACAGGTGTAGAGTCTTATAATGCTTGCAATATGTTCTTGTGTAAGTTTTTGCTTGTACCGGTTCATACTTGTGTTTGCTTCAAACAACCTTGCTAGCCAAAGCCTTGTGCGAGAGGAAATGCTTCTCGTGCATCCAAAAACCTTGAGCCAAAACCTATGCCATTTGTGTCCACCATAACTACCTATATGTGGTATTTTTACGCCATTCCAAAGTAAATTGCTTGCGTGCTACCTTTAAAATTTCATTCCTTGTCTTTGCAATACATAGCTCATGGGAAAGTAGCCTAAAAAACTATTGTGGTAATAAATATGTTGCTATGTATCTTAGTTCTTATAAGTTGCTTGTTGAGCGGTAACCATGTTTCTGGGGACGCCATCAACTTTTTTACTTTGTTGAATATCATGTGAGTTGCTATGCATGTTCGTCTTGTCTGAAGTAAGGGAGATTTCTCATGATTAAATGGTTTGAGTATGCATATTGTTAGAGAAGAACATTGGGCCGCCAACCAAAGTCATGTATCATGGTGGAAGTTTCAGCTTGGACATTAATCCTCAGAATCTCTTGTGATAATATTATTGTTGTTGAATGCTTAAAGCATTAAAAAGAGGAGTCCATTATCTGTTTTCTATGTTGTCCCGGTATGGATGTCCTCAAGTTGAGATCTATCAAAATCGAGAAATCAAATGCGATTTATCTCCTTGGACCTTTGTACAGGTGGCATAGAGGTACCCCTTTGTGACACTTGGTTGAAACATATGTAATGCAATGATAATCCATGGAAATCCGAGCTAATTAGGACAAGGTGCGAACACTATTGGTATTCGATGCATGAGGGTTGCAACTTATAAGAGGTTTTATGCATAACACATATGAATTATTACTACCATTGACAAAATTGTTTCTATGTTTTCAAAATAAAAAGCTCTAGCACATGAGTAATCCATGCTTCCCTCTGCGAAGGGCCTTTCTTTTACTTTATGTTGAGTCAGTTTACCTACTTCTTTCTATCTTAGAAGCAAACACTTGTGTCAACTGTGTGCACTGATTCTTACATGCTTACTTATTGCACTTGTTATATTACTTTATGTTGACAATTATCCATGATATATACATGTTACAAGTTGAAAGCAATTGCTGAAACTTAATCATCCTTTGTGTTGCTTCGAAACCGCTTACTTTGAATCTATTGCTTTATGAGTTAGCTCTTATGCAAGTCTTTTTGATACTTGTCTTGAAAGTACTATTCATGAAAAGTTTTTGCTATATGATTCAGTTGTTTAGTCATTATCTTTTTGTTAGCAAACCATTGCTTTGAATCACTTCATTCATCTCATATGCTTTACAATAGTATTGATCAAGATTGTGTTGGTAGCATGTCACTTCAGAAATTATTGTTTTTATCGTTTACCTACTCGAGGGCGAGTAGGAACTAAGCTTGGGAATGCTTGATACGTCTCCAACGTATCTATAATTTCTTATGTTCCATGCTTGTTTTATGACAATACCTACATGTTTTGTTCACACTTTATATCATTTTTATGCATTTTCCGGAACTAATTAACCTATTAACAAGATGCCGAAGTGCCAGTTCATGTTTTCTGCTATTTTTGGTTCCAGAAATCCTACACAGGAAATATTCTCGGAATTGGACGAAACAAAAGCCCAAGGCCTTATTTTCCACGGAAGATTAAAGAGAGCCAGAGAGGGGCCATAGGGGAGCCAAGGGGGCCCCACCCCACATGGCGGCGCGGCCAAGGGGGGGGACGCCCCCCTATGGTGTGGGTCCCTCGGGACCCCTCCGAGGCTGCCCTTCCGCCTACATATTACCTCCGTCACGAAAACCCTAAAGAATCTAGCCACGAGACGAGAAAAGTTATGCAGCCGCCGCCATCGCGAAGCCAAGTTTGGGGGACAGAAGTCTCTGTTCCGGCACGCCGCCGGGACGGGGAATTGCCCCCGGAATCCATCTCCATCGACACCACCGCCATCTTCATCGCCGTTCTTTGTCTCCCATGATGAGGAGGGAGTAGTTCTCCCCCGAGGCTGAGGGCTCTACAGGTAGCTATGTGGTTCATCTCTCTCTCCCCCATGGTGTGATCTTTATGTGATCATGAGCTTTGTATCATTATTAATCTATGTGCTACTCTAGTGATGTTATTAAAGTAGTCTATTCCTCCTCCATGATGTAAAGGTGACGAGTGTGTGCATCATGTAGTACTTAGGCGTAGGTTATGATTGTAATCTCTTGTAGATTATGAAGTTAACTATTACTATGATAGTATTGATGTGATCTATTCCCCCTTTCATAGCTATTGGTGACGAGTGTGTATGCTATGTTAGTACTCGGTCTAAATTGCAACGGTCTATTATGCACTCTAGAGGTTACTTTAATATGAACTCCGGATGTTGTGGAGCTTGTTTACTCCGGCTTGAGGTGTGCTTTTGTAGCCCTACACAATGAATGGTGTTTGTTATCCAACAAGAGAGTGTGAGAAAGTAGCATTTATTTATTCAGTTATGTGATCATTGTTGAGAGTGTCCACTAGTGAAAGTATGATCCCTAGGCCTTGTTTCCAAATATCGAATCACCGTTTATTTACTGTTCTACTGTATGTTTACTTGCTGCCATATTTATTTCAGATTGTTATTACCACTCATAATCATCCATATTACTTGTATTTCACTATCTCTTCGCCGAACTAGTGCACGTATACATCTGACAAGTGTATTAGGTGTGTTGGGGACACAAGAGACTTCTTGTATCTTAATTGCAGGGTTGCTTGAGAGGAATATCTTTGACCTCTACCTCCTCGAGTTCGATAAACCTTGGGTGATTCACTTAAGGGAAACTTGCTGCTGTTCTACAAACCTCTGCTCTTGGAGGCCCAACACTGTCTACAGGAATAGAAGCGTGAGTAGACATCAAGGGCCAGCTCCAACCAGGGCCTGTGTACGGTGGTCCTGAACAGCACAAGAATCAGCGTCAAGAATGACGCGACAACCAGAATCAGTAAGCTGACTAGCAGAAAAAAGATTCATCTTAAGACTAGCTGACATTATCCGTGGTCTGCTCGCTGCTACAGGCTCTTCCTCGTCGGGTACTGCTGGTTCTGTGCCTAGCTCTTCTGGCACCGCGCGACCACCATCTTCTCCACCGTCAGGTACGTCATCCCCGTCGTATCTGGATTCTGGAGCTTCTTTTCATATGACTTATGCGTCTTCTATTCTTTCTGCTCTTCTCTCTCTTATTTCTCATGTCCGTGTTATCACGGCTGATGGTACCTCTCTTCCTATTTCCAGCCGAGGCACCCTCTCTACTCCCTCTTTCTCTGTTCTTTGGCCATCTTTGGACCTCTTATTTCTTAATATATTACATGCAGTTCTCCTCCATGGTTTAAAAAAATAAGATTCATGCTGCACTGAATCATTCAGTTTCATTGTGTTTAGAGAATCTGAGTCAGATTGATTTGAAATGAAACATGATGATTCAGGGCGCGGGAGGCCCCGTGCACGACCGTTGTCTTCAGGGTGGGGACATAAATGGTGGGGACATAAATGAGTTGAATATCTTCCCCCCTCTCTCTCTCTCTTCTCTCTCTCTCTCTCTCTCTCTCTCTCTCTCTCTCTCTCTTTCTCAAACGATTCCGTGCTGCACTTTAAGAGAAAAGAATGAATTCCTTATGATGTCTATAGGGGAGAGATCATTATAATTTTCCTCCGTCTATAAGGAAAGGCTTCTTTGAAATATTTCTATGAACTGTTCTCTTGTTTTTTCCTTCTATTTGGGATTATTACTTCATTGTAAACTTCATATAAAGAAATGCTTGTGTTTTACTACACATTATCGACACCATTTCAAATTTCAATATCTTAAACTTTTTTGCAGGAAATGCAAAAAATGTTCTAAGTAAAACAAAGATAACATGATGAACATCAAGAAATTATTGTCCATGTTGCTGCCACATATACTAAACGGGCTCATCTCAAAGTTGTCCGTGCATTTGTCTTTTTTTCTAAAGTATGGTGAAATACCCGGGCTCTAAGTCAAAACGATGCACACGAACTTTTTACAAGATTGTTCAAATACCTGACAAAATGAATACATCGATCCACCCAAATGTGGTTGTCACTCTACCCTTTGATGGACTTCAATAAATCTTTGGAGTCGTTCAAGATGCCTCATGGCTAGTTTGTGCATGTGCTACTACCCAATCGTACTCAAAGTCCTCCTCTTAATCACGCTCATCCTCTATGATCATATTATGCAAACCCGCACACATTTTTGAGAGCCTCCACATCATCTGCCGAGTCCTAGAACCGGGCATGCACATTTGCAAACCATGCTTGCAACACCCTAAAAGCTTGTTCAACATTCTTGCTTACCACTTCTTGAACCTTGCCAAAGTGGACGCCTTTGTTTTCTATAGTATTTGAATTTTCTTCACAAAGATGGGCCATATTTAGTTATGATGTTTAGTGGTCAAAATTGCCATTTCCGAATTTTATTTATTATATTATCACACAAGAAACATTCATCGGGTGCATGGAAATTCTTCCTTATTGATTCAGGTATACAAGACTCTCACAAGTTCACACATCCAGTCATTACACTAAATTGCATTACACGGCGTCATTCATGCTAGCCGTCACTGGAGCAGGTGCAGGCTGTGCCGGTTGCTGGAGTTCCATGCGGCCAATGACAATGCCTTGTCTGACGACTAGGAGATCCCCGACAGGCAGGATTCTTGTCATGGGCTGCATGGCGAGATAGTAGCCCAGGGCGAGGAAGCTACTGGCGAGGACCAGTACCGCGCCACTGGAGAAGACGCCCTCGCCGACCACGTCGCAGTAGGAAGGGACGAGGTGGTGCGTGGAAGTGGAGCCAGCCATGTTCCACCCTTGGTAGTTCAGGAACGTGCCATGGAGTAGCAACAGAAGAGCAAGCGGGAAAGCCACACTGTTGTGGATATATATGCACACATAAGGATAGAGATGAACATAAAAACCACATAGATATATATAGGACTACGTACCAAGAAACAACGTAGCAGATTGACCCGATTGTCCAGTGGGCATAGCAGTGACTACGTCGCGGTACTTTGCAGCATATGCCATCACCTGACGCCTCGACTACTACTGCATGAGCGAGCATAAAAAGCAGCGCCGAAAGCATGCCGAGAAGTGAAGCTGGAGTTCGTGGGTACATGCATCCACCATGTCTAGTTCTTATTATACCAGAGGCCTGCGTGTATGACAATGGGTGTACAGATCACGCTAAGAGCATGTAACTTCCTGATAAGACCTAAATTCGATGCTAGTTGATCACAAAATATACATTTTGTTAAGCATTGGTTCATACACCAAATTGGAATGTGGACCTATATGATAAGGTAGAAATAATTAAATATATCAAATGAGACTTGGTAATTTCTATTGAAATAGTTATGCCATAGGTTTTTGAAGTATAAAATTAATTTTGTGTACTTCACTTCGATGTTTGGTAGGAATTTGTTGAGCCCATATTATAGTTATAATAATTGTTGCTCAAGCGCATAATGAAATTGTGTTTATCTGGCATGCTAACTGTCATCTGAAAATTGCGTCCATCTTTAACCTGCGTGGAACGTGAATCCTCCTGATCGGTACTAATGTTTAGTTCGATGATGCGGATCTAAGGCTTGACCTAGAGTGTTAGTATGTTGTAAAATAGGGGGTGATCTAATCATGTAAACTACAATAACATGACAAAACCACATTCATAACAGATAATTACTATGGCCCCATCCAATCCCACTTAGAATGTGGATCATCTTAATTATATAAGGTAATGACAAACACTTGTAAAAATATTTCAATCACGTAAAGGTCAACACCCCTACCCTTATCAATACCATATTTTGGTGAAGCATATCCTATTAGAGTCATTGATTTCACAAACTTTGGAAAGGAATGATGGATGAAGAAACAGAAAAGAACGGGGCGATAGGAGTTCATGGTGGGAACTGAATGTGACGGTGGTGGATACGAGCGTGATCTAGATGAAGAGGATATGTTAGTATGAGAGGGCATCATGATTTTGAATGAGGAAGGAGGATGAGGGGTGTAGTTCGGATGAGGAAGAGTAGGAGATCCAAGTAGGAGGGGGTGCTCATAGGCATGACCTTGCTCACAGGGATATAAAGGGATATGGATGAGGAGAATATATGAGGAGGGGTGGTAGTGGACTCACCTGTTGCGGGAACAATGAACATATGTATATAAGTTGATTGTTATAGAAAAAATATCAAATTGTACTCCATGTATTTCTAGATATGTTTTCCCTAGGAAAAATCTAAAATACATGCCAGGTATCCTCGGTAACTTAAAATTAATAAATTATCGAAAGAACCGTGACTAGTCACATAGTAACCTAGTCTATCTAAGTATTTAGATTGAAGATGTTGCTCAATAGAATATAAAGAACATAATTTAGTTTCTTGATTTGCACACCAATATATTCTTGTAAATCCTTATGTATATATTATAACATATGCACATCGGCTTATGATTGTACACCCTCACATATCTAGTTTCCAAATCTGCATAACGACAACATATCTAGTTTCTAGAACTGCATAACAATATGTGCTCTTACACTCTTGTGTAGACGACCACACTATTATGTGATGGAGTAGTAAGTAGTGGTATGCCACACATATAGCGCGCACTCAATGCTTATCTTACTAGTGGACAAATATCCTCCACAATACTACCACATATCATGTTTGTCTACTTCTCTCATCCTCAAACTAGCCACCCTTCCTTTATTCACCCATGTACCTCGCTCCCTCAAATTTCTAGTGTCATTGTGGCGAAGACATCTGGTGATCTTCTTGGTGTGTGTGCCTTTACCCAAACCAGTAGTTACTCCTACCATGGTGTGTTAATACATTCCCATGTGTTCACCACCTTCACCTTCTATGACAATCTCCCAAATTAGTGGCCAAATAAGTCGAGCTTGACTGGACACATGAACATCCTCCAAGCTAATGTTCTAGAAAAATAACGATAGTAGTAGGCCCAGCCAGGCTTGTTAAATATTATAGCTATTAGGGTAGCAGTAGGCTCAACCCATGTTACATGACATCACTATACTTGAATCATCATATTCATGGTTCATGAAACTTAATCGCGGCCCAGGCTTACAATAACCAAGCTTCCTCACCGTCGCATCAATTTCCAACTTCCTTACATGTTTGACCTAAGAATTTTACCGTCGTGTAACATTATCGCCTTTGGACGCCCCAACTAACAAGTATCATCATTCAATCTCCCTTTTCTGGGTTCCTTCACTCGCCACACCCCACCACCATTACTAGGGCACCATTTCCTGTCCTCCCACGACATCTGAGGGTCTCGTTCAATCTATTTAACACACCTCTAGATGCCTTCTTGAATTCTCAAGTGTTAGTAGTTTAACTAATTAGTTTTCAACTAAAAACACTTTTCGTAAAAGGAAGTTTGTGATGAAATTTCCCGATAAAAAATATAAGTCCGTCTACAAATTATATAAGATGGATAAAATGACTTGTATTATGAAACATAAGAAGACTAGCATCGCGTACCTTGATCTTGGTAATCTCAGCAGAAAAGGCAAGCACGGCGGAGAGGAGGCCAAGAGAGCTGACCAATAGACACACCACAACTACCTTCATCTCAATCGCTGAGTTTTCTACTCCTTACTATTTGATATCTTAAACATGGGTTCCCTCTTGAGATTGTGAGTTATAAAGGTTGATTGCCCTAGAAAAAGCCACATGAGATGGGATAGTGTGTTGGCAAACATGCCTTTTAGTGGAAGTTTGTTGCGAAAAAGCAACCGCATATGTTCGCTTTCTAGTGCATCACGTAATCGGTTGGCAAAGATATACACTAAAAATACATTAATTAACAAATAAATACATGTTATATTGTTGGTAACATCATGTGTTCCTTTCCATTATCCTACCTCTCATTGCGCCCTACATCTTACTCTCCTGCATCCATTAGACTTTGCTTAATAAAACAGAACCACTTTTTTTAGTAAAGTTCGTGCTTTCTTTTATCACCTCAAATATAGGAAAATATGGATCGATTCGAACAAAACCATATGGTTTAGTTAGACCCTCACTTGAGTCACTCCATGGACACGTAAAAAAAGATCTCCTACCACACCTATTGAAACAAATGATTTAACACTACATTTTATATATATTATTGGAGGAAACAAATACTCGACACTACTTCAATTCTCCTATGGAAGCACATGTGGGCTCCCATGCACACCAATAATTTGTGACCCCTACCTCCGTTATACCACCTAGGCTTGGTGGTGCCGCATGGAGGTGTGGGCTGGTGGTTGCGTGTGGCTGATTTGGGCCTGCTAGGTGTTGTGAATAATGCTACCACTCCACGTGACTTCCACTCAGACCTAATGTGAGGTGCGGGCAGCGCTAGGTGGTGGTTATTGGAGGGGATTTGCATGATGCCAAGGAAACTCGCGGCATCGAACGGCGTGATGGCAACGAAACTTTGGAGTATTTATAACCTCATTGAGGCTCCAAGCGCAAAGTGATGCAACAAGCATAATTTTCCTCACAAGGATGACTCGAGGGTTTTATCGAACTCTCACGAAAAATGTGGTTCTATACTTTATCCTCTTCGAACAACCTGCAAATGCAAAAGAAATAGTTCTATGTCCCCAACTCCACTGAGGTGTTTGCCAGGCACAAGCACACTAGTGTGTAAGTAATACAAACCAAGTAAAACAAAGCAAGTATAGTGTTAAAAGTATTTTGTATTTTCATAATTAATAAGGTTGAAAGTATCATAAATTTTACATGGATATCACGCAAATGTAAAATATGTAAGGAAACTCACATTTCAGGAAAATATCATATACGATCATAGAATAAACAACAAAGTTCATGGATATATTTTACAGGTATGACCACATCACAAATTTCTCCTTTACTCTTGTTATTTGCCGCAAAAGCACTATATGCCGGGTGATACATGTAAAATGTATTCATGAAACTTTGGTCTTATTCATTGATAATTTCATATATGTTACATGGTTCCCAACATGTCTTACATTGATTTCAGGGATTTCCCACGAAGTCCCCATTTATTTGATATTAACTCTAGGAGCCAAAAATACCTCCTTTTAGTATTATTGTCGTTCTGGGAGCTACACGACTCGAATTGTGGAGGCTACAATAGTGTATTCGTTTTTCTACTATTGTTTCGTGGTTTTGCTAATATAGTATTAACTGTTTGCTATGATCTCTCTTTTGAAATTTGTTTTCGCTATAATTTTAAATCTTGTTGCTACAATAGTGCAAATTTGTTGCTACGAGGTCCCCGACAAGTCTGCGGTGATTTCGATTTTGCTAAATCTGTTTTCTGTTTTGCGCTCGTAGTTGTTTTTTTTGTCGTGTCGGTGTTGCAAGTTTTTCATCTAGTGGAATGATTTTTTTCTTCTTTTTTTTCTCCTTTTCTTTTGGATTTTTTTTATTTTTAAAAATGTTTAGATTAAAAAAATTCAGGTTTCTATAAAATTTCATATTTGAAAATTTTCACTTTTTATAAAATGTTTAGTTTTTGAAAGTTCAAATTTAAAATTATTTTATATTTGGAAAAATTTCGCAATCTGAAAATGTCTAAAAAATTCTAAAGATCAAATTCCGAAAATTTCCTAATTTTAAAAATTTTAGATTTCAAAATTTCAAATTTTTGAATTGTTTAGATTTTAAATTTTTCCGATTTGAAAAATATTTAGATTTTAAGATTGTTCGAAAATTTTGAAATTAAAAAAATTTAGATCTGAAAATGTTTTCAATTTCGAAAACTGGGCAGATTCAAAAAATGTTTAGATTTGAAAATGTTTCCATTATCGAGAAATGTTGAGATTAATATTTTAAAAATGTTCATTTTTTTAAAAAATATTTTGATTTTGATAAAGTTCAATTTTTTAAAAATGCCCATATCTTAAAAATACAAAAAAGATTTTAACATTTTGAAAATATCAGATTTTAACATTTGATTTTTTTTTGAAAACAGAAAACCAATCAGAAAATTGAAAGATTATAAATGAAAACCATACTACGGGTTGAAAAACAACAGGAAAACCCGAAAAAACTTATAGACACATTAAGCTAGAATCGTAAAGAAGCGAATGAACACATGTTTAAACCAAATGGGCCGGCCTATCACGCTTTCCTTCAGGCGGCGTGTACGATCTGCGCCGCAAGAGGCGGTGTAGAAGTCTCCCTCCCATGGGCCAGTCCTATACACGGATCGGGTCGGTGCTTAGGAACCGCACACCCCCGTGCGGGTGTGGGCCTAACCTAGGTAGGCTTTCTTTTTTCCTCTTTTTGTTCTGTTTTCTTTTATTTTTTATTTTTTTATTTTTTCGGAATCATAAATATTTTTGGATTCAAAAATGGTCAAATCTAAAAAAAAATCAATTTTTTGAAAATGTTTAAATTTTTCGAAATATTCTAATTTAGAAAGTGTTAACATTCAAATTGGTTTAAATTTTAAAAAGTGTTTATATGCGAAAATATTCATATTTCAATAAATTTTTTTTGATTTTTTTTCAAAATTTTAAAGCGTTCATGTTTGAAAAGTTGTTTGAATTAAAAAATGCTGATATCCAAAAAATTCATATTTTAAAATGTAAATTTTTTAAGGAAATAAAAAATTCATATTCAAAAAATTTAATTTTTTAGAAACTCAGATTTTGAATAAAAGTGAAAAAAGTTCAAATTTAGAAACAAAAAAAAAATAGAAAAGAAACAGCATAAAAGAAAGGAAAACCGGAAAAGCCAAAAAAAAAACGGTGGGCCGGTCCAACACCAAGATGGATGTGCGGCTTCTGGTAGCCACCGGCCCGCTCGGTGTCCCGAACTTGTCCAGCAGCTTCGCCTCCACCACCAGCGAGGCCTAGGGCTTGCCACTCCCCGTCTCCCGCGGCCATGGCTTCCAACGACGACGGCCAGGACCTTGTGGTCTACGGCACGCCCATCGAGCGGGAGGAGGACGTCTCCGCCCGCAAGCGCCGCGGCGTCGCCGAAGCAGGCCAGCTCCGCACCCTCCCCGCCTGGAAGCAGGAGGTCCCTCCCCCGCACATCTCACTCAATCTCCCCTTAGTATACGCATATTTGTTCTCCTTTCTATGGGGTTAATTGCTAGCGCGTTGGTTTCTAATTGGGCTCAGCTACGATTACTCGCAATTTCATACTTTAGTATTGATTCCATGCTAGCTTATACATCTGGGGCTGTTTATTTATTCAAACTGAGCTGGCGATCCTGTTCCAGTTTAGGGATTTAGAAGCAAAAGATATTCAACTTAGTGTTTTGTGGCTATATCTTTTTGAGATTTCCTTCTGTTAGCATCCCCATGAAGCTAATTGAGCACATGATTTACTTTATTAAGTGATTATTATACCATTTATTTTCTTTACTAAAAGTGAGATTGTAATGTGATTGTAGGTGAGGGATGAGGAAGGGCGGAGAAGATTTCATGGTGCATTTACTGGAGGCTTCTCTGCTGGCTTTTACAATACCGCCGGCTCAAAAGAAGGTATGCTGTCTCAAGCTTGAAATTCTGATATGTGGAAAGTACCATGGAAGAAACTGATCTCGTTGTAAACAATACTACAGGATGGGTGCCACAGACATTTACATCGTCACGAAAAAGTAGAGCTGAGCATAAAAAGCAAAGCATATATAGCTTTCTTGATGAGGAAGACATCAAGGTATGTAATATTTTTCTTCTTCTGCTCCTCACATTATTGCATGCAAAATTAATCTTATTCATAGTCAGCACAGATCACAGACTGTTTTGGTATTCCATTTGGATTGCTTGATGTTTTGGCTTCTGAGGGCTTACGACATACACATCATGTTCTAGTTGTTTAGTGAGGAAGAAACAGTTTAATGAAAACGCTTCTATTTTATTGGTTTCCCCTCTTTTACTAGTAAAGTTTGGCTTGTAAAACACATTGTTCCATGACTGGGAGTACAATGATAAACAACAGGATTTTTAATTTTCACTATCTGGAAACAAGTTTGGCATGTGTAGGCATGTTATTGTTCAGCTACGAGCAGTTGGACTAAGTAATTAACCTGTAAGATCCATTAACCTCTGCCGGCATACAATGAGCTGCATCGTTGATCCTCTGTCTTGGAGACAATGATACCACCGCCACCATGCACTCTAGCAAGCACCCTGCTGCTTCTGCCGATCTCCTCCCCTGACCTACCCTGCTACTGTAGTGAGGAGTTGTGGCTGCGCTGAGGGAGATGAGAAGGCTGTGTGCTGTTTTCTGCTGTTGTGGGGAAGAAGGAGAGGAAGAGATGGGAGGTGTTGCAGGAATCAGGTCATGGGAGTAGTAGTTGGGCTTTTGGTCCATGAAGAATCTTGTGTTGCACTGTTGCATCGATAGTGGCCTATCTTAAGAATATCCATTTGTGTTGTAATATGTGTGCTGTTTATTTTCTTGAAAATAATGATAATATCTATCACCATTTCTGTGTTCCTATTCCTACAATGTCTAATGCGTCACCTTAAGAGCTTATAATAGTTTGGTTCGAGGCTGGGTGCCTTGCCTTGCCTTACCGCCTTAAAAGACCATGGTAACATGTGCATCCATTTACAGATGCTTGCGGTAAAAGTACCTCTAGTGCAGGCGATACCTATCGGAGAAGCAAAAGATAATTGTCCTTGTAAAATATCTCACATTTCTTAGAATGATAAGCATGTATCAGTGCTTTTTGTCTGGTATCAATAGACACATTTGACTGAACCTGACAGTCCAAGAGTGTCTAATTTTTTTCATTTGGCATGTACTAGTAATTTCACTGGATAAATTTTATCCATGGAGATGGAATTAATCTGTTGAGAATTTGGGCACCACTTGCAGGATATGGGAGGTAATGCCTTGGAAACGTCCCAACAGTATGATACATTTGGTTTTACAGCTGCAGAACAGGCCAGAAAACAAGCATCCAAGGAACAAATTGAGAGGTTAGCTTCTTTACATTCTTTGCTATTGGTTGTGTAACTGACATGATGCAGAGTTAGCTTGGGTGATGTTTGGTTGGCTACCACACTTTGATAGATATATGTATTTAAAAACACTCATCGTTGGTTTGTTGCATATCTATATGCAGACCATCAGCTATACCTGGACCTGTTCCGGATGAATTGGTGGTCCCTGCCACAACCTCGATTGGTTTGTTTCTATGTTGTTTTATCTTTCCAACATGTGCATCCTTATATGCATTTTTCAGATAAAAGGAATATCTTTGCTTCATACGAGCAGGTGTGAAATTACTGATGAAAATGGGCTGGCGTCAAGGTCGTACCATCAAAGATGCGCATGCCGATTCCTTATATGGTATGCATTGCAGTCTATTAATTTTGAAACGCTCACAGTCGATATATGGCACAAAATCGAACATTGTCCCGTGCAGCCTTCAATAATTTTGTCATAAGTCCAGCCATTTGCATCCAAAGTGTGGCACACAATGTAGTCAGACGCTCAGTTCGTACAGCCATGAATTTCCTCTTGTACCAGCTTCAGCTTCAGCTGCAGAAAATCCGAGCTCATCTTAGTCCAGAGATATTACCTGTTCAGAGAAATCCACTCTGCTTCTGAAATAGTGAAATAATGGTTAGAAACTGCTAGTGTATTGTTCTCTAACTATTTTCTGCTGGTGCATACAGAATCACGCAGAGAAGCTAGAAAAGCCTTTCTTGCACTCTCTGGTATCAGTAATAATGAGGACCAAGATAAGGTTTCTTCCCAGAAATCTAGAGTGGACGAAAATGTTGCAGAATCATTTGATGATATGCGTGCTTCCGGAAATACTCCAGTAAGTAGGACAAGTGTATCTTTGTGCTTTATATGTTTCAGTCAATACATTTCTTGTTCAACTGTATGTCAGCATTTCTCTTGTAATGTTTCACTTTTTTTTTTAATTTTTCTGAGATTCTTTGGGATGCATTAACTTGTTTGCTGGACATTCTTTTCTCCAACTTAAATGAACTTGTTGTGATCTTTTCCTTGTATCTGCTAGTTATTTTTATTCCTGATAGATCTGTTTTTTGAGTGTTGTTATACACTGCATACAGCGCTTCCAAAAGGAAACTATAGAATCTGATTTATTATTAAGTTGACTGAGCAAGGCTTTCGTGGAATCACATTTTTAGGTCCTACTACCTCTGGTCTATTTAATTGACGCTGCTTAACACATGAAACTGTCTTCCGTATGTGTACCACCTGCGTCAATTTAAACCGACCGGAGGGAGTACTAATTATTGCTTCTAAACCAATTCTCATATTTCTGTCTTGAGGACTGAAGAGTAAATAGCAACATAATAAAAGACAAATGAATTAGTATCTAAGGCATGGTATTTTGTGTTGGAAAGAATGTTAGCAAAAGTTCTGATTTGGAAAAAGTTTGTTTTTACCACTGCAAATGTACGCTGTCGTGGGTTCTGTCCTAAAAACTTCATGTTTTTTTTACTTGTCACCCTTTTGTTGTTTTAGTATCATTTTTGCCATTGTCGGCACTATCCCTTAGTTTAAATGTTTTCTATTCTAGCTTCTCCCAGAAGTTCTCATTATTCAGTCAGTTTGTTGGTGTATCAGCCCACGTCTCCTCTGTTTGCCTCTGTCTCATGAGCAACAAGAATCTGCTCCCCTTCCATCTCTGTCAGCAGGAACAATTAAAATCCAATTGCTTTGCTGCCCTAAAGAGCGAGCACCAGCAAGGATGACCAGTTTCTGTCTTTGCCACGAGCCAGCACCACCCTATTTTAGCAAATCTAGATGTGCATCGGGTTTGCCTTGACCTGATGATACGGTGAGGTCGATCAGCAGAGATTGTGAAGCCGACCAGTTTCTATCCTTGCCTTGAGCCAGCACCACTCTATTCTAGCAAACCGAAATGTGCATTGAGTTTCTTGACTTGATGATATGGTGAGGTCAGATCAACAGAGAATGCAAAGCTACAATCCTTGGCGATGGTGGTACCATGTTCGAAGTTCCAATCCGTGACTGCTGGATTGGTATAGAGCAGAGAATGAGCGAAAATGATATGAAAACAGAACAGGAGTGGCCAAAATGGAATACATGATTTCTGGGGGGACAGGATCAAGATGGCATGCATTTGCAACCTATCTATTTCCTTTAGTTTGCCTTAATACGTTCCAATATCATCTATTTACCTTATTCATCCTTACAATTCATTTAAACCATATCATGCAATGTAAACTATTCACCCCCTATTTCCCTAATTATGCTATTGGTTGGCTCTGGAGGGAACGGTGGGAACCTCAGTTTGAGCTTTTCTGCTGGACTTGACTGGGGAGGGGCTTATCTGTTTTTTGCACGCGTGCGCCGGAGGCTCGCCAGGCTGCCATGGAAACACACACACGACACAGAGAAGTGATGCCCGTGGGTGGAGAGGACAGACGGTGGCGCAGCTCAGGGTGGACACCATGGCTCGCCATGGTGCTGCGCCTGCTAGGGCTGCGGTTGCACCTTGCCGTGAAGCCGTGCCGCAGAGGGCTGCCGTTGGGTGCCGTGATGATCTGCAGTGTGGTGGTGTCGGCCAACGTGTTACGCGTGCGGTGGCCACGGTGCCTGTCGGTACCGATCGCGTCGTTGCTCCGATCCTTCCGTCGGCTCGCCGTGCGGTGGAGGTAGCGCGATCGCGCCGTGGTGCTGATGAGCAAGTGGCGCCCCTGGAGCTTCGTGCAATGGCGGTCGGGGGCGAGCTCGCGCGGCTTGCGGCTTGCTTACTGCCACGAACGGCAGAGATTGACGAGGCTGAGGAAGCGCTGTCCAAAGCGCCGCTAGCGGTGATTGTGGGCGTGCGTCGCGCGGTGACCACGGAGGAGGTGGCCATGGCATTGGAGGATGCGCATGGGCTACCGTCGGGGAGCTTCTCCGTCCACTGCCACCGGCCAGAAGATTTCCTACTTCTCTTCGCCGCGAAGGAAGACAAGGATAGGGTGCTGCACGACGAGGTCGAGGTGTTGGCGTCGCCATTCTTCAGGTTGCTGCTTCGGCCATGGTCGTGTCGCACGCATGCCGCCTCCGGCGGCCTCTGCGTTCACGCCGAGGACGAGGGCGTCCCTGCCAACGCGTGGAACCTTGCCATGGCGGAGGCCCCGGTCCTTGCTCCGTCGGCCTGGGTGGAGAGCCTCCACCCACTCACTCGGAGCCACGCTGACATGGGCACGTTCCGTCTCTCGGCGTGGTGCTTAGACCCGACATTGATTCCGAGGGAGGTGGACCTGCACGTTGTTGAACCTGACGAGCCGCCGTCGCTGGAGGACATGGCGGCGCCCACGCAGGCCGTCGTGCCGCCGCATATCAATACACTGGCTTACCCGCTACTCGTCCACGTGACAAGAACTGTCGACTACCGCTGCCCCACGCCGCGAGGTGATTCCAACGGCCGAAACGACGGTATTGGCGGGCGGACGCCAGCATGGTCAATGAGGCAACAGTACACCTACACGAGGGGCATGCCGGACATGCTGCTTGGGTCCGGCGGGAGTGGCGGCGGCGCTTCGTCGTCTTCTGGTCAAGCTGGCATGAGCGGGTGGGGCCACCAGGACGCTGACGTCTAGCGCGGTCGTCGGTGAGCCGAACTTTGACATGTCCCGACGCGCGAAAAAGCGGCGACGCGGTGGGCGCAAGGTGCAGGCGCTGAGGGCAAAAGCTGTCGTCGAAAGCACCGCCAACCAGGATGGAAGTGGTGGGGCTGCTGTGAGTGCCTTGCCTCTGGATCCCCTGCCATGGAGCCGTTGGTGGTCCAGGGCTCGGTCAATGAGCTCTCCCCGATGGAGACTAGAGATGCGGACGAATCGGAAGCTGCAGAAGGAGGGGAAGGAGGGGAGGCAAGCGTGGGGGGAGTGTTTCGGGTTGGCTCGGTCGTTGTGGTCCTGCCCGCTGCGCCGCGCCAGCTAGCGCCTGAGACGCTGTCCAAAGGATGACGCTGGAGACCTTGGCTGGGCCGTTTGTTCCCGGGCCGGCGCTGGGCCTCGACGCCTTTGCTAGTCCAGAGGGGCTCAAGGAAGCTACGGACCGGGTTGGTGGGCTGGGTCGGCCAGGATGATGTGCTGCTGCACACAGTGCTGGCTGTCGCAGCATGGTTGTCGCAAGCCCAGGTGTTGTCAGTGGGTGACTCTGGGATTGTTGGTTCTGGTGATGAGACCGTGGACGAGGAGATATATGTGGATCCACCCTCGGTGCGTGGCAATCGTGACAGTTGACCTGTTGTTACGCCAAACGGTGCAATCCTCAGCGGTATGTTGCTTCGCTTCGCCGCCGATGGTGTTCCAATAGGGCGCATCAATCGCCGGTACCTCGGCCACATGCCACTCTGGCTAATCGCGCTCTGATGCTCTCATGCAGACTCCAGCCGTGAGGCGTAGGTTGGTGGAGCTCAACTTCCAGCCGCGCCGTAGCTTGAGGATTGCAGGCCAGCCAGGAGTGATGAACACGGAGATGAAAGCTGTGTGGAACCTTATGCGCAAGCTTGGCCTGCTTACAGGGGATGAGGCGCCATCGGTGGCAGCCCTTGAAGCCTACCACAAGATGTAGCTCCCCTTGACGGATGACATGATCGAGGCGATCGCGGAGTTCTACGGATGGTCGCTCTCCTCGATCACAGGTTGTTCCCCGCCGTTGTTGGGGATGTTGGGTGGTCGCCTCGTGGAGGCCTGACAGGGGTTTTTTCGGGTGTTGCCAGTTGTTCCGATGTTGTACGAACCTAAGATTATGGTGGCCAATGTGCGAGGCCTTTATGATAGCGCACAACGAACGGGTGCTAGGAGTGTTGTGGGTACCACGGGTGCGTCCATTGTATGTCTCCAGGAGACGAAACTATCGATTGTAACTCATGCCATTGTTATGGAAAGGCTAGGCGCGGATTTTGATGCTTACTTCTGCTTGCCGGCGACTGACACACGTGGTGGGGTGATTGTGGCATGGGTGAGTAGGGCTGGAATTCGAGCCGAGCCAGCTCGGCTCGACTCGCTAAAGCTCGGTCAACAATCGAGTTAGCTCAACTCGACTCGTTTAACAATCGAGTCTGGATTTGAAACTCGGCACGACTCGCAAAGCTCGCAAGTAACTCACGAGTAGCTCGTTTAAAACTGTCAAATAGAACATGTAAAATATATAGTGCATTTTTTCCGAATATTTCGGCATGAATGATGAACAACAAACATTAGGATTATGGTACCAGAACAATATAAACCACAACCATCAATATATCACAAGAATACGGTTTCCAAGTTGAGAAACTATAAATATACTTGCCCATTTTGACGGGCTTGGGCCGACTTCATTTTTACCGAGCTACTCACGAGTTCGATGAACTCGACTCGTTTAGCTTGAACTCGTTTAACGACAAAATATGAAACTCGGCTTGGCTCGTTATACACCGAGTTCGAGTCGAGGCGAGTCGAGTTGCGAGTTACTCATTTAGCTCGCGAGTTTCGAGTTTTAATTCCAGGCCTATGGGTGAGCAGGGTGGTGCAGCTTGAGAGCACCCACTTCGGTGCTACGGTGTCACGGCTAGGGTGTCCCCCATAGGGAGGGAACCATGGTGGTAACTGACTTGCGTTTACGGCTCACAGGTTGAGGCTGACAAGGTTGCCTTCCTTGATGAGCTTCGCGACATCCGCGTGATTTACCAAGGACCGTGGGCTCTGTGCGGCAACGGGAACTTGAACCGTAGGATGATGGGAAGTTTTCGTCGCTTTATGAACGATTGCAAGCTCAAAGAGATCTACCTGCACGGCCGGTGGTACACATGGTCAAATGAGCGGGAAACTCCCACTCGTTTGGCTCGATCGAGTGTTCGTCATCGTGGCGTGGGAGGAGCTCCAAGCTGCACGTTGCGCTGCTAGGTGACGGTAGTGGCGGACCATTGCCCCCTCCTCCTCGACTGCACCACACAGTCAGCGGGGCGGAAGTTCCCGTTCAAGCGTTTCTGACTGAAGTTGGATGGGTTCAGTGAGGTAGTTCACGCGTGGTTCAGGGAGACTCGGATCCCTTCCGGAGGCTCACCGCAAAGATGAAACTCACGGTGCGCAGCCTTTTGAGCCGGAGCGACAAGAAAGTCGGCTATGTCAAACTGCAGCTAATGATAGCATGATAGCGCGGGAGGTGGTGCTGAGGTTGGACATCGCCATGGAATCAGGACAATTATCTCCGGATGAGCGTCGACTCCGGGCGCACCTTAAGCATGCCTACTTGGGTTTGGCTTCCCTCGAGCGCACGATGGCCCGCCAGCGGGCTAAGATTGCATGGCTGAGGGAAGGGGACACCAACACAACCTTCTTCCACCAGCACGCGGCTTACAGGCGTCGAATAATGTGATACATAGCATACAGGTAGATGGTGCGGTTGTCTCCGGCCATGCAGCCTTGGCTGAAGCTACCTTTGCGCACTTCGAGGGCTTGGTCGGCACCTTGGTGGACCGCCTTCACTCGGTGCCGTTTACGAGGATGAGGTCTGGGAGGTGGTTAGGCAATTACCATCGGGCAAGGCGCCGGGGCCTTATGGCTTCACGGCTGAGTTCCTGCAAAAGTGCTGGGGTGTGATCAAGGCTGATTTCATGGCAGCCTTTGACAAGCTATACACGATTGGTTCTGTTGCCCAAGCGCCCGGATGCAGCGCGCTGGGTGATTATAGGCCGATCAGTCTTATTCACATGTTCGCCAAGCTTGCGGCGAAAACATTGGCTACTCGATTGGTCCCCCGGCTGGAGTCGCTGGTGGATCATAACAAATGCGTCTTCATTCGGAGACGTTGCATCAATGACAACTTTATGTTGGTCCAGCAGACCGCTAAGTTCCTCCATAGGGGGAAAGAGCCGAGGGTGATGCGGATATCGCTCGTATCTTGGGGGTTCCTGATGGAGGTCCTTTGAAAGATCGGGTTTGGTCTGAGGTTCCGTGAGCTTGTATCCATTCCACTCTCCACGGCGAGTACCAGGGTGTTGATGAATGGCGAGCCAGGCCCCCCATATAACATCGAAGGGGTCTGAGACACGGTGATCCCTTGTTGGCATCGTTGTTCGTTCTGATGATGAACTCGCTCAATAGGGTGTTGGCCAAGGCCATTGAGCTGGGTATTCTGCGGATTGGTGACGTCGGTTTCGCTATATGCGGATGACATGGTGTTCTTCTGCCATCCGGATGAGACAGAGTTGCGCGCTATCCGAGGCATTCTAGAGCTCTTCGGGCAGGCCTCCGGATTATGCTCCAACTTCGCCAAATGCTCGGTTTCCCCTATTGCTTGTTGGACGAGGAGGCCGCTGGCGCCGTTGGGCTCATGGAGTGCCAGCTAGCGCCTTCCTGGTGAAGTACATTGGCATCCCGCTTTCCACCAGACGGCTGACAGCTACATCATTCCAGCCCAGGCTTGCTGATAGACTCCCCACCTGGCGGGCTGATCCACGCAATGCTTGCGGCGATCCTGCTGCACCAGCTGTTGGTACTAAGTCTCAACAAGAGGACGCTTAAACAGGTCAACAAGATCCTGAGGGGGTTCCTCTGGGCCGGCAGGGCGGATGCCAATGATGGTTCAGGGTGTGCCGTCCACGGTGTCTCGGAGGCCTCGGTATCCCTGACCTAGCTCGCACCGCAATCAGCCTTAGGGTGCACTGGCTATGGAGGATGCGTATTGACCCCATGCGACCTTGGCGCAGGCTCAACATGCAGTTCTCGAAGGCGGAGTTGGACGTCTTCGTGGCCTCCACCTCGATGGTGCTTGGCAACAGGGAGTCCTCCCTCTTGTGGGAGGACAGCTGGATGGCAGGTCCGTCAAGGAGACGGCGCCTAAGGTCTATGCGCTGGTACCTAAACGCCGCAGGAAGGCGCGTACGGTCCGTGAAGCGTTGGCGTTGTTGGACCACACTTGGATCCCTGACATTGTTGGCGCACCGAGTGCCCTTGCGCTTTGGCAGTATGTGCAGTTATGGGGCAGGCTCAGAGGCGCCGGACCAAGACAAGATGGTTTGCCGCTGGTCGACCGATGGTCACTACAATTCTCGCTCATGTTATGACACCCTCTTCCACGGGGCGATCATCTTAGGATCTTGGGAGCTGAACTGGAAATCCTGGGCGCCGCCAAGGGTGAAGTTCTTTATCTGCCTGCCTGGTGTTGGGCGAGCGAGAGGGCGCGCCACACGGCTTACCACATGCGCCCAGATGCCTGTTGTGTGATCAGTCCATGCAGACCATGACACACTTACTCACTGAGGTGTTCCTTCTCTAGGACGGTCTTGTACGAGGTCCTCTCGTCGATCCGATCCACCTCAGGTCCTCCTATGGCTGAGGGTGACTTCGCGGAGTGGTGGTCGCTGGTGGTGTGGACCGCCCCTCACCAGCTGCGTAAGGGCACTTCGTCGATAATCATGCTTACGGCATGGTGGATTTGGAAGCACCGGAATGCCGCGGTCTTCGACAACGCGCAACCTTCGGTGCCATCCTTGTTCAACGACATAAAGGCCGAGGCGCGGCAGTGGGCGGACGTGGGAGCCCGGGGTGTCCGCCAGCTACTCCCCTAGATTAGCGTTTTTCTTTTCTTTGGTTGAGTTGTAAAGCGGGGGTGTCTGTCCTCTCGGGGACTTGTAATTATAACCTTCTTTTCTATCAATGCATCGAAATGCAAGGCTTTTGTGTTTTCGCGAAAAAACTTATTTCATATTCATGGTTGCTTGGTATATTCGCAATTCACATTAAGAAAATATCTGCTGATCTGCTCTATATATTTAGGTGTATGTACTTCATCCAAAGGAGGATTTGCATGGTTTAGGTTTTGACCCATTCAAGCATGCTCCAGAGTTCAAAGGTACCATATTCTGACAGAGATAATCATTTAAGAAATTTGACAGCTTGATCTAAAATTTGTTCTTTTTGTAGATAGGAAAAGATCGCAGAAGTCAGTAAACAGGGACAGAAACAGAAGTGATGCTTCAGTGAGGGGAAATCTCCTGATTTCTAACTGTATGATAGTCATGGTTCTTCTATACCATTTTCTTTTTTGTCGATATTGCTTAGGTATTTCTAGGGCAAAAATCTTAACTAGTTATTTGATCACCAGCAGGACAATATGCTCCTGGCTTTGGAATTGGAGCACTCGAAGAGCTTGGTGTTGAAGATGAGGATATTTATGCATCAGGTAATTGATTAATCTTCTGGCCATATAACCATCATGTTAGTACGAGAGGTCTTGATTGAAACACAAGGTTCTGTTAGAGCGAGCGTTCTGCCTCTTCCTTTCCCATTTCTGAAGGATTAAAGCGCTAAGTCCAATTAAGCGCTAGGCATTTTGCCACCACTCAGGGCTTAGGAGCGTTTAATTTAAGACTGGAAACATATGATGTTTTTGTGTATGTCACTTCTTACTGAAATGCATTAGTGTGTTAAGGTAGATTCTGAATATACAATTGTTATTTTTTTGTGCCTTCGAAGATGAAGTCTAATTTTCTTCTCTGATGATGTGTGCTGTCAAATGGAAGCCTTCACGGTTGTGCATATTCAGCTTTATGAGACTTACTATGTTTAGTGTCTGAAGAATATATCTTTTCTTTAAGACAGATTGACCCTTTGATATTTTACACCTGCTGTTCTTTCCTAACATTTGCTGTTTTCAGGGTTCTCTTATGAACTAACAGAAGTTGATATCGAGCCTTCGAAAACATCTGGTGATAGTAAGTTTAAACTTGAAGATAGGAAGAGAGGTGTCTTCCTGAGCTTCAAAATTGCCTCAAATTCGGAGTATAAACTTGAAAGGTTACACTTCTTGGTTATTCATGATGGATCAGCTTGGTTTTTCTTACTTGCTTGAACTTCAGAAATATGAGTTGTTTGAATCCAGTCATTATGTTAGTTTCTTTTGCTATTTTATATTTTGCTACGGAAACCTGTTATATAACATGACATTTAATTTGGAAGCTGCATGTGTGATTTGTGAACATTTGTACAAAGAAAGTAGTAGATAAGCATCACATGTAATGAAAACCTAATCCTCTGGTAGACAATTATATTACTCTAAATAGGATGGTATAAAGTAAATCTAACCAACAGTTTTTTAGGGTATTAAGAAATTGGTTTACAGTTTAATTTTAATTTAACTCAAAATAGGTCTAGCGAGCCAATGAAATCCTCATGTTCAATTGTGTCTGGCGATATGTGTTTTTAACTGAATCACATCCTGCTCTCTCTCTCTCTCTCTCTCTCTCTCTCTCTCTCTCTCTCTCTCTCTGAACTATTGTCGAAGTGTAGAAACTACCCCCAGGTGCAAAACCAGGGAGCCACCTCCCTCACTCTGCCCACCCGTCAAAAACATGCTTGTTCACCCTGAGGACCAAGGCTAGTTGACTGGTTCCCTCATTTGGTCTCACCATGGTAGAGGCCGCATTGCTGAGTGAAATCAGCAAATAAATGAAAAGATGATACACCTGTTAGCTCCTGTATATGTATATACTATATTAGTGTAGGTTATGTGCGGCAAATTAATTTTACTCAACTCCATGTTTCATCCGCTATATATGTTTATCCTATATCATTATCGATATTTGATGACTTTCAGATTTCACCCTCCTGAGATCCCAGCTGATTTTGACGGCCACCATAAGTTCTCAAGTCCAATTCAGGCAGCTGATAAATATTCTGATCTAGCTCCTCCTGAGGTTCCTCCTCCAGAAGACACTACCTTAAGATTATTGATTGAGGGTTGTGCTGCTATGGTTGCTCGTTGTGGGAAACACATAGAGGATTTCTACAAGGAAAAAAGTAAAGCAAACCCACAATTTATTTTCCTTGATGGGGGAGATGGATTTAGCTACTATGCTAGGAAGTTATGGGAGAATCAACAGAAGTTTGTTGACCAGCAAAGACCTGATTCCGTGAAGTCAAAGCCTTCTTCTGACAAGTTAACAGCTGAGAATCGTGGAAACATCCTTGGTGAAAGGCCCCTCGATAGAACCTCCAAATCATCTAGCACATATTTTTCTGCAAAGGAAGCTGTTCAATTACAATCAAATCTGGGGGACACCTTTGTCAAGCCAATATCTCTTGTATGTTTTTGTATTGCACTGTTTTACCAATTATTTGTCAGAGCCACATTCCTTTTATTAATTACCTTATCCTAGTCTGATTATGCAAATGTATTATTGTTCTTTTTAACAGGATGGCGTACCAGATTCAAAGAAGCCTTTTAGAAATGAGCCTGCAAAGCAAGCAAGGTTTGAGCAGTTTCTGAAGGAAAAATATCAGGGAGGTCTTCGAATTGCAAGTGTTGTACCTACAAGTTCTATGTCAGAGGCGGACCGTGCTCGTGAAAGACTAGATTTTGAGGCTGCTGCAGACGCAATTGAAAAAGGCAAAGAATATAAGGCTATAGATCCTTTATCAATATTGGGTTTAAACGAGCAACGTTTTGTACCATCAACTCAATCGGAGGTGGGTTAACTTACTTAGGCCCATCGGTATTGTCTTATGTTTTTGCACACATTGATCCTTGATCAATCAATACAGAGCTCTGCAGTACCCCGAGATGAGAAACCCATGTATTTACCGAGGGAGGAGTTTGAATGGCGTCCTTCACCAATACTGTGCAAGCGTTTTGATATTGTTGATCCTTTCATGGGGAAGGTAAACTCAAATGATCATATATGGTTTGGGTATGTATTTGTTAGGCAAAGAATGATGGGAAAATGAAGTGTAGAAGTTAAGTACACATGATAAGGACAATAAATTGCTGGCTATTTCTAAAAAGGAACAGGGCCACATATACATTTGATAGGAGTGTGCCAGTGCAATTTCCCATTTTTGCACAGCTGTAAAGTTCCCCTTCTATTTGCTGTTGGCAGTTTTCCCTCTCTAGTTGTAGACACTCATTAGTTACTGATTTGGTAGCTGAGAGATGTATTAGTCTATAGCACTGTCACTCTACTTTGTGTTTTTTTTGCATCGAATTGAATATATTTTTAAAATGGCACTCATGCTGGTATCTGACCATGCATGTCGTATGTGCAGCCAATGCCTCTTCGAAGACCAATAAGCAAGATGGACACCCTCATGTTTATGACAGAATCCACTAAAAGGACAAATGATGATGTGAAGAGCTCAAGTGTGATTTCACAGAACGCTTCTGCTGGAGGAACAGAACAGACAGATGCAGATGTACATGCAAATGACCCTGATATCGTGCCGAGCAGTATGCAGAGACCTGTTGATCTTTACAAGGTAATGTGTGTTCCCTATCTCCTATACACTTATTGGAAACATTGGCTAGAAGTTCAAGTTTAATTCAAAAAGATCTGAAGGAATATCCTGTTACAGCAAGGTCCTGCTTGGAAAGAAGGAACTCAAAACGTAGGAATAGGAAAAATGCAGGAATTGAGATGTCATGTATTCTGAATTCCTGCAGGAATCAAAACAACAGGAAAGTTTAAAAAACGCCGTTGAATGTTACAGGAAAAACACAGGAATTATAGACACAAGTAGATGAAAACATAAGGTGAGACCTCATGTTAGTTTTCCTTCAAAATTCCTGTGGAATAGCCTATTGCATAGGAAATTTAGAGGAATCTTAGAATGCTATTCCTTTGTTCAAAACGGCACCATAGGATCTTTCCTATAGGAATCATATATCCTCCGAAGTTCCTACACTTTTCCTTTGTTCCAAACGGGACCTAAAATGGCATGTTTGATGCTTGCTCTCTTTACTTTCTGCTCTCTAGAATCTTAGAATTCTATTCCTTTGTTCGAAACGGCACCATAGGAATTTTTCCTATAGGAATCCTATCCTCCAAAGTTCCTTCACTTTTCTTTTGTTCCAAACGGGACCTAAAATGGCATGTTTGATGCTTGCTCTCTTTATTTTCTGCTCTCTAGAATCTTAGAATTCTATTCCTTTGTTCGAAACGGCACCATAGGAATTTTTCCTATAGGAATCCTATCCTCCAAAGTTCCTTCACTTTTCTTTTGTTCCAAACGGGACCTAAAATGGCATGTTTGATGCTTGCTCTCTTCACTTTCTGCTCTCTAGAATCTTAGAATTCTATTCCTTTGTTCGAAACGGCACCATAGGAATTTTTCCTATAGGAATCCTATCCTCCAAAGTTCCTTAAGTATTGCATGTACAATATATGAAGAATGTGATTTGATTTTGTTCCTTTCAAGGAGAAAAAACTCCAAACTTCAGTGCGCAATAGTAGAGAAAATGTTACATCACGAAATGCCATCTCATATTATTACCAAACATAGATGTAGTTAAACAATAGCTTAATGTATGGGTTCTGTACCTTTATATTTTACATGTTATTTGTTGTGTGTTGCAGGCTATCTTTTCTGATGATTCAGACGATGATATGGATGAACCTCTTAGCAATAAACCGGTGGATCCAGTGAAAACGAGTGAAGGTGCCAATATGGCTCTTAATCGTCTTGTTGCTGAAGATTTCCTGGAATCTTTAGGTAAAGAACTGGGGCTGGAGGTTCCTGCAGAAAAACCTGCCATGCCACAGAATGTCTTATTGAGATCAGAAATCCTTCCAACAGCTGATGGAAGCGTTTCTAGGAATGAAAAAACAACTGCTTGCAGAGAGATAAAGGAGAATGAGATTCCCTTTGACTCGGTGAAAGCTGATAATGCAAATGGAGATGGTTTCGAAAAGCTTGATTCAAAATATGAAAAGCAAGAGCATAGAGCTGAGAAAGACCGGTCACACTCTTCACATCGTCAAGTCTGGAATGGTAGCTCAGAGTCTGATACCGAGATTGCACGACACAGGAGCAGGAAAAGAAGATCACATCATAAAATTAGGAGCGCAACACCAGATTCTGATTCTTCTGGTGAACAGGCGCAGGAGTAAGAAAAGAAAGTCACATTCAAGGCATAGAACTGTCCGGAGTAGAACTCCTGATGCCGATTCGTCCAGTGACAGCCAAAGAATAAGAGAAAACGCCAGGAGAAAAGGAGCCACCGGACCCGCACGCCTGACATTGATTCTAGTGATGAATACAAGGATAAATATGCATCTAGCAGTAGAAAGTCATCAGATAAAGACAGAAGTAGAAAGCGTTCTAGACACCGCAGGCATAGAAGTAGAGACCCTGCATAATGTTCATGATTACAGCTACATGAGTATATGGCTGTAACGGGTGGAGAATTCACAGTAGCTTCTCCGGATGATCGAAGTTTGGGTGGAAGTGGGCCAGATACTGAAGTGGATGTTAGTTAGTAAGTGTTCTAAACCTCTTTGGTGGAAGGCCCTTTACTCTTCTTTAATGTACATGATGTTTTAAGTTGCTCTTGTTACTTAAATGTGGTATTTTATTTCATGTTTCGAGTTGCTTGTTTTATCTTGCACTTCAAATTATGGTCATTATCTGCACGTCCAGTTTCCAAATAGACAAATAGACCAAAAGAAACAGGAAAACACAATCAGGGGCATAGGTAGGAAGGAAATCATTCTAGTGTTACCTTAAAAAAAGAATCATTCTAGTGTTTTTGTAGGAGGAAGAACAATGAAAACAAACAAAGTTACTTGGTGCAGAGGCTTGGCAGCCGCTTGAGTGCAAACCAATTTTACTTTGCATTTCCACCAGCAGAGTGAGGTTCCAAAAGCCCAAGAGGAGGCTTTTGTATTCTGTGCTATGGCTATCATGATCCTTACTGGTTGGGCCTTGTTTCTACTGGGACATACCTGGGCACCAGTACTAGGAGTCATGACAGATTTCAAATATGCATTTACAACTTTTCCCTAGTCATCTGTGTTGCTTCTGTCCATACACTAGTAGTTAAATCGGACTGTTGTCAGTGAGTAGCATAATCGACAGATGGTCGCCACGGAAGAAATGTCGTTCGCCACAAGTGAATGTTATGCCGGTGTTGTTTGAGAACCAAAATACAAAAGGCTGCCGATATTGGTTGTGTTTTTCATACAAGAGGTGTTGAGCTTAGCAGGAAACTAGCTGGGAAGGGGCCATAGATCTATGGCTACCTCAATATATACTGTTTACATTTACTTGCATATTTTCGATAAACAGAACATATTTTTAACAGAATCACGAAGTGGCCGGATATTGTGCGTTAGATGTTGCCATTGATGCTATTTTGTTAGGAAAGTCTCGAGTTACATGCCTTGTGCGTCTTCATTGTTTTGTTCCTTTATTTATTTATTTCCTTCACTACATAACCTGATTGCCTAACTTTATACTGTTCGTTTTGTGTTCTTTTGCAGTTACATGTTCCTATTGCGAATCACCCAAACTATTCATTGTAGCAGCATAAGTGTCTGGAAGCTTGTTGCACATTAATAACACCTCGTATTCTGATGACGCGGTTTTTGTATGTCGAGTTTGTCTGGAAGCTTGCTGCTCATGCGTTGCCATGAACCTTTTCTATACCAGTGCCTCTTGAAGACCTTGCGAATCTCAAATGACCGGCCTTGTAAGATGCTAATAGGAAACTAGATATGATGTGGTATTAGAAGTTTCTGAAGTTTTTTTTTGCGTTAGAGTTGTATATCATGCTGTCTGTCGTAGGAGACGGGACGACAGAAGTTTTACTCCGTGAGGTATATTCCAAGTTCCATTTTTATTTACCTGTATTCCAAGTGCCGCGTGTTGAGGCAAATGTGCGCAACAGAAGAGCAGCCCGGTAAAGTTGCTCAGATTTCAGAATGAAGTTATTTTTTTCTTTCTGAACTTGAGAATCAAGTTTCGGTGCAGCAAAAAATAAAAATAAAGCGGGAAGCGCCGTATATGCATCAAGTGAAGCGGGCAGAGTATTTAGAGCATCTCCACTCGTCTCCCTGACGAGGCTCCCGAGCGACGATTTTTCATCCGGACGATGAAATTTGGCCCAGTCGTTCCCTCGGTTTCTTGTTTTCGTCTGGATTTGGTCCTTCATCCATCCGGCGAGCCCACGCCATCCCCGGTTCCCCGGGGCGCGCTCGGGGACTCCGGACGAAAGAATTTGGCGCGAAACGTCGTATGGACCCTTGTAGTCGGCGACAGGAAAGCCAAATTCTGTTGATTTCCCTCCAATTTGCTTGCATATCCCCAATCACTCCCGCCGAATTTGTCCATTCTCCTCCTCGTCTTCTGGTTCCGGTTCCCGTCCTCGTCTTCTCGTCCACCACCGTTCTCCTCCTCGTCTTCTCGTCCGCCACCATGCCGCCGAAGGCGAGGAAGCCGCGGGCGCCGAAGGAGCGGCCGCCGGGTCTTTGTAGCACCCTACCTTTTAAATAAAGGCAAGATACCTGTGTATTGTGCTATTCCCGGGATCACTGATAGCACACACATTTCAGATGAAGTAATCATAGCAATAGTATCAAATTTACTACAACGTAGATCCACATGAGATAAATAAGGTCTTACAAATTGCATAGTCACTTGGACTAGCTCAAAAATAATTGTTCAAAGTAAACACAACGGAAATAAACTTCAATGAGCCTCCATCATCTTCATGCGCCACAGGCAGACATGTTGGAATGTAGACTCGAGATCCTACCTAGTAATCCTCTTCAGACGAACCTGCACGTTTGAATATGCAGCCCCACGAATGGAGGTCAGTACAATGATGTACTGGCAAATGACACTTATATGGTGGCAATTTTGGGCATGACTATCTACATGATATTTGGCAAGTGGAGTTTAGGCAAATTTGCATAAAGCCAATTTTATCCTACATTTTATTTGAAAACAATTTTTTTGTAAAACCTGTAATATTGTCATAAATAGTACCATGGTTACATCTCCCTGGTACTATTCGACAGTTGCTACTCAAGTTTTAACTTATTCAGAAAAGGTGATGAGATTCTTCCGTACATTCCCTGCCTAGATGCTCAAATTGTCCATAACCGGGGACACGGCTAAGATCTTAGGTTTAACTCTCGAGAGGTTGTGCACTTTCACCTTACGACCCACCCCTCCCAAGAGAAGAATGAGACAAGATCTTTCAGAAGGAGGTTTCAACCATACTAGCTAGACCCGTTCCCGTTGATTGCAAGCCACATCATCATGTCTAGCAAACAAGTTGGACCTCACAACTTACTTAATCCCGGCAGAGCCCATAATACCATAAGGTTGCACTGGAAAGCTATCTAAAACATGGACGACATAGTAATCTCTTTAATCCTGAGTGGCCAACCACAAGTGCACTCTCAGGCAACGACAACCACAATGTGGCCCTGAGTAGCCACTCAACATATGCGTACCCTCAGGCAACGACAACCACATGACAAGAACTAGACAGGAGTCATGTGGTCCTGAGTAGCCGCCCTCCAAGCAATTACCAATCCACCCAGGTGTTTCATTTAGGGTTATTAATTTTTAATTCTCAATACTCACAATCCAAAATAACCAAAACAGCAGTGGCATTTTGTTATTTGCTAGCCATACTAAGAATACTAGCAATGGTTCAAGGGTGACTACACACTACTAGGATTGATAAGCATAGCATAATTTTCGAAAGCAAAATCCTACCATGCATACTAGTTGAAAAACAGTAATGCGTAACAAAAATAGATAGGAATTGAGCGTCACTTGCCTTGATCAAAGCAACCCGCACAATCACAGCAATCACAAGCACCACCTTGATCTCCTCCACAATCTAATCAAACGAGCACAACAGAAATAAACAAACATTCAATACGACAATCATAGACATGTATGCATGCATGCTATGCAACAATTTAACTTCACAAAAGAGGTAGTGTGTAAATGTTGCATTATGTGTTCTCTGATATGTGCAATGTTAATAAAGTATTCTGGACATTTAATTTCATTTAGAAAAACCCTTAATCGAGTGTCTACTTAACACATACAACCTTATTAATTAGCTACTGCAAGCATTATGTGTCGTAAAAAATATGAATTTGACCTCCCTGGATAGGTTACAGTAATACAAAGACAGAGCAATTGGAATTACTCAAAAATCATTTATAGAATTTGAATTATGATTGAATTACTGATTTGAATAGATTTTATTAAAGCAAGTTTGTGCACGTATCAAAGTTGTACAACTCCTATACCATACTGTAGTACACGATCTGAGGATTCCAGAAAGTACAAATTCATAAAATTTGGCCCGGTAGATTATTTTATACAATTTTTATAGTGTACAATAGTCAAATTCCCTATCTGAATTTTAATACGAAAACCATCACAGTACCTATGCTATATTATTGCCTAAAGGTGTTCTACAGATTGCAAGCTTTCTGAAACTATAAAATTTGTAAAATTTGGCCCAATGGTTGATTTTATATGGAATTTACAAGTTCTGCTACAAATCTGAGATTCAAATATGAATTTAAAAACGTGTTTGACCAAAACTGACCGGCCAGGCTGACTAGGATGCCACGCGGCGCTACGTGATTGGCCCGTACCGATTCGGGTTAAGATCTAACCTAGGCCATTAGATCTAGATCTAACGTGCAGAAGTAAAAAGGAAAAGAAAATTTTTTAAAAAAAAAACCGAGCTCACCTGGCCGGCGGGACGGGCGGCGGTTCGGCCCTAGAAACGACGGCACGGCGGCTTCTGGCGGGGGCGGTGGCGGCTACGGCGTGCGGCGCGACGCGGCGGCGAGCTTGGTGGTGGTGGCGCGGGCAATAGTTGGCTAAGGCGGCGGCGAGGGGCGGCTGGAGGCGGCGCGGCCGGCGGCAAGTGCGGCGAGCGATTGGCGCGGATTGGCGGCGCGATCTGGGGCGGCGGCTTGGGGAAAAAGACGCGGGGGTCGCGGGGCTTTTATAGGGGGAGGCACGGACGTCGAGGGCGTGTCGGATGGCAAGGATTCGTCCGTGTCGATCTAGGGCTTGAGCAACGGTGGCAACGGAGTCCTGCTCGGACACGGGTGGAAGAAGAAGCTGACGGGCGGGGCCCACATGTCGGTGAGGGAAAGGTAAAAAAAGAAAAGGGCAAAGGCGGTTCGGCGGCTGTTACCCTCCAAAACCCCCCGACGGGCTTTGGTTAAGCAACACGAAGAGCCGGGAAGCTCCCAAGGCCGCTTAGTGGATCCCTGGCACCTCGCGTCGTCCCGCAAATCTTCTGGCCGCGTCCTGGCGGTTGCTAGGGCGTGCCACCTGACCTATACCTGGTCAGGAAGGTGTTAGTGCTTCGATTGTTCCTGCATGGTAGACACGTGCACATTAAATACGAGCCTTATCGGCTCTCGGGTTTCCTGTGGATCGGCTCAAAGAGCCGATCGCCCCATGGTCCTTGATGGATTAGCAATGGCATGGGGATCCCGCTTGATCGGGACAAAGCTAAAGCGATCCACGACAGTTTAGGGTTTTCACCGCATAATCGGAACGTCCTACGTGCGATCGGGCCTAGCAGCTACGAGAGACGATGCAAACTACCCCTACGAGAGGCCTAAAAACCAACATGTGTTGATCCTCGGAACATCCCTCGCAGGGACGGTAAACAACGCCTAACGCACCACCGGATCGTCCGACCCCAAGCATAAGGCCTAACTATGCGGATATTAAACTAATCCTTGCGGATGCAAGGAGCAACTATAACGGATCGGATCTACTAAGCATGATCAAGCAAGATGCTGCCCTTACGTCTAGATCGACGTAAGGGCAGCAAGGTGTCTAGGGACGGCATTGCCACGCGGATATGCACGTGAAAGCACCAATGCAAGCCCCTAAACACCTAAGGATAAATAGTACTGCTCGCCATCAACAAGGCTTCAGCGACGAGCAAGTACAAGGATAACGAATAAACTTACGCTGCCTAGATCGCAAGATGCGATCTAGGCAAGCATGGTGCTTACCCGGAGAAACCCTCGTATGAAAGGGGTGGCGATGCGCCGAGATTGGTTTGTGTTGGTTGAACGATGATTGTCCTCCTTTTCCGATAACCCTAGATACATATTTATAGTCCAAGGGACTTTCTAATTGAGGCGTGCACCTAACCGTGCACGGGCCAGACTCTATCTCTTTAATCTAAATTACAACGCGATCTAATAGTTACAGATACACGGGCAACTTAGCCCAAACTCTCAGCGCAAGGCCGCTTCGAAGATGCTTCACGTGTACGTCCTTCAAGCCCATCTTCACTTACGGCCCATTTCCTGATTTGGCCAAAATCGGGTGGTAACACATGCCCCCTGGTTTTGATAATGATAATATCAAAACCATCTGTTTTTTCGAGGGGTCATGTCGTGGCAAAGCCGTCGCAGTTTTCTTCATGATGACATCTTGCCTCCTCGCCTTCTCTGCATGACTTGACGGTTCTGGCACTACGCCCTCGGGAACTGCTTAGGCATTAAACGTATTCTCCCTTTTATTTAGCCACTTCCTGTGGTTTCTTCCTTCATCCCCCTGCTCCACAGTAGCCGTCGGCAAACCGAAAAAAACCCTCCTCCACCGCCATGTCTTCCTCTTCGTCTTCTTCCTCATCGGGTCTTTCCACCCAATCCTCCACCTCCCGCGAGCCAACGCCTGAATGGGACCCACAGGAGGCCCACGCGGCCAACATCCGCCGCGCCATAGCCGACGGGGACGAGTCGACCCACGACTCCTTCGTTTGGTCCAAAGACGACCAGTCCTTAACGGACGGGGAGAGCGACCTTCGCTTCCTTGCCGTTGGGCAATCGGAGGAGGAAAGCGACGACGACGGCTTCTCCTAGGACGGCTACTCCTCCGCCGAGGAGGTGAAGGGAGAGGAGGAGGATACCACCTCCTCCGACGAACCGCCGGCCAAGCGTCTCTGCCCCTGGGCGCGCAACATCTGCGACTTCGACAGCGACTATGGCGACGCTAGCGAAGAAGATGAGGACAATGAAGGTTCTGCCGGTGGTTTCTTCAGCAGTGAGGACGAGCCGGCCGGGAGCAGCGCCGATGGTGGCGACGGCGACAATGAGGACAGCAGCGGCCCTTAGATAGGATAGAGCTAGGAGTAGTAGATGGGACAATGTTCCCCCTAGCAATTCCTTTTGAGAGCAATCGGCTCTTTATGTAAGAAATCTCTGCTTATCAATGAAGAAATTCCCTTTAACTTGATTTTGCCGATTTCTTTTGTGTTGATTTAACCGATTGCCCTTTGTACTGAATCCGCCGATTGTCAATTCGGTAGATGCTTAATGAGCCGATGGCAAAGCATCAGCTTTCCAATGGATTGCAAAACAGATCGATCTAATTGCCTTCTCAGATATCGACTTGCAGTCCATGAAATTCAGACCCAAATTTTCAATCGAACGGGTCCGACGCGCAGCCTTGAGACCTTAAGACCTTTAGACTTTTAACATCATCCGATCATGATGTTCGTCCTGATAGCAAAACTCCTGGGTTAATGCTCCCAGGAAAGCCTCTTGGCCCGTTGCTGACGACCTTGACGTTGAAGCTGACACCTCTGCTCAACAGGTGTTTGCTCACAGCTTTCCTTGCGATGTTATATTCCTTTGCCGCAATGAACTGGTCTAGGGCCTAAGCACTGATGATGGCTCCTTCTTCAAACTCCTCCCGTCAACCCTGGTGGTTTTACTCTGCAAGAGCCCTCCTGTTCAGCATGGTTATGATGCAGAGACAGCCAATTTCAACACCATCGGCCCTTCAGAATGAGGAATTTTCAGAGCTAGCTGCCCCCCGAGCCTCGGTCAAGGCGAGAATAGAAGTGCCCCAGCCGCATCGGGCCACTATCAGCTTCTCCGCTGTGGTGCAGCGTCAGCCGATTCCAAATAAATCGGCTTCCAAAAGCAGAGAACCTCCAAGCTGCCCCCCGAGCCGCTCCATCTCTTCATCAAAACTGGGCAAGAAAGCTCGCGCCCAAGGAGACAGTGCACTAGGACGGTTCTGGAAGGGTCAGCCGCTCCCTTGAACCAAAAAGTTTCATTCTTGGCTCCATTCTTGCGCCTTGCTGCTCAGATTGGTCCATTACCTCGGGCGGACTGACGCAGCTTCTGGTGAAGATGTCTGATGAAGTTGTCACCTTGGTCCAGCCCCATGAGGAAATATCACAGCCGAGTGAATGTTCATTGAACTCTTAAGTCGATGTCTCTGCATCGACTGTGCTCAAAAATTTGGAGTTTTTCGATTTTTTGCGGCCGATTGTTTACGTATCGGCCCCCATACTTGAGCTGCTCTGCTGGAAATTTGACATCCGTTCCCAGCTCCGTATCCTCATATCTCATCCATCTATGTGCCCCCCGAGCCGATTCTGTCAAGTAGGTGATGGTATCGGCTCTTCAGGCATCTGTTGGATCAATGCCGAACACGTGACGAAGGTATGTTGAGGATAATTTCGGCCGATTGCGGGAATCGGCCTCCCTTCTCGTTGCAATGCTTTGGCGATGATTTGCAACCTCTTGGATTTCCACCGTAGCTACGTGGCATGTTGGAGATAAGATCCTTTATTTTTCATTTTTTGAGGGCCGATCTCGTGGATCGGCCTTGCCACGTATGTCCAATGTCTTGGACGTGCTACTCGTCGGGACTACGGACACCATGTTTGTGTTAGCCGATGCATTCGCATCGGCATCGCCGATGCTCGTGCATCGGCTTTCGCCTGTTTTGGGCGCCATACTTTCTTTGGCGGGCGCGCCTTCGTCTCCACTATTTGCTGGATTTTCGCGTCCAGATCGGGCCGCGCTCTTCTCAAGGTGTACAGGTACTGTGCCTCGGCTTCTTCCAAGTTTCGCAGCCGCTGCACTCGACGCTTCTGAGAATGGCTGAGTCCATCGTGGCACCACCTTGGTCGGTGATACCTATCTTCTTCTCCATCCGACTCCTCAAAGTCTTCTTCTTGAGATGACTCAGCTCGTTTACTCGATGTGGGAGAGGTCCTAGACGCTCGAACACCGAAACTTCGTTCGTCCTTCTCCTTTGTTGTGTGCATTCTCGGGCGGCTCTCGATTGTTGGCAATCGGCTCATTCCTCGAGTCCCAGCAATGTTTGAAGAAGGGACAGTTCCAGTGCCTGTCCACTTTGTCTTGCTCCCTTGACCTCTCGCTGGCGCGACGTTCGTACCCGTCGTTGTTGCTGTTGTGCTGACGATACCTCCTGTCCGCTGCATCTGACCGATGATATCTTTCATCGTCTTCGTTGTAGCGTCGACGTCGGTCGTACTGCTGCTCATATTTGTTGAGGAGATGCATCACCTCCTCCTCGGTCAGGTACCGTCTATCGTCGTCTTGGGGCCGGTCGCGTGGAACGGCCTCCTCTTTATTTTTGCCACGAGAGTGGCTGCTCTCTGCCTTGTCCGCGCCATGGCGAATCACGAACCCTGCCATATTTACATCGAAAGAGAACCCTGGTTCTCTTATGGAGTGGCTTAGGTCCACCATGTTGACGTCCGTAAACGGGCGCCTGTCTACCTTCATGGCATACTGTCCGAAAGTTAATCGGCCTGATTCTATCGCCATCTGAATTTGTGCGCGCAGTACTTTGCAGTCGTTGGTGGTGTGCGTGAACGTATGATGCCACTTGCAGTATGGCCTCTTGTTCATATCTTGTGCCGTAGGGATCTTGTGGCCCTCGGGTAGCTTCAACTGTTTTTCTTTCGAGAATGAGATCGAAGATCCGTTCGGTTTCGTTACGTCAAAGTCCAACCCTCTTGGAGGCCCCGGTGGATTCACCCATTGGCGGGACACAGTACCGGCGTCCGAGTCCACTCGGCCATCGCAACTTCCCGATCTTCCGTAGAATCTTCATCTTCATCGGCATTGATCGGGCTGATCGCGCGCTTGAACTTGTCTTGGTACAGTTCTGGATGGCGCTGCTCATATAAGGTCGAGCCTATTGACCAGGTGCGTCGACCGAGTTGTACTCGACTTGGAACGTCGGATCCTTGAACGACGCCGCCAGTGCCTGCCACGGCCAGCTCGACCGCCTCTTTCTCGCTATATGAACCGAATAGCATCGGTTCTTGACGGTTCCGAAACGCTGAATGTACTCAGCCACTCGTCTCTCCTCGCTTTTGCCGAACCTCGTGCTACTTCGGCAATACCAGCCTTCGGTAGTTTCCGAATGGTATTGGGTGTGGAACAGTTCCTCCACTGCTTCCATGATTGCACCGAATTTGGCCGCAAAGAGGTGTACCACCCGAAAGCTGGACCGGTGAGGGATTGCGAGAAGCACCTCACCCGTAACCGATCCGATGCCGAAGCCATGCCCAGCTGGGCCGGACATCGGCTCACGTGCTCGATGGAGCTCGACCCTTCTGACCCACTGAATTTGTTGAAGTCCGGAAGCCGGTACTTAGGCGGTAGTGGGATCAGGTCGAACTCATTGGGGTACGGCTTGGAATAGCCGATTATCTTCTTCTTCGGCAAAATGCCGAATTGGTCTCTCAAGACCGCGCTGATCTGATCTCGCGGTGGAGGTAGTAGCAACTGAGCTTTCATGGACTGGTGCGGTGGCATACTTGGCTAGCCACGCTTGTTTCTCGGCTCTGCTCCTAGACTCCCCGCCGCTAGCTTGTTCTTCCCGCCGGAACAATTGCTCCCGCTCCGGCAATCCCTCCCGGTGGAGCCTCGGATCGCCCGCGTCCGGCTTGTTGCGATCCCGGCACAAACGTGCACACGTATCCGTGTGGGATTTCCTTGGGCGGGTCATGTAAGAATTGATAGTCGCCCGGGTCGCCCCCAACTTTGTAGACGACGTATGCCGGTGAGCCTTGTTGCTGTGGAGCCGCCGTTGCGTACGGCAGAGGCGGCCTGGTGTGGAGTTGCATCTCTCCCTGGTGCGTCCCTAGAACAGGTCCTGAAGGAGAGTAACGACGCTCCATGATCTCTTGCACCACACGGAGCGCAACGCGCTCCAAAGTGTTCACCGAGGCTCTCGCAGTGCCGATGCGGTGAATGGGCCACCACATAGTTGATCTCCCGTCGCAGGGCTTGGGTACGTTCCTGTGAAGGGAGAGACAGATCCACCCCTTCAAGGACGCCTTGTGGCGTGAATCCTTTGAATCTGATACCGTGCGAACGGGTCTTCTCAAAGGAGCCGATGAGTTCGGCTTCACAGATGGCTTTCAACTCGTCGTACTTTTTCTTGTGATCCGGAGGGAGTTCCTCGTACGTGATCTGTTCCTCTGCCATCTCGGATGCCGATGTTGACGTAGATGTAGACGTGGATGTTGCAGAAGAAGTCCCACCGGGCGTGCCAGAATGTGTTACCCTCCAAAACCCCCCGACGGGCTTTGGTTAAGCAACACGAAGAGCCGGGAAGCTCCCAGGGCCTCTTAGTGGATCCCCGGCACCTCGCGTCGTCCCGCAAATCTTCCGGCGCGCGTCCCGGCGGTTGCTAGGGCGTGCCACCCGACCTATACCTGGTCGGGAAGGTGTTAGTGCTTCGATTGTTCCCGCATGGTAGACACGTGCACATTAAATACGAGCCTTATCGGCTCTCAGGTTTCCCTGTGGATCGGCTCAAAGAGCCGATCGCCCCATGGTCCTTGATGGATTAGCAATGGCATGGGGATCCCGCTTGATCGGGACAAAGCTAAAGCGATCCACGACAGGTTTAGGGTTTTCACCGCATAATCGGAACGTCCTACGTGCGATCGGGCCTAGCAGCTACGAGAGACGATGCAAACTACCCCTACGAGAGGCCTAAAAACCAACATGTGTTGATCCTCGGAACATCCCTCGCAGGGACGGTAAACAACGCCTAACGCACCACCGGATCGTCCGACCCCAGCATAAGGCCTAACTATGCAGATATTAAACTAATCCTTGCAGATGCAAGGAGCAACTATAACGGATCGGATCTACTAAGCATGATCAAGATGCTGCCCTTACGTCTAGATCGACGTAAGGGCAGCAAGGTGTCTAGGGACGGCATTGCCACGCAGATATGCAAGTGAAAGCACCAATGCAAGCCCCTAAACACCTAAGGATAAATAGTACTGCTCGCCATCAACAAGGCTTCAGACACGAGCAGTACAAGGATAACGAATAAACTTACGCTGCCTAGATCGCAAGATGCGATCTAGGCAGCATGGTGCTTACCCGGGAGAAACCCTCGTATGAAAGGGGTGGCGATGCGCCGAGATTGGTTTGTGTTGGTTGAACGATGATTGTCCTCCTTTTCCGATAACCCTAGATACATATTTATAGTCCAAGGGACTTTCTAATTGAGGCGTGCACCTAACCGTGCACGGGCCAGACTCTATCTCTTTAATCTAAATTACAACGCGATCTAATAGTTACAGATACACGGGCAACTTAGCCCAAACTCTCAGCGCAAGGCCGCTTCGAAGATGCTTCACGTGTACGTCCTTCAAGCCCATCTTCACTTACGGCCCATTTCCTGATTTGGCCAAAATCGGGTGGTAACAGCGGCGCAGTGGGCCGCTTCTCCCGCCGTAGTGGGCCGGTGCGGTCGGGCTGGCCCATTTGGCCGGTCCGATCCGTTTTTCCTTTTTTTTTTGTTCTATTCGTTTTTTTTCTTTTTACTATTTTATTCATAATTTTTTGTTTTAGGAACCCAAATAGGGTCAAACCAATTTCTAAAATTTTGTAAAAATTAGGGCTTTGTTCTAGACAACAGAGAACAAGGTTTTGACCCAAATTAACATGGTAGCAGGGGCGGAGCCAGGATTTGGGTATAGGGGGGGCGAGCCAGAGGCGGAGTCGAAAAATTATTTTGTGTTTGGGCAAGCAGCTGGGTTTTTTCCTCGCATAACTGTCCGATAATTGTCGAATCATCAATACCGGACACGACACAAATTTTGAGCCTAAACCAGCATAACCATAGCTCATGAATATAAAGTTTATATAAATAATATAGATGAAACACTTGGATTTCCTACAAGCACTTCTACCGAGCCTGAGTGTAAAAATTATTCCCGATCGGCTAGCACTTCTAGGCTTGACAATTGTGCACATACGCAAAGATAGTTGATCAGTTTTTGATTACCAGCGTACCTTTAAATTTGAGCGATTGATAAGGAATAGTTGGGAGTTTCTGTCCTCCATGATGGTGATTAGTGAGGCGCCGCAGCAGTCCGCATGATCGACACATCAGCGCAGTGGCTAGCGCGGCGGCATCGCGAGTCAGTTTCCAAACGGGGTAGCTTTTAGCCTAGTTTGTGACCTACGGCAGCCGCCATGGAAAATCGATCTTAGATTAGGGTAAAAGAGATGACCCGCTCGTACGTACTCGATCGGTATTACAGAAAAGGATCGATCTCTAGGATGGCCAAAACTGGGCTGGGCTTTGGTGTGTACAAGTGCAGAGTCACACATTGTAAGCATGGGCCGGCCTTGAGTAAGTACTAGTAGCGATCTGCGTCGATTAGCTTCCGTAGAAAAGAAGAAAAGCTTCAATTGATACGATTACACTGCTCCTAGTCCTAGCGTATACACCAGATTGTTAGGGGGGGCCGAACCATGGGGGGGGGGGGGGGGGTCTAGCCCCTGCTCGCCCCCCTGTCTCCGCCCCTACATGGTAGATGATTAAGATCCTTGTATTTAGGACATGTAACTATGGTTGTGTCATATTTGTGTTTATCATATTATGTGTAAATGAACAAATGCAAAGATGCCATGAATGTATGTAGGTTTTTGTATTTTGAAAACTAGGGATGTTACAGACTAACCCCCTTAAGATGAAGCACGTCCTCGGGCTTCGGTTTGGCTAGCAAATAGGTGTGGGTAATCCTCTCGAAGATTGTCTTCGCGTTCCCAAGTTGCCTCTTCCTCGGTATGGTGACTCCATTGGACCTTGCAAAACTTGATGGTCTTCGTGCGAGTATTTCTCTCAGCCCACTCCAAGATCTTGATGGGTTTCTCCTCGTACGTCAAGTCACTTTCCAGTTGAACTTCCTCGAGCGGTACTGTATCCTTCAATGGCGTTTCCGACATCTCAGGGTGACATTTCTTCAACTGACTGACATGGAACACATTATGAACTGCTGAAATAATCTCTGGCAATTCAATCTCATAGGCCACTTCTCCTTTGCGAGATAAGATCTTGAACGGCCCAATGAATCTTGGGGCTAACTTTTCTTTGATTCCAAATCTCTTGACACCTCGAAGGGGTGATACTCTGAGGTAAACTCTATCGCCTATTTCATATGAAACATCTCTACGCTGATCAGCATAGCTCTTCTGTCTAGACTGTGCTACCTTCAATCTATCCTTGATCAGTCTAACCTTTTCTTCGGCCTCTTGGATAATGTCTGGCCCAAAGAAACTCCTTTCTCCAACTCCACTCCACAGCAGTGGTGTGGTACATTTTCTCCCATACAGAGCTTCAAATGGGGACATCTCAATGCTAGCTTGGTAACTATTGTTGTAAGAAAACTCCGCATACGGTAAACTATCATCCCAACTAGATCCATAATCTATAACACAAGCCCTCAGCATATCCTCTATGATCTGATTTACTCTCTCCGTCTGACCATCTGTCTGAGGGTGAAACGCTGTACTAAACTCCAATCTGGTTCCTAAGGACTCATGCAGCTGCTTCCAGAAATGTGAGGTAAATTGGGTACCTCTATCAGACACGATACTCTTAGGAACACCGTGAAGACATACTATCCTCTTCATATAGATATCTGCTAACTTGGCGCTTGTGTAAGTGGTCTTCACGGGCACAAAGTGAGCTACCTTTGTCAAACGATCCACTATAACCCAAATCGAATCATATCCTGACTTTGTTCGGGGTAACCCAGTAATGAAGTCCATACCAATTTGGTCCCACTTCCAGTCTGGAACCTTCAGCGGTTGCAGTAACCCAGTTGGCTTCTGGTGCTCAGCCTTTACTCTGCTACACACATCACACTTGGCTATATATTCAGCGATGTCTCGCTTCATATTATTCCACCAAAATCTCTCTTTCAGATCCATGTACATCTTGGTATTGCCAGGGTGGATGGAATATGGTGTCTCATGAGCTTCCTGAAATAACAGCTTCCTCAGTTCAGGGTCATTAGCTACACAAATACGCTTCCCAAACTAAACGATACCCTGCTCATCTTCACAGAAACCTTTTGCTTTATCCTCCTTCAAGTTTTCCTTTATCGTCTCTATATCTTCGTCTCCCATCTGGGTTTCTTTTATCCTATCCATCAACGTAGGTTGTACTATTAAGGATGCTACAATCCTTCTGGTACTACTTCCAAACAAGGTCCTTTAATCCCTTGCACAGATCTTCAGGCAATTCTTCTGTCGACAGACAATTTACATAAGACTTACGGCTTAAGGCATCTGCCACTATGTTTGCTTTACCAGAGTGGTATTGCAAACTCAAATCGTAATCCTTGATGAGTTCCAACCATCTTCTTTGCCTCATGTTCAATTCCTTCTGAGGGAAAATGTACTTCAAACTCTTGTGGTCGGTGAATACCTCACATCGTTTCCCCATCAAATAGTGTCTCCAGGTATTCAGTGCATGGACCACTGAAGCTATCTCTATATCGTGTGTGGGGTAATTGATTTCATGTTTCTTGAGTTTCCTAGAGGCATAAGCTGCTACCTTGCCCTCCTGCATCAACACACTTCCAAGCCCTTGATGAGAAGCGTCACAGTACACTTGGAACTCCTTCTCCAGATCTGGTAAACACAGGATCGGTGCAGACACTAATCTATTCTTCAATTCCTGAAAACTGGCTTCACATGCATCAGTCCAAGCAAACTTCTTCTCTTTCTTTAGCAACTCAGTCATTGGTTTCGCAATCTTGGAGAAATTTTCAATGAATCTCCTATAGTAACCTGCTAATCCCAAGAAGCTACGAATTTCTCCGACATTCTTGGGCGGTTCCCATTCTGTCACAGCTGCAACCTTGGATGGATCAACAACAATTCCTTCCTTGGAGATAATGTGTCCAAGAAATCCTACTTCACTGAGCCAGAACTCACATTTACTAAACTTGGCATATAGTTGGTGTTCTCAGAGTTTCTCCAGTATTAGGCGAAGGTGTTTCTCATGTTCCTCTTCGCTCTTCGAATAGATAAGTATGTCGTCAATGAAGACTACGACAAACTTGTCAAGGAATTCCATGAACACCTTGTTCATCATATTCATGAAGTATGAGGGAGCATTGGTTAAGCCGAAAGGCATCACCGTGTATTCATATGAACCATATCTAGTGACAAAGGCTGTCTTGGGAATGTCGTGCTCTATAATCTTGAGTTGAAAATACCCAGACCGAAGGTCGATCTTGGAAAACACACTAGCTCCAACCAACTGATCGAAAAGGTCATTGATTCTGGGTAGGGGGTATTTGTTCTTGATGGTAACTTCATTTAGCGAACGGTAATCCATAACCAAGCGCTGACTCTTGTCCTTCTTCTCAACAAACAGAACTGGCGCTCCCCACGGAGATGAACTCTCCCTAATGAAACCCTTTCCTAACTGCTCCTTCAGCTGTTTCTTGAGATCCTTCAACTCATCAAAGACATGGGGTAAGGTCTCTTTGCTATAGGGCCTGTGACCGGAAGAAATTCTATAAGAAACTCCACATCTCTATCTGGGGGCATTCCTGGTAACTCCTCCGGAAAGACATCCGGGTATTCCTTCAGAGTCCTTCCACCCTGCCTCAGACTACGGAATTCATCTCTCTTGATATTCATAATGCCCGAGGAGATGTGGGCAGTACGAAATCCCTCCTTGAAGGTTTCCCAGTCTAAGCCATCTATTGGATGGGTAAGTTGATAAGTCTCCCACCACATTGCAACAGAGTCCTTCCAGCAGATGAGCGGTGAACCTAATCTTCTCAGCCTCGGTGCACTCACAGGTGACTAAGTCCTTGCTGACAGAACGAAGCCAATCATCAGCTACTATTGGCTCAGTGGCACTGGAGAACTTGGCTGGTCTGAGTCTCAGGAATCTGGCAAGTCTGTCCACTGGGGGGCGGGGGTGGAGGTGGAGGTGGCGGTGGAGGTGGCGGTGGTGGATTGTTGTTGTTGTTGTTCTGGGCGGTTTGAATGAACTGAGTCATCATTTGCATGAGCTGTGCCTGAGCTGTCATCATCTGTTGCAGTGCTTCCTGAGTTGGGTCCCTTCTTGGCGGCATCTGATATAATTTTGGCACAGATAAGAACAAGATGGATAGATCTAGGAAGTAAAATTTCCTACCCATGCACAAACAATTCACACAACCAAACAAAAACATTGAAAACTAGAAAATCAAACTTTTACTTAAAACTTATCGAGGTTCAAAAATACGACTAAGATAGTTGGTACTGCCTTACATCAGATAGTAGGACAATACAAAGAGCGTAATAAAAATCTAAAATCTAAAGGGGTCTTCTAACGTCTCTTGACTGCTTCAAAGCAAGCTAAGGGGTACGACTCCGAGCTTGTCTTCCTCCTCTTCTTCTTCTCTTCCGCAACTGGCTCTACTTCACCATCAGAGTTAAACATGAGCCTCTCTTGAGGATCTTCTTCCTCCTTCCCAGCTGCGAGTTCTTCAATCGTTTCCTTCAGAAGCTTGTTCTCCATCTTCAGAGCGTCATTCTCCTTCTTCACCTCATCATGCTCCTTAGTTTCTACGGCCCTGTTCTCCAGCATCAGCGTTATTGTCTTCTGGACTGTCTTCGCCCAGTTGTCGCTAATGATTATCTTCTCTTACAGCTTCACTTGATCCTCCAGAAGGGCGATGCGCTCTTCTAGCGCCAGTCTCTTATCATCTATGGCCAACAGAGTTGCTTCCATCTGCATATTTCTGGCGTTGGCATATTGGAGCATCTCCCTGGCTTCACCCACCAAGGCGGTTTGCCTCTTCAGCAGCATCTCGGAGTTAGCGGACACGAACTCCCTCTCGATCATATAATTGCGACATACCGAGGTATTCCGAGCACCCATGCGGCGGAGTGGTGTACCATCTTCTGAACGCTCACCGAATTGATAGTAAGGAGACGTCGGGGGAATCTTACGATGGAACTTGTGGCGAATGCGGGCGATGGCGCCCTGGATGGCGATCTCCACAGAATTCATCCAATCAGGGTAGACGTCAGAATATGTCATGCCCGAATCATCAAGGTCATCATCACTTCCCGAAATAAAGGTCTTGATCGACCAAGCCTCTATGTCATGCTCCTTGTACAACTGCCTGCCCTGGATGATCGGAGGTGCTATCCAAACTAGTGATGACATATCAAACAATATGTCGCTGAGGTAGAAAGATTCGTCTCCAGCAACAAACGTCTCGTTGTAGTCGGCCATCTACAATTTTATAGGAGAAGACAAGATTAGAAAGGAATCCAAAAGAATAGATAAGTGCAGAATTAAATTTTCATAATTATCATTTAAACAAGTTTGTATCCTATGGTTTTCCCAAATCCTAGGGTCTCGATCCTACAGGCAACACTACGCTCTGATACCATTTTGTAGCACCCTACCTTTTAAATAAAGGCAAGATACCTGTGTATTGTGCTATTCCCGGGATCACTGATAGCACACACATTTCAAATGAAGTAATCATAGCAATAGTATCAAATTTACTACAACGTAGATCCACAGGAGATAAATAAGGTCTTACAAATTGCATAGTCACTTGGACTAGCTCAAAAATAATTGTTCAAAGTAAACACAACGGAAATAAACTTCAATGAGCCTCCATCATCTTCATGCGCCACAGGCAGACATGTTGGAATTTAGACTCGAAATCCTACCTAGTAATCCTCTTCAGACGAACCTGCACGTTTGAATATGCAGCCCCACGAATGGAGGTCAGTGCAATGATGTACTGGCAAATAACACTTATATGGTGGCAATTTTGGGCATGACTATCTACATGATATTTGGCAAGTGGAGTTTAGGCAAATTTGCATAAAGCCAATTTTATCCTACATTTTATTTGAAAACAAAACTTTTGTAAAACCTGTAATATTGTCATAAACAGTACCATGGTTACATCTCCCAGGTACTATTCGACAGTTGCTACTCAAGTTTTAACTTATTCAGAAAAGGTGATGAGATTCTTCCGTACATTCCCTGCCTAGATGCTCAAATTGTCCATAACCGGGAACACGGCTAAGATCTTAGGTTTAACTCTCGAGAGGTTGTGCACTTTCACCTTACGACCCACCCCTCCCAAGAGAAGAATGAGACAAGATCTTTCAGAAGGAGGTTTCAACCATACTAGCTAGACCCGTTCCCGTTGGTTGCAAGCCACATCATCATGTCTAGCAAACAAGTTGGACCTCACAACTTACTTAATCCCGGCGGAGCCCATAATACCATAAGGTTGCACTGGAAGCTATCTAAAACATGGACGACATAGTAATATCTTTAATCCTGAGTGGCCAACCACAAGTTCACTCTCAGGCGACGATAACCACAATATGGCCCTGAGTAGCCACTCAATATATGCGTACCCTCAGGCAACAACAACCACATGACAAGAACTAGACAGGAGTCATGTGGTCCTGAGCAGCCGCCCACCAAGCAATTACCAATCCACCCAGGTGTTTCATTTAGGGTTATTAATTTTTAATTCTCAATACTCACAATCCAAAATAATCAAAACAGCTGTGGCATTTTGTTATTTGCTAGGCATACTAAGGATACTAGCAAAGGTTCAAGGGTGACTACACACTACTAGGATTGATAAGCATAGCATAATTTTTGAAAACAAAATCCTACCATGCATACTAGTTGAAAAACACTAATGCGTAATAAAATAGATAGGAATTGAGCGTCACTTGCCTTGATCAAAGCAACCCGCACAATCACAGCAATCACAAGCACCACCTTGATCTCCTCCACAATCTAATCAAACGAGCACAACAGAAATAAACAAACATTCAATACGACAATCATAGACATGTATGCATGCATGCTATGCAACAATTTAACTTCACAAAAGAGGTAGTGTGTAAGTGTTGCAGTATGTGTTCTCTGATATGTGCAATGGGCAATGTAAATAAAGTATTCTAGACATTTAATTTGATTTAGAAAAACCCTTAATCGAGTATCTACTTAACACATACAACCTTATTAATTAGCTAATGCAAGCTAGACCTGGGCATGGGAAGCCCGGCCCGGACGGCCCGACCCGACCCGGCCCGAAAATCCCGGGCCGGGCCGGGCTTTTTCTCTCTATCGGGCCGGGCTCGGGCCTACATTCTTCAGCCCGTTTTTATATTGGGCCGGGCTCGGGCCAAACAAAACAGAAAATTAACACTAGATCGGGCCGGGCCGTTGGGCCAGCCCGGAAATATTCGGGCTTTTTCGGGCCGCGGGCCGGGCTCGGGCCGAAATATGCTGAAAGTTGGTCGGGTCAGGCCGGGCTCGGGCCAAGGATTTCCCACCGGGCTTTTTTCGGGCCAGCCCGAAGCCCGGCCCGGCCCGAGAAATGCCCAGGAAGACTGCAAGCATTATGTGTCGTAAAACTATGAATTTGACCTCCCTGGATAGGTTACAGTAATACAAAGACAGAGCAATTGGAATTACTCGAAAATCATTTATAGAATTTGAATTATGATTGAATTATTGATTTGAATAGATTTTATTAAAGCAAGTTTGTGCACGTATCAAAGTTGTACAACTCCTATACCATACTGTAGTACACGATCTGAGGATTCCATAAAGTACAAATTCATAAAATTTGGCCTGGTAGATTATTTTATACAATTTTTATAGTGTACAATAGTCAAATTCCCTATCTGAATTTTAATACGAAAACCATCACAGTACCTATGCTATATTATTGCCTAAAGGTGTTCTACAGATTGCAAGCTTTCCGAAACTATAAAATTTGTAAAATTTGGCCCAGTGGTTGGTTTTATATTGAATTTACAAGTTCTGCTACAAATATGAGATTCAAATACGAATTTAAAAACGTGTTTGACCAAAACTGACCGGCCAGGCTGACTAGGACGCCACGCGGCGCTACGTGATTGGCCCGTACCGATTCGGGTTAAGATCTAACCTAGGCCATTAGATCTAGATCTAACGTGCGGAAGTAAAAAGGAAAAGAAAATTAAAAAAAAAAACCGAGCTCACCTGGCCGGCGGGACGGGCGGCGGTTCGGCCCTGGAAACGACGGCGCGGCGGCTTCTGGCAGGAGCGGTGGCGGCTACAACGTGCGGCGCGACGCGACGGCGAGCTTGGTGGTGGCGGCGCGGGCAATGGTTGGCTAGGGCGGCGGCGAGGGGTGGCTGGAGGCGGCGCGGCCGGCGGCAAGTGCGGCGAGCGATTGGCGCGGATTGGCGGCGCGATCTGGGGCGGCGGCTTGGGGAAAAAGACGCGGGGGTCGCGGGGCTTTTATAGGGGGAGGCACGGACGTCGAGGGCGTGTCGGACGGCAAGGATTCGTCCGTGTCGATCTAGGGCTTGGGCAACGGTGGCAACGGAGTCCTGCTCGGACACGGGTGGAAGAAGAAGCTGACGTGCGGGCCCCGCTGACGGGCGGGCCCCACGTGTCGGTGAGGGAAATGGAAAAAAGAAAAGGGAAGAGGCGGTTCGGCGGTGCAGTGGGCCGCTTCTCCCGCCGTAGTGGGCCGGTGCGGTCGGGCTGGCCCATTTGGCCGGTCCGATCCGTTTTTCCTTTTTTTTTTGTTCTATTCGTTTTTTTCTTTTTACTGGTTTATCCATAACTTTTGTTTTAGGAACCCTAATAGGGTCAAACCAATTTCTAAAATTTTGTAAAATTTAGGGCTTTGTTCTAGACAACAGAGAACAAGGTTTTGACCCAAATTAACATGGTAGATGAATAAGATCCTTGTATTTAGGACATGTAACTATGGTTGTGTCATATTTGTGTTTATCATATTATGTGTAAATGAACAAATGCAAAGATGCCATGAATGTATGCAGGTTTTTGTATTTTGAAAACTAGGGATGTTACATCTGTCCAACGCAGAGTGGGCGGCGGACGTCGAGCGGCGCCGACTCGAAACAAATGGCAGGGCGGAGAGGGAGAAAAAACTCGCCGCCAAGAGGGCGGCGGCGCTCGCCCAGGACGAACAAGCGAGGAAGATCTCCATGGCCATGAGCATGGGCCATGCTCGCGCAAGGTACAAGCAGTTCCCCGTCGACTTTCTCCCCTTCGAGCTTCTCGCCATCGTCGCCTGCCATGTTCCAAGAGGCCACCTACGGCCAACCGTCCAGGTTCACGCCGTCGCCGCCCGAGCTCGCTGTCGGCAACGAGAACCAGTACGAGGGCACCTCGCCGGCCCTGAGACGAGGGCCACTCCCGTTTGGTGCGATGGTGGCGCCGAACGACGAGGAGATCCACGAGATGATCACCTGCGGCTCCATGGCCGCCGCTGCGAGCCCAGGGTTCTTCATGGACGCCGTCGCTGCGAGCCCGGGGTTCTTCACGCAAGAGCAGGCGAGGGCGACGGCAGCTGTCGCGGCGCGCAACGAGTGGGTGGAGGATGTGGCCGACAGAAGCCAAGCCGTCGAAGAAGAAGAAGAAAAAGAAGAACAGCCAACTCAAGCCGAGGTCGCCGACGCCAACCTGTCGAAGGGAAAGAAGAAGAGGAAGAAGGACTCGCCGCCTGCCGAACCGCGTATCAAATGGACGGGGAAGGAAGAGGAGTGCCTCGCTAAAGCTTGGATGACCGTGTCCATGAATGGCATAACGGGGGCCAATCAGTCGTATGACACATATTGGCTTCGAGTCAAGCAGGCGTTTGACGAACGCAAGCTCGTCGATCCCTACTTCAACAAGACGATCATGAACCGGGGAGACAAGGCCATGGGCACCCATTGGGGGATCATACAGACGGCGTGCAGCTAATGTCACGGCATACAGGAGGAGATCAAAGAACGGCCGATGAGCGGCCACGACTTTGAAGCCAAGGTATGCTCCGTCGACCCTACATCACCGAGGTTAGTTGTCCACCGTGTAGTGATCGCCGTGAGCTGACCTGTCTCGCCGTACTCTTTTTCCCCAGATGCGCCGTGCTTTCGACATGTACCAGGACGACACCGGCTTGCAGTTTAAGTTCCTGAACGTCTACTCCCGCATCGAGAAGTGCGAGAAGTGGGCGGAAACCCGCAAGAACCTCGCCAAGATCAAGAACGAGCAGTACAACCCCGACGCTCCGGCGCCTGGCTCGTCGGATGGGCGCCCGGAACTCGGCCAGAAGAAGCTCAAAGACCTCAAAAAGATGGGCAATCCCGCCGACAGGCTGCAGGCGTCGTTCGACAAGTGCTGGGCCGACGCGAGGACGCACGCCGCCGGGAGGGACGACAAGTTCGACGGCAGGTGGAGGGAGATGCTCGCCAACCAAGGCGCCCGGATCGCCCTCGTCGAAGACGATGGCGGCGGCGAAGAAGAGGAACACAGACTTGGCGTTTCTGATGGGCGGCAACACGGATCTGATGGACGAGGAGACGAGGATTTGGTACGAGGGCCACCGCAGCGACATCCTCCGACCCACTCCGGCCAGTTCTTCGTCGTCTCCTCCGGCTCCTACCTCGTCTTCCTCACCGTCTACGCCGTCGACTGCCGCTGCTTCGACGTCGACTGCCGTCGCTTCGACGTCCACTGCCGCCGCTTCGACGACGGCATGTGAGGAAACTGGTCCGTCGGACACCGCCGTGCCAGGCGGGACTGCCGACGCCCCTATTTCAGTGTAATTTCCTTCCGATCGCCGATCTGTGGCTGATCCTTTTGCTGGTCCTTTTGCCGATCAACTGGCCGTATTTGTAGCGGGACGACGATTTGTTTGAATTTCAACTATGTCCGCCGAACTCCGGGTGGACGACTGGAAATACGGTTCTCCCCACGACTTTATTTCGTCCAATCCGACGGTTGTTTCGTCCGGATTTCGGCGTGCGCAGGCCAAACGAGTGGAGATGCTCTTAGCCTCGACAAGGAGCACCTCACTTGCTTCCTGCAGACTCCAGCGTGCATGATTATGATTTCCGGGGAAGCCCAGAAGATTCTTGGGCTGGTTTTGTGGGGAACGAAGGTTTGGGTCTGGAGCGATGCACAGGCATGGATGCCATTCTGATCTGGGAGAGCAAGGCACGCGTCTCTTTCGACCGTGGCTGTCAAACAAACTTTAGTTGTTGTGGAACTGCGACGTGCCGTCCTCCGCGTCGCCATCGCCGGCCACGGTCGTGGTCGCTGTCGCCGGGAGATACGGTGTCAGCACCATCTGCGAGGGAGTGGGGGGATCTGTCTCTTTTTCCAGCAGCATCTACTCTTCTATCTGACGCGGTACGGACGGAGAGCGAGAGATACTGGTTGTTTTATCATCAGATCAGAAGAGCTGATTGGACTTTACATGTACCAGTACCAGCCGACCTAGAGGACAAACGGATAATTGTCTGCTGTTCGTTGGGTGCGCCGGCGTCAGCAGGGGTCGCTGCGGGTGGGGCCCGCAGGATGTGTAGCGTCTGCTTGGTGTTCGTGGTGACTGGTGCATGGCGACGTCTGTTGGTGCCCGGGATAGAAGAGCGAGGTGTTGGACGACGACGATCGATGAATCACCCGCCCACAAACACAGAAAGATGGTGGGTAACCTACCGGACACCAACTCCTCGTCCCCTCAACCGGAAAGGAAAAGCGAGGGGACGTGGTAGCGCGTTGGGATTGATTCATCGTTGACGTGAACACAACCGGCACACACGATGATGGGCGGAGGAGGTTCACTGATTGGGGCGATGCGATGCAACGCGTCACGAGGAAGACGGATGTGCGCTCGCAGACCAGATCAGACCAGGTAGCGTGCGTGGGTCATGTTACGGGCGGCAAGTTCCCTAGCCAGCCAGAATTTGGCCTGTTTGTATTCCTTGGCTCTCTTTATGTTGTGTTCGGCACGAGTATTAAAACACCTTGAGGCCTATCCTAGAGGAACTATTGAATCGGCAATTTTCGTGGAGCCTGGCCTGTTTGAGGGCAAAACCATAGCACCATGTGCAACGGTTGCACACTTAGGGAAGCACATGAGAAGCCAATAACTGACCTGCACACCATCGGTTGTATCGTCTGTTGGATAATTAGCCACAATTTTCATGATTAATTCCAGAATATTAAACATGACGACAGCAACTACTAACATGTGAAACTCAAACATACTAGATGCATTAATCAACATGAATAGTAGCAGTGCAAACGATGCAGCATCCATCGCTAAACAGATCGAGATATGTCGCACGTACCGATCTGGTGGAGGTGGTGGTGGCGGTGTAGCAGATGTCGTCGCAGCAGTAACGTTGTTGATGACAACGTTGTTGACTACAGGGACAACGGGTCGAAGTAGATGGCGTTGAAGACGACGGTAGGCAGCACCGCCCGACTTGGACGGAAGACGACCCGTGATGAAGAGCTTGAGCAGTCGCGCAGAGCGCTTCCCAAAAACCTAATTCGCCGTCTCCCGTACAGGATCGCAAAGGCGAGCGGTTCCGGAGACCTGCTCTCCCGTTCGCCGGTGCACGCCGGCGGGCGGGATGGAGTAGCTCAGGAAACCCTAGGCAACGTGGGTCACGCCCACATCGCACGAACGTTTCGAGTCGGTTAAAGTTAGCCCACGATCTGGGAGCGACCCGAACCGACTAACTGCGACGCGTCCGTCTAGAACTCTGTTCATTTTCCTGAACTGCAAAAAGAAAGGAAAGTCTCGGCTCGAGGCTCAATCCACTCACCACGAGCGCGGCGCGGCGCGTGGCGTGACGTGACGTGACGTGTCGTGTCGTGTCGAGACGAGCGAGGAGGAGGAGGAGCGCGCGTGTACCACTCCTATTCTTACTCACTTACTAGTGGTGGAACAACCCACCTTATAAGGTGGTCTAACTTCCTCCCAACTTTCCATGTGGGACTAAACTTCCCACCTCTTGCCACTCCCTAGTGAGCTGCCACCAACTTGGGCTCAAACTCACAAGGCTGCCACTAAGTGGGCTTTTAGATTTATAGGGAAAATCTGAAATCTAGTATGGGCCACTAACTGTGGGTCCAATATTTCAACAATCCCCCACCAGATCTCAAATCCCCATTTAGAGATTAACCAATACTCGCTGCTTGTTTATATACCAGTGTTTCAGCGGAGACTGTTAAGTTGAACTTCCGCCTAGAACCTTAAGCTACATCCATTCACACTTGAACAATGGACTAAGCCTTGAATTGCAAGTTTTGCGTGAACAGGGTTTCACTCAAAGTCATAACCAGTACATGGCTGCCGGAGCCTACCCCGCGGGTGAAGCATATGCGTCATACTTCGTGGTCTCTTCATGAGTTTACTAGAGATCACCCAAATCTCATAGATTGCGACGTTTAACAATCGGACTCATATAGGTGTGTTATTTCAAGAATGCTCACGTAGGACAAGCATCTTTGCTATAATAGCCAACATAAACACATTAAGGCTTGTTGCCAACCTGCCTTACAAGCAATTGAGAGTTGTGCATCTTCACATAGAGAGGGTTAATTAATACTCTCCTCAATTAAACCACTAGTTTGTTCTTCCCGTGTCCTAATTCACGGGATCTCCGATCACAAAGGTTGGGTTACCACTATGGTGTAACATCAATGGGTCTCAAACCCATCTCCTCGATGCACTTTCTATCACATTACGTGATAGTCCCTTTGTAAAGGGATCTGCCAAGTTTTTGTCTCGTTTGAATATATGTAACAGCTTATTACTCCGGAGTTTCGCAATTTCCCGACGTGACTTCAAACGTCTCTTGACGTGTCTTGATGACTTCGCGTTATCCTTAGAATTGTTCACTTTGACAATTATAGTTTGATTGTCACAATTCAAAAGGATTGCCGGAACAGGTTTTTCAACCACGAGCAAGTCCATCAAGAGCTCACGCAACCATTCCGATTCAACAGTTGGTTGTATCTAAAGCAAGAAGTTCTGCTTCCATAGTTGACCTCGTCAATATGGTTTGCTTGCAAGATCTCCATGACACTGCGCCACCTCCAAAGGTAAATACATACCCACTAGTGGCGTAGAGATCAGCCACATCTGAGATCCAATTTGAATCATTATATCCTTCAAGCACAGCTGGGTCCCCTGAATAGTGAATCCCATAACTCATTGTACCATATAGGTAGCGCATGACCCTATCAAGTGCATGCCAATGATCGACTACCAGGTTTGACATGAACCTACTCAACTTGCTAACAACAAAAGAGATGTCGGGTCTAGTCGCGCTCGCTAAGTACATGAGTGAGCCAACGATCCGAGAATATCTCAATTGATCTATGGCAATCCTCCCAGGTTCTTGCGTAATGTCACACTGGGATCATAAGGTGTTGGAGAAGACTTGCTATCAATATAGCCGAACCGGCTCAAGATCTTCTCAACATAATGGGATTGCGTTAGAGTAATCCCACTCTCATCCTTAATAAGCTTGATATTCAGAATCACATCAGCTTCTCCCAGATCCTTTATATCAAAGCACTTTGACAAGAAAGACTTGACCTCGTGTATTACTTTCATGCTTGTACCAAAGATTAGAATATCATCCACATACAAACATAGTATAACACCTTCGCCCCCACCATGGCGATAGTAAACGCACTTGTCAGCCTCATTGACAACAAAGCCTACGTAGGTTAAAGTTCTGTCAAACTTCTCATGCCATTGCTTAGGTGCTTGTTTTAGGCCATATAAAGATTTCAGTAACTTGCACACCTTTCTTTCTTCACCTTTTACTACAAACCCATCAGGATGATCCATATAGATTTCCTCTTCCAACTCTCCATTAAGGAAAGCTGTCTTTACGTCCATTTGATGAACGATAAGACCATAGGAGGCAGCCATGGATAGTAGTACTCGAATGGTGGTAAGTCTAGCGACAGGTGAATAGGTGTCGAAGTAATCTTCGCCTTCTCTCTCGTGTGTAGCCTTTCGCTACAAGCCACGCCTTGTACTTTTCAATAGTACCATCAGTCTTAGCTTCTTCTTGAACACCCATTTGCAGCCTACATGCTTGCATCCATGGGGTCGTTCGATAGCTTCCAAGTTCCATTAGAAAGAATCGAGTCCATCTCATTATGGACAGCTTCTTTCCACCATCCGCATCCGGAGATGCATATGCCTCTGCAATGGACGTGGGAGTATCATCCACAAGCAAGGTACACAATGAAATCATCACCAAAGGATTTTTCAATCCTCCGTCTCTTGCTCCGTTTAGGAGCTTCATTGTCATCCTTCTCAGTAACATTCTCATGTGATTGTTCAAAATACTCATTAGATGTACTAGATTCAGGAACTATCTCAAGAGAAATTCTAGCAATGCTATGCATATCTTTCATAGGAAACATATTCTCAAAGAATGTTGCATCACGAGATTCCATAATAGTATCAACATGCATATCAGGTACTTCAGATTGAACTACTAAAAATCTATAGCCTACACTCCGCGGAGCATAACCTAGAAAGATACAATCCACTGTCTTTGGTCCGAGTTTGCGCTTCTTAGTAATTGGAATATTAAATTTCGCAAACATCCCCATGTGCGCAAATATGAAAGTGATGGTTTTCTCCCAGACCACTCCTCGTAAGGGGTTTTATCTTTATTCTTGTTAGGAACTCTATTCAGGACATGACATGAAGTCAACAAAGCCTCCCCCACCATGCCTTTGATAAACCAGCAGTGGCTAACATGGAATTCACCAAGTCAGTCAGCGTGCGGTTTTTCCTCTCGGCAACCCCGTTTGATTGGGGCGAATAGGGAGGCGTCCTCTCATGAATAATACCATGTTCCTCACAGAATCATCAAAGATTTTAGGAAAATATTCACCACCACGATCCGACCTAAGACGCTTGATCTTTCTCTCTAATTGATTTTCAACTTCGGCCTTATAAATTTTAAAGTAGTCTAAAGCTTCATCTTTAGTTCGCAACAAATAAACATAGCAAAATCTAGTCGCATCATCAATCAATGTCATGAAATATCTCTTTCCACCTTTTGTCAACACACCATTCATCTCGCATAGATCAGAATGTATGAGTTCTATAGGTGCCAAGTTTCTCTCCTCGGCCGCCTTGTGAGGCTTTCGAGGTTGCTTTGATTGCACACAACTATGGCACTTAGAACCTTTGGCAATGGTGAAATTTGGAATTAAACTTAAACTGGATAGCCAAGACATTAAACCAAAATTAATGTGACATAAACGAGAATGCCAAACACTGGTATCATCACTAACATTGCCACAAATATGGTTCACAGACTTATTACTGAAATCAGAAAGCGAAAAGCGGAACAAGCCTCCGCACTCATAGCCTTTACCAATAAATTGTCCAAACTTGGAAACTACTACTCCCTCCGTTCCTTTCTATAATGCCTATAGATTTTTGGCATTTGTTTCAGAATATAAGGTTGTACCTTGGCTCTTTTTCAATTACCCCCTCTACATGCTTGAAAAAAATTCATACAAAAAGGAAGCAAATAATTGAGATTCCTAATGCATGACCCCAACGATTTCTTAGATTTAGGAAGCAATGTTTTTATTTCCTTAATATAACCTGGCTGCACATATATGGAGAGTCAACCAGAGAGATTTGTGGGATTTGTTATGTTAATTTAGGAAGTTACCGATTTCCCTCATTTTAATCTGATCTCAAATGGTTAATCTAGGGGGTCTTGTGTAAAGAACACTCTTGTGCTAATTTCCATGCCAAAAATCTATAGACACTATAGAATGGAACGGAGGGAGTACTTTATTAGACTCTAAAACAACCTTAAACCCATCTCTGCATAGAAGGGATCCGCTAACGAGATTCTTGTTCATAGTAGGGACATGCTGCACGTTCCTCAGCTGCACGATCTTCCCCGAAGTGAACTTCAGATCTACCGTGCCAACACCACGAACAGAAGCATGTGACTCATTCCCCATCAAGATGGAAGAATCCCGGGCGACCTGGTAAGAAGTGAACATGGATATGTCAGAACACACATGAACATTAGCACCCGTATCAATCCACCAACATGGAGATTGAAAAACCGAAAGAACAATAAAGAGATTACCATACCCATCAGCATTGCTAGCGGTCACTGTGTTGACTTGTCTCGCCTTTTTCTTGCGGTCTGCCCTCTCTGGACAGTCCTTAGAAAAGTGGCCAGTCTCTCCACAGGTAAAGCAGCTCAGATCTGCTTTGTTTATCATCTTCTTCTTCTTGAAGGTTGTAGTCTTCATAGGCTTATTGAAGGAGGGCTTGTTATTCCCTTTGTTCTTGCTGTAGGGTTTCTTCTGCACCATGTTGGCGCTAGACTGATCCTCTCCTTTCTCAGTAGTATCCTTAGCCCGAGCTTTCTCCTCAACATCAAGAGACGCTATCAGTTTGAGAGTTGTGGCGAAGTTCCTCCATGAAGGGGGCAACTTGGCAATAATGCATCCAGCCACAAACTTGTCAGGTAAGGCACACTTAAGGAGTTCAAGCTCTTTCGCAATGCACTGTATCTCATGAGCTTGTTCGACTACAGGACGGTTGTTCACCATCCTGATGTCATGGAAGCTCTCCATGATGTAAAGTTCACTGCCTGCATCGGTTGCACCGAATTTAGCATTCAGTGCATCCCAGAGCTCTTTATCGTCTACTATGTGCATATACACATCACATAGACGATCAGCAAGAATACTCAGTACGCATCCGACAAAGAGAGTATTGTCTTCCTTGAACTTGTTCTGATCTTGGTCAGATATAGTTCCTTCGGAAGACCATTACTCACATGGAACACTTTCAGATGAGTAAGCCAGAGCGTGGCCTTAATCTGCCACCTCTTAAAGTGCACACCGGTAAACTTATCCGGCCTCAGTGCATCAGCAAAACCAGCCATTGTTAACTCAGGAAATTGCCTACAATTAGGTCTTTGGATTGTTGGATAATTAGGCACAATTTCCATGATTAATTCCAGAATATTAAACATGACGACAACAACTACTAACATGTGAAACTCAAACATACTAGATGCATTAATGAACATGAATAGTAGCAGTGCAAACGATACAACATCCATCGCTAAACAGATCGAGATATGTCGCACGTACCGATCTGGTGGAGGTGGTGGTGGCAGTGTAGCAGATGTCGTCGCAGCAGTAACGTTGTTGATGACAACGTTGTTGACTACGGGAACGACGGGTCGAAGTAGACGGCGTTGAAGACGACGGTAGGCAGCACCGTCCGACTTGGACGGAAGACGACCCGTGATAAAGAGCTTGAGCAGTCGTGCAGAGCGCTTCCCAAAAACCTAATTCGCCCTCTCCCGTACAGGATCACAAAGGCGAGCGGTTCCGCAGACTGATACGTCTCCAACGTATCTATAATTTCTGATGTTCCATGCTAGTTTTATGACAATACCTACATGTTTTGTTCACACTTTATGATGTTTTGATGCATTTTACGGAACTAACCTATTAACAAGATGCCACAGTGCCAGTTCCTGTTTTATGTTGTTTTTGGTTCCAGAAAGGCTGTTCGGGCAATATTCTCGGAATTCGACGAAACAAAGACCAAACATCTTATTTCACCGGGAAGGTTCCAGAAGTCCGAAGGGGAGACGAAGATGGGCCAGGGGGGCCCCACAACACACCTGGGCGCGGGCCCAGGCCTGGCCGCGCCACCAGGTGGGGAGGGCGCCCTGGTGCCCCTCTTGCGCCGCATCTTCGCCTATATAAGCCCTCGTGACCTAAAACTTCGAGACCAATAAGCCACGATACGAGAAAAGTTCCAGAGCCGCCGCCATCGCGAAGCCAAGATTCGGGGGACAGAAGTCTCTGTTCCGCACGCCGCCGGGACGGGGAATTGCCCCCGGAAGGCATCTCCATCAACACCACCGCCATCTCCATCAACGCTGCTGTCTCCCATGATGAGGAGGGAGTAGTTCTCCCTCGAGGCTAAGGGCTGTACCGATAGCTATGTGGTTAATCTCTCTCTCTCGTACTTCAATACAATGATCTCATGAATTGCTTTGCATGATTGAGATCCATATGATGAGCTTGGTAATCTAGATGTAGTTATGCTATTCAAGTGGATTTTACTTATGCGATCTCCGGAGACTCCTTGTCCCACGTGTGTAAAGGTGACAGTGTGTGCACCGTGTGGGTCTCTTAGGCTATATTTCACAGAATACTTGTTCACCGAGTTATGATTTGAGTTGGATGTCTCTATGAAATTGTGGTGTGTTAGTACCTCCTATGAATGCTCAAAGTGACAGCGTGGGGTGTTTATTAGTACTTGGGAATGCATCTTTAAGGTTTGCTTTGCATCCCTACATGGTGAATTAGTGTTCGTTATCCAGCCAGAGAGTAATTCAGAGTAGCATAGTGAAGTGCTTATATTTATATTCAATTATGATTGCATTGTTGAGAGTGTCCACTAGTGAAAGTATGATCCATAGGCCTTGTTTCTAAGCACTGAAACACCGTTTCCAACAAGTTTTGCTACATGTTCGCTTGCTGCAATATTTACTTCATATCGCAATTACTGTTTACTACCATCTATACCACCTGTGTTTTACTATCTCTTCGCCGAACTAGTGCACCTATACATCTGACAAGTGTATTAGGTGTGTTGGGGACACAAGAGACTTCTTGTATCTTAATTGCAGGGTTGCTTGAGAGGACTATTTTTGACCTCTACCACCCTGAGTTCGATAAACCTTGGGTGATTCACTTAAGGGAAACTTGTTGCTGTTCTACAAACCTCTGCTCTTGGAGGCCCAACACTGTCTACAAGAATAGAAGTACCCGTAGACATCAGAGACATGCTCTCCCGTTCGCCGGTGCACGCCGGTGGGCGGGATGGAGTAGGCTACGATGGCGGCGCAAGCAGAGAGAGGTGGAAACCCTAACTCGTGTATATCGTGTGTTTTTCTGCGGTAGCCGGGCAAGAGATTATATAGGCTCAGGAAACCCTAGGCAACGTGGGCCACACCCACGTCGCACGAACGTTTCGAGTCGGTTACAGTTAGCCCACGATCCGGGAGCGACCCGAACCGACTAACTGCGACGCGTCCGTCTAGAACTCTGTTCGTTTTCCTGAACTGCAAAAAGAAAGGAAAGTCTCGGCTCGAGGCTCAATCCACTCACCACGAGCGCGGCGCGTGACGTGACGTGACGTGTCGAGACGAGACGAGCGAGGAGGAGGAGGAGCGCGCGTGTACCACTCCTATTCTTACTCACTTACTAGTGGTGGAACAACCCACCTTATAAGGTGGTCTAACTTCCTCCCAACTTTCCATGTGGGACTAAACTTCCCACCTCTTGCCACTCCCTAGTGAGCTGCCACCAACTTGGGCTCAAACTCACAAGGCTGCCACTAAGTGGGCTTTGAGATTTATAGGAAAATCTGAAATCTAGTATGGGCCATTAACTGTGGGCCCAATATTTCAACACCGTCACTACCCCCTCCCCCTCTCTACCACTCACCCTTCTCATGTTACATCAAACAACGCATCAATGTCAGCCTCACCGCCTCTGCCCCCTTCGCATCCGGGACTATGGCAAGCATGAGGGTGGCCATACAACCGCAAGAATTCAATCGTCGGGGCACCCGATGGGGACATTTGTCCCCCCACGTGGGTACGCGTCGAGCCGAGCGGCCGCCATGGCGGCGGGGAATAGAATGAAAGAACCTGGAAACAAACCCGCAAGCCAAAAGACAAAAGCACAAATGACACTTTTCACATACTAATTAGTTTTTTTGTTTCTCTATGTGTATTTTGCATTTGGTTCTACAAATTTTATGAATTTTAAATACACATCTTCTGAACATAGAGGCTTCATGCCGCCACTTTTCGACCAAATCGCGCATGTAGGAGCTTGTAGCCCCACCACGTGCTCCTGCCACCACGCCAAAAACCAACACACCAACCATTAGAACAGGTGCCCCTCCACCGCCGTTCGCCAGTGAAGGATTCGGCCGCGAGCATCCTCCAATGGCGGAGAGGGGAGAAGGGGAGGTGGGATGCTGGGGTGCTGTTAGGGTTTTGCCGCCCGAGACGAGGGGCCTAGGGGAGACGAGGTTTGCAAGAGACATTTTTTTTAAACAAGGCAAAAGATTTCTTTTACAACATAGCCTACTCTTGTGGGATTACATTACTAAAAAACTTGGTCCCAACTAAGCACCATGCATGCTTTCACTTCATCTTTTATCCGAGCAATTACATTGTTTTCCGGTGAAGCATGGTGCCTAAATACCCTCGTGTTGCGTTCTTTCCATATTTTCCATGAAAGTAGCATGGCTAAGGAGGCCAAAGCCTTTCCGGTTTGCCATGGTCAAGCACAAGGTTTGTCCACAACTCCTTGACGGTCGCTTCATTTGCCCATAGCCAGGAGAATGTCATGGCAACCACACCAAGCTAGTGAGGATCTCCTTCCAAATCCTTGTGGTGAAGAGATACCTATAGAGAAGATGCCTTGTGGATTCTTGAACTTGGTTGCAAAGTGCGCAATTCCTTCATTTTTTCCAACCATTTTTTTGCATGTCCCCTATCCATATCCTATTTTACATTACCAGCCAAGCAAAAAAAAAAATTCATTTTGGAGGCACCCAAGACCCTTGAGCCGATGCATTGAGGGAGTTAGAAATGATGCCCTCAAATTGCATCTTGTATGCCGACTTGATGAAATAAGCGCCATCACCGACATATAGCGTCGGTAGCCTCTTGGGACATGTTGATGTTGGAGATCAATTCACAAACGGTTACAAATTGTTGGATGTCAAGTTGGTTTAATCAAAAACTGCCAAAGAAAATTTAGGACATAGCTAGAGATTGCGCAGAGAATATTGTGTACTACACAAACCCTGAACTTGTTCCATGATGAATGGCAACGACTCCTTCTACGTGCCCCTCAATAATTACAAGCAGAGCTGTCTGTTTGACTTGGTTGCCAATCATTTTGAGATTTGCATACGTGACAAGTGTATTCAAATTGAATTATTGGTGATTTCGTGATGGCAGCGTAGCTGTCCAATAAGGATCACGACTGTGATACATAATCTATACTACATTGTCCGAATTCAAATTAAATTAAATACCACACAGTGGAAGTTGGTTAAGCCGCGCGCAGGTCAATAACTGGACCGGCGCTTAAACAATGCTGGCAAATTTTTGGAACCTAACATCCGGTTGTTCCCAGAAATCGAATCTCAAGGAATTGGGAAGTCTCTGTCAGGTCAGAGTTAAAACATAATCTTTCACGACATGTGAGGTTAGCAGCCTGGCTGGCTGCTAACGTGGTTCAGACCACGGACTCGAGCAAGTCAAGCACTAAAATGGTTAATCGAGTGCACCTTGGGACTTGCCTCCATCGAAACGGTGATATTTCTTTCTTTGCACACACTTGTGAGTTGTGAAAGCAAAACTCACAGTTGGGCTATGTTTACTTCTAATGTAGTGTATTTAGGAGATTAGTGGTTATTATCCCAAAAAATATAATTGTTTGTTCACTTATCTAGGTTTAGATGTATATATCAGAGAAGTAAACAAGACCTTAAGGAAGTCAAATAATCTAGGTTTGCTCCACGTAAACGCAAAACATTTGCGTGGTCGATTATCCAAAATAGAGCTTGGGTGGCAGATACGCTTCAAAAGAGAAGATGGTCAAACTGTGGAAGGTGCAAACTTTGCAATCAAGTTGAAAAATTCGCCCCACACTTGCTCTTCAAGTGTCGATTCACCGTTCAAGCTTGGTCAAGTGTGAAGAGTTGGCTCAGGCTTCATGAGATGTTGACACGAGTGCTTGGCATTTTAGAAGAAACGTCAAAGATTGGTGGATGGAGGATATCCATAAGCATAGACAAGGTAGAAAGGCCATGGCTTTTCTCGCTATGTTGATATTATGGGAAATATTGAAGGAACGAAATACAAGTGTATTCCGAAACAACACTTTCATCTCAGCCATGGTAGCAGCAAAGATCAAAGATGAGGTTGCTACATGAAGTATGGCGGGAGCGAAAGCCTTGAGTAATGTAATAATACCGCGAGAGTAGGTGTTCGCTTTTTGGCTTGGACTATTGGCCAAGTTTGGAAATGTAATTTTTTTAAAACTTCTTCTTTATCAATGAAAATGATATGTCTTTTCCTTAGTTTTTTTAAAGGCATCTAGGTTTTGAATGCCACAACTAATCTGTCCTTTTCGATCATTTGCAGAGAATTCGTATCATATACTCCAGGCAAAACGACCGGGACTGGGGACTCCAGGCGATCGTTACGTGTGACCTACTATTCCATACTGCACGATGGTGACGGTATATATAGTGGTAGCAGGTTGATGGATCGATTAGTAGGTGAATGTATGGACTATTAGGCACACAGAAAGGGACGTAAGGAAGAAGCCTTCCTACTTGTTCCTGTCCCTGCCCTGGCATTTCAGGCAACTCCCTGAACTTCTGAATCCGAGAGTGTCTCTGATATAGTAGTAGCAGCAATTGTCTAGCCCAGTACGCTTGAACACGATCGAAACTCATTCGATCTCTTCCAGCCGAGACACCGATGCACGCAATGCCAAATCTGTGGATATGCACGCAATGGCCACGTCCTGTCCAAGACTTTCCACGCATGAGCACCAGCATATGGAGGTTTCTGGCCACCACGACGTCGCACACGAACGCACGCACCGTTGTCGTCTATATGCGGTGACGTGCATATGCTAAACCCAAGGAACAAGACACCCCACGTTTTGCCTTGTCTCCACATGCACGTACGTCCTGGTTCACGCTTCTATGTGGATTAAACCAGCCATTTCGATGGATATGAACTTGCTAGGAGTATTAGCATATACGAATAGCAAATGCAGATGTCATTTCCTTGATTTGCATTTGCAGCAAGCTGGTCTTAATAAGCGGAATGAAAACATTTGAGGTGTTCGGAAGAGCGGAATTGTTTTGATTGGTTGCAGGCTGGGAGTGCTAACAGAGCATTGTTTAACAACAACAAATGAGAAGATCATGTACAGCTTCTATGTCCTCTAGCTGCAAGTCTTGGCTGCGGCTGCGGCTGCGGCTGCCAGGCACGGCAGGCAAAGGATATTCTTTCTCCTCTTGTCGCTGTAGGCTTGATACCTTCTCGTGCTGGTGCCTTGTCTCTCCAGCTGTTCTCTTGCTACGTATTGTTGGGGATTACCTTTCTAACTGGACAAGTATATTTTTTCAATCTGTTCCCACGTCCTAACTGATCAAAAGAGTGCCAAAAGCAAAATTCATCCATACATCGTCGGATAACATTGGGAATTGGCCCTGAATTATACTGAACGCTAATGTAAAAAGCATCCAATCGCGCCAACGTAGCCCTCCCAAAAGGCGAACGCTGCGCGTCGGGCGGCAGATCTGGGGGCAAAAATCGGTCGTCCTCCGCGCCGTTCGATGGCGATCCGACGGGCAGAATCAGTCGCATTTGGAAATTTACATTATAGCCCCCGGTTTTTGGAGAATCAACCCGCAGTACTATATTTCTCAGATAATAGTTCAAATGCAATTTTACATTTACCACCCTCCTTTTTCTGGAAACCAACCCGCAGTATCTCCCTAATGTGAAGAGTATTACAACAAAAATCATCTCTCGCGTACAAAAAATATATACTATTACAACAAAAAGTTGCAACATTTTTTAAAAGTAATGTCACAATAAAGTGGTTAAACCAACAAATTGTTTTGTTGGAGATCAATTTACAACAAAAGTAGCCATTATTATTAACAAAAACCGGAGACTATTACAATAAAAACCCATATGTTTGCAAAAAAAGAAAACATTAATTTGTTACATATTAAATTACAACAAAAATCACCAACTTTTTTTTTACAAAAAGTCACAACTGATTACAATAAAAAAATCAATATGTTTGCAAAAAATGATGCAAAGTGGTCAAGCGACATTTCATTTGCTACAGATTGAATTACAACAAAAATCACCTACTATTTTATTCAAAGTCACAAATGGTTACAACAAAAAAATCACTTTATTAGCATCAACAAAAAAATAAAAAAATGTTGTCTCTTTACAACAATTGTTAACAACAAATCCTACAAAAAATACGGATTTTTTACAATAAATAGTTTATCATCTCACTCATGTGTTTTGCAGTGAAACCATTCCCCCATTTACCCCCATTTATACGAGTTAAGGATACATAAAGGAGAAATTTTTACTTTACTAGACTTTTGAACTTAGAACACTAAATGGGTCCAATTTTATATTTTAATTAAGTAAAAGAATTTAGTTAATTCATTAAGGTTATGTTTATACAATGTATCAATGGCCAACTCTCAGTAGAAGGTTCCTTCGAAACAATTATTATTTATTTCAAGCTATTTTAGATCTTTCTTAATTTTCAAAAAGAAAAAAATTCCGTAATGGAATAATGGTAGGATGAAAAAAAAATCAAAAGGAAATGTGGAAAAAATGACAAGAAGATATTGGAACATCAATTTGAAAGAGATGGTAGAAGCAGGAGTTGGGCCGAAAAAAGCAGGCCCATTAAGCCGATGCGGGAGCCAGGCCGGACAACCGATCGCTGGATCGTAAGCATTTTCCCTCCCAAAAGGACAACTAGGTGCTCGCGTCCACCATTGCCCTCTTAAAAAGCTTTTGGAGACGCCAGATAGAAAACCACGTCAAGCCACGACTTCTAACGGCTACCCGTGTCCAGTGTGACCCAATAAACTATCCAGCACCCCAGGTCGCCCCCAACCCGCATGGAGCCTCCTGGGAGCACTCGACACAAGCCGAAGCGCACACGACATAGGATACCAACGGACGGATATCACTAGCCAGCGTGCAACCCATTCTCCTTCTTCTACCTCACCTCTTGCCGACTTGAGACCTCTCCCACAACCCATTCATTTCTTGTAGCTCTTGCTGCCGTTCGGCAACACTTTAGGATGAACAAGGAGTTGTTCATGAAATTGGTTCACGGTGCGTAAGACTACGACACCTACTTGGTGATGGAGAAAGATGTCGTCGGACTGTCCAGTTTCTCATGAGTTCAGAAGTGCACTGCTGCTATGAGGATGCTTGCATATAAAGCCCACGCCGATACACAAGATGACTATCCACGCATGTCTAGTCAACATCCATTGAATTCATGTAGTACAAGTTTTGCAAGGCAGTAGTGGAAAAGGTTGGACGACCAAGACCCTCTTGCCACCGTTGATCACCATGTGTCTCCAAAGTTTGTTGATATCCTCGCCACGCGGAGAAGATATGCGATGAAGTTGTTCATCACCAAGTGCAATATGATCTGATAGAGTACATATGGGCGCTCAAACTAGACATGGCCGAGTCTTCATTCTAGTGAAAATTTGATTTTATTTGAACTATATGGATTATTTTATTTTATTTTAACTATTGTCTAACTTTATTTATTTGTATATTAAAATTTACCAATATGTTTAAAAACATGATTAAATATGAAAAATTTGGGTCAAAAATCTACCAAAACGCCATAGCAAAGGACGTAGCTGGAGAGAGGCGCCTCCACACGCGATGACTAGATAGTAGATGCTCTTGCAGCTCAAGTTCCAGAGTCGTCGAGTGAAACTGCAATAGAACTTCCCGGGTCTTGGCGTCTCGATCGGGTAACGCAGGTCTGTGCAGCAAAGTCGGTCAATGATCCAGCCTCTTTTGTTCTGACATGGTGGCGTGCCAGGGGGTCCTTTCTTACTCCAGCAAGGCTATCACCGATCTGCACCGGCCATTTTCGAAATACATGGTCCCTGTACACACATAAATATCACCACCTGTACCACCCATAAACATAAATCTGTACTGGTCTAGCTCTGATTGGAAAGCTCAAACAGAAACATAAAATATAGCAACCCTCCAAGCTTACGATCTTGTAGCACTAGCGTACGTCGTCGAGTGTACCCAAAGTTCGTCACACATGTTTTTGTACTTTTGGAACAGAATGCTGTCACTTTCGATGCTCGCAGATTGCAAACAGTTGTACTAGCACGTAGGCATCGGAAGCTAAAAGGGTAACTGTGGCGTACAAGATCCTCCAGCGATGGTGACATGTTACACGTACATATATGTTGGCTGAACCAGTAGGCCGACACCCAGGAAACTCGGGCCTTGAATAAGAAGATCCCGTGCTCACACACTCTAACATGTGTGCCGACATTTTTTATGGACTGCTCCACCCAACTGAGCTAGACTCAATCCATGCCAAATAAATCTACAAAGCAAAACTCACTGGCTATAATTCATGTTAGTCTATCTCTACATGCATATACAATCCACATAATCTACTACACCAACCAGTCAAATGTTCGTATGGAGGCGACACGGTCGGCCGGCGAGAGCTGGGCTCCGATGCGGTCAGAGCCGATGATGGCGGTGGCCTTAGACGTCGTTACCTTGTTGGAGTTGTTCGTTGCTACGATCTCCCGCTTTCTGCCGAGATATTCTTGGGGAAACCCTAGATCCCGGTCTCCCGAATCAGACAATGGTGGAACTTCTAGTGCCGCTCACCCTCTTGGGGGCATCATCTGGAAATACGTGATGTCGGAGGGGTCTGTTGGTGGTGTGGTGTTTCATCTACCACGTGATGATTGCGGGTCTTGGTGGCATGGTGAAGCGGGGTCTCTGCGCCAAGCGCATGATGATGGATGCGCACATGGTGGTGGCGCTATCTGGCATTGTGGTAGTGTTGACGGCATACATGGCAAGGTCGATGCATTGATTCCTATTCTAAAGATGGGTCCGCGGAAGATGGTGGCGACAACTTATCGGACTTGTGAAATGATGCTCTCTAAGGGTTTGTTGGATCACTTTGTGCTCCTGAATTAACGTTGATCCATTTGATGAGGCCTCCGGTTTTAAAATGATGTGCGTAGGAGTGAGGTCAGGGCACACGACCCTGTCATGGCCACCCCTTCATCAAGCTTGTAGGTGTTGTGACTTCTGTCGCAAGTGTGGTGGCTTCAGGTTGACCATTGTATTTTTCTTGTGAGTTTTTGTTTACTAATCTTAATAAAAAAAGTTGTGTGCATCATTTTAATGCAGAGGCTGGGGTTATAATCCATTCAAAAAAACTCAACTAACCATGTCATCCTAACAACATTCACTAATAATAGTGTATTTGTACATACAAGCTATCCAAGTCACATGCATTCTTATTCAGTTGTTTACATCATCAATTTATATCCGGTAAATATACAATAAATTTCAGGTAAATTAAATTTTGCATCTTAACTATTTTACCAATTAAAAATTGCATATTCCTACAGACAACTCCGTGTCTCATGCGCACAATATCTTTTAATTTATAAAATATTGTTTCTTAAAGTATTCCTGCTGCAATCCTTGGGGTATCCTTCTACTAATCTGTAACAGTTAACCTAACCAAAAAAATGCGAGAGTGATAAATCAATTTATCCTACCAAAATTCAGTTTGTAAATTTTGCTAAACATAAACCGAAGTACCAAGATAAAGATACTGAGTACCTTATGCATATGCTAAACATGTTTTTTTGGAATTTTTATGATCATTTGTACAACTATTCTAGGCATGGCAGTGCGGTTGTGGCATTTAAAAGATGGCACAACTGGACAGTGTTTCCAGGGGACGTCACGGCCTCACCATATTGCCTAGTAGTACTACTCCGTGTAGCTAGAACTGGAGAGAAGGATTGGTCGAGCAGCTGACGAGGAGTATTTGTTATTAGTTTCCTCGATTATCCAAAAGGGACAGCTATACTCTATTGGGCAATCCACAGTTACATTTTTTTAGTCCTCTAGTTTAATTACCTCAACAACTGTACCCTTCCTGCAACATCATTTTAACTAGTATATTTTTTAATGTGTCGATCTGTTAAAGATAGTATACAAAATATGTGGGGGTGTGCACTGTGCAGCGACCAAATTACGGGGGTCTGGAATGGTTCACATGCGTTACTTTTTTTATGGATGGTTAGCATGGTTTCGGAGTTAACGACATTCCCCAATGTCTAATCAGATATTCCAAAGGACATTCCCATTTTTCTTGTACTGAAAACATAAGAGCATCCCTAGTTCCCGTAAAAACGCGGACTGGAAATTCCGAGTTCAGTTTACCGAACTCGTGTTTACATGTATTATATTTTACAGTTTTGGTTTACGGACTCTGTTCTGCGCCAGTGATATCCGAACCCGTAAAAGTAGGTTTTTTATAGAATTCATATGCAACATGGTATAAAACATGAACGTGCAATAATCGATCATAATTATTATAACAGATAAACAAATGTCTCAACCAAATTATTATAACAGTTTTGAAAAATAAAACAAATAAAGAAATGTCTCAACCAAATTACAACAATGTTCGAACAATCAAACAAATGAACAAATGACTTAACAATGATACATCTCACACATAAATGAATGGAATGGTAAAATCAAAGGCGACGGCCATGTCGCTGCCGGTGGTGCATTTTCAGATCATAAACGAGCTGGGCATGGGTACCGACATTCTCAATCTGCCGATGCGTTTTAAGGAAAGCTTCAATGCGATCAGGATTCCAATTCACCAATTTGAAGATTGGTAAACAAAGATAATAGGAGCCGAAGTCAATCCCTTAAAACACTCCTCCCCGAGGGGACGTTATCGGTCGCTTCGTTCCCTTGTTTACTGAACTCTTTTCAGGAGATAGGTCTACCGTTGCAAACTCATCTGCTTGTAAATTCATTGTGTAAAATAACTAGTAAATTCATTGTGCCAGAATTGATCACTGATCAGGTTGGGTGTTGCACTCAGGTGCCAACGTTGTCATAGAACCAAGGCAGGCTTAACTCTCTCCTCGATGATCATGTTGTGAAAAATCACACAACATGTAATAATGTTCACAAGGGTTTTTTTGTCCCAAAATCAGGCTGGGCCACGAACAAAGGCAAATCCTTTCTTACAAAACACCGAAAGCTCTCTCAATGTCCTTGCGAGCTGCTTCTTGAGCTTTCACAAATTCAGCTTCTATTTTGTCTTGTGGATCCTTCACATACTTCACAAAAGTTGCCCAATCCGGATATATGCCATCGGTTAGATAATACCCCGTTGTATATTCATTGTTCATGACCTTGTAATTGCAAGTGGGTACTTCCCCATTTGCTAGTTTGGCAAATAAAGGGGATCTTTGCAGCACGTTTATGTCATTGAGTGTTCCGGGCAAACCCAAAAAAAAATGTCAAATTCACAAATCTTGTGATGCGACGGCCTCAAGTACAATGGTAGCTTCTTTGCTATTTCCACAATACTATCCATGCCATGCCTTGGGACAAGTCTTCCATGTCCAATGCATACAATCAAGACTACCAAGCATTCTAGGCCAACCTCTTTTCTCATTTATCTCTATCAATATTTTTGCGTGATCCTCATTGGGATCTCAGAGGTAGGTTGGCCCAAACAACTTGATAATCATGCGAGAAAACCTACGCACGGAATCCATGGCTGTATCTTCGCCAATTCGAAGATACTCATCGGTGTAATCCGCAGGGATGCCATACGCAATCACCCTCATGGCAGCCGAGGTTTTTGAAAGGGGCTGAAACCCATCACGCTGGCAGCATTTGTACGTTGCTTGAAGTAATTTGAGTTGGCTTCGCAGACCTTCACGATTTTGACGAACAAACTATGGCGCATGCGATAGATTCTACAGAATAGATACGGCAGATAGGTAGGTACCTCGGCGAAGTAGTCCTCCATCAGTTACTCATGGCGGAGGAGGCAATTCCGTTGGATGTGGTTCTGGCCAATCACCGAGCCGGGCCTCCGATTCAGCACCTCCACGCGGTACTCTAGCTCCTTCACGGAAGAAGGAGGATGGTGGCCTCCACCTCGTCATCCTGGAGCAGCTAGTCGAGGACGGAATCGTCCGAGCTCGACGAATCGGACAGATTGAACTCGATGAACTCGTCGCCGGAGCTCATGCTTGATTCGACCGGTGCGGCGGCGGGGCACCCGGAGCTAGGCGAGGAACCGCGGGCGGGATGTGGGCCGACCTGCGCTAGCTCCGAGATGCCGAGCTCGCTCGAATCGGGCGGTGCCTGCGGTGGCGGCGGCGGAGTGTGGTGGCGGCGCGAGGGGAGGAGGGAGAGAGTGAGCAGTTGCGTGAGGTGAAATTTCAGCGTGCCCCCTACAAATACAGGTCGATTTGGGTTTTCGGGCTCGTCCTGATTTTTTTTTGGTTTTGCCTCGTTTATTGTAACTGATCGGCACCGTATTTCGGCCCGAACCCGTAATTTGGCGGTCACTTTTTGGTTTTAGGCCTTCTGCAGGCTGTACTAGATATGCTCTAAGAGAAATCTTCTGTAGCGTCCTGCAAACAACTTCATGCATAAGGGCATCTCTAGCGGAAGCGACCCTTCTTGTCTTGGCCAGTTCGAAATGATCAGCGTGGACGGACGGACAGGTCGCGCGTTGCACCGGCACAACCTAAACTTATAGACTCGTGCGAACCGATCCATCCAATCACCAAATTTATGTCACGGAAACATCGGGCCGAACATCGCACGTCCTCCCAGGCCTCCGCCAGTGACCAGCGCGTTTGACGAGGGTGCTCCTCGACAATGCCCTCCGATTGGGGCTTAGGGTTGATGGAATCCTGTAGGCTGACATGAGATATCGGTTAACAGACAAGCGGGGAAAGCGATTTACCCAGGTTCAGGGCCCTCGATGAGGTAACACCCCTACGTCCTGCCTGTCTGATCTTGATTATGAAAATATCGGGTTACAATGGGGTGCCGAAGATATTCGGCTATGTTCTCGTCGAGAGGCTAAGTACTACGGTGACTTAACTCTAGACTTACGGTGGCTATGGTTGCTAAGATTGATTGTGTGTCTCGGCAGCTCCTGGCCCTTATAAAGGAGGCCAGGTCCCAAGAGATCTACACGAGTACGACTAGGTTTACAAGAGTCCTAGTTCTAAACTTTCCTTGTTCAGTTCCTCTCCGTCTTGTTCTTCAAGGAATCTTCTTCGGCACCGACCTAGTGGCCCACCTTGCCATCGGCTGTCTTCATGGGCCTCCAGTTGGACCGTACAGGATAGGGCAATAACAGTTACCCAAAGGGTAATGCCCACGTCAGTAGTCCCCGAGTGTCTAGCCGAAGATATTTCGGGTAGAGACTAAAGCATGCCTCCGTTGAATGTTCTTCTCTTTGATAGCTCTTGTCCATCTTGTATTGGCTCCGTCTTCTTTTATCGGGTGCGCGTCCTACGCTCCCGATGGGAGTAGCCCCCGAGTCTATATACGGATGCTTGCAATCCGTGTGTAGACTCAAGTTGTACTACTCGAATGTTTTCTTCTGCCGAAGTTTCTTGCAAGTCTTCATAATCCATCCGATAAATTTACATCGAGGCTTGTACTTTCTTAATAAGATTTAATGCGTAAAGGATATTGAGTAACGTGTCCAGCTTTGCTGGTTAACTGTCGTTGACAAAACTTTTTATCGGGTGTGCGTCCTGCGCTCCCGATGGGAGTAGCCCCCGAGTCTGGGCACGGGCGCTTGTGACCGGGTGCAGACTCGAGCAAAACATACTGTTATTTTCTTCAAATACTTCTTCGCGATCTTCTTTATGGAAAATTTTTCGAGTTTACATTTATCGGGTGCGCATCCTGCGCTCCCGATGGGAGTAGCCCCCGAGTCTAGGTGCGGATGCTTGCAATCCGTGCGTAGACTCAAGTTGACCACTCGACAATTCTGTTTCTTCGACTCCTCAATAGATCTTTATGATGCCAGTGATGACGCAATCCACTGCCATGGTTTGATTGACAAGACGTGACCAGATGGGACCACCCTAGTCCTGCGCGGGCAGTTTTAGGAAATGACTAGTGCATGCGCATTGACCGATGTGCCTCCTCGATTTCCGCACATCGTGGGGATAATGGGCCGCCGGTTCCGTTCTCTGCAGAGTGACACGTTTACGACCAGATCTCATCCACCTCCCACGATTGTTTTAAGGTTACAGCCACGATCTCCAGCAGTCTTGCGGTATAAATAGAGTGCCTTTGCCATTTTCACTTTTTACTCCTCTGTACTGCTCATCTTCCTCCCAACCTTTCTCTGCACATCTGTTCCTTTCCTCGAAAGCTCCTGACGCCATGGGCAAGAAGAAGAGCACCAGCGCCTCAGGCTCCTCCAAGGTCAGCCGTGATTGGGGCGCCTCCACCATCACCAGTCGCGAGGTGAACAAGCTATGCACGCTTGGCTTCATCTCCTCATCCGATGACGACATTCGTCTTCCAGGTCCTTCCTCTCGCCCAAATCCTCCAAAAGGTTTTACCGTCATGTTTGTAGCCTTTCTTTTTCGTGGGCTTTTGCTTCCTGCCCACGAATTTCTTCGTTCTCTTCTGTTTTTCTTCTACCCCAAACTCCATTCTCCACCTTTCCATTTTCATCACCGTTTGCGAAGCTTTCCTTGGCATTGATCCCCACTGGGGTCTTTGGAGGAAAATCTTCTACGTCAAACGTCATAACGACAACCAGCCCCCCCCCGTCATCGGCGGTGTTGGTTTTGTTGTTAGAAAAGAGGTTGACTACCTCAATTTCCCGATGAAAGAATCCGTCCAGGGCTGGCGCCACAAATGGTTTTACCTGCGAGACACTCCGGTGCCTGGGCAGCGTTCCAACCTTCCCCCCTTCGAGGATGTCTTAGTGGCTCAGCCGAGGAAATCCTGGCGAAACGCCCTGTCTCCCGAAGAAAGCGCTCTAGCTGATAAGCTGTTCGAGCAAATTGTTGACTTGAAGAACGCGGGAGGCTTGACGATGTGCGGCACTGAAGTAGTTTCAGTGTTCCTGAAACGCCGGGTGCAGCCGCTAATGTCCCGCCCCCACCAATTGTGGATGTACACTGGAGAAGGCGACAAGTCGAGAGTAAGCTTTGTCGACCTGTTGGATTATGAACTTCGTGACGAAGTACGCCGCCTTACTCACTACAGCATGAGAGACACCATTTCCTTGACTTCGGCTCGCTCTCCATACGATTTATCACACCTTCCAGCAGAGGTAATTCTTACGGCATTTGCTTCTATTACTAAGAGCTTGTTTCACTCCAACTTTCCACTGACTTTCTCTTGTCAATAGGCTTCTACCGTGGTTATCCTCCCACACCCGAAAGCGGTGTGGAGCCAGAGGATGACGACGATTCCGAAGAGACCGAGGATGCTCAACATGCCCTGGAGGACAGCGATGTCCAAGAGGAAGAAGCCCCCGAGGACGATGCCCTTACCAGGAGCAGGCGTCGTAGGAGGATAAACGATGAGCTGATCACGACGGCTGAATCGAGTCCCAGCGGGTGAGATGATGATGCCGATGAAGCTGCGTCGCCTCCCCCCGCTCCAAAAAGTTTGGCAAACCTCTTCGCTGTCGAAGATGACTTAGACCTGTAAGTAGTCGCTTGTCCTTTATAACTTGCTTCTTTTATTCTGTATAATTAACATCATTGTTCTGCTAACAGCTCTGACGATGAGATTCCTCTCGCAAAGAGGGCTAAGTTTTCTTCTGGAAGACCCGAATCAGGCAAGGAGTCAAATCCTTCGCCTGCCAAACGAACACCGCCCACAAGGACGACTGTGGAGAAGATCCCAGTGTCGAAGGTCATCCCTTCTGGCGATGTCTCCACTCCATCAGCTGCTCGCGATCATGTAAGTGATTTATCCGGCTTGGTTTCTCTCTTTTTTATGATGGATTTTAGCATTCGACTGAAATTTCTTGGCTTCTTTGTGTTGCAGCCAATTTATGCCACAGTTGATGCTGTGGCAGATTTTGCTGACCAATTCACTCGTCTGGAGTCTGAGAATGCTCAACTTCGGAAGACCATCAAGACTTCGGCTGATCAGGTTCTGGAAGCCAACAGGCTTGCTACCAATGCCCAGAATGAAAACACTTTGCTGAAGGATGAACTGAAGAAGTTGAAGCAAAAGATGAAAGATGATCAAGATGCTAAACGCAAGGCAGCAACTGCTGCTGATGAAAAGGAAGGCGTCCTCCGTGAATCTATTGCGAACTTGATGAGTAAGTTCCTTCAGATGCGTTTGTGTTTAGTACTTTTCCCTTCAAGCTGCTTATCCATCTCCTTTCAGGTGCTGCCGATATGAACATCAATCGAGCTCGCAAGCTTCGGGAAGACTCTATGTCCGATGCCCTGTCACTTGCTGCTGAATCCAATGTCCAAGTTCTTGGACTTTTGCAAAAGACTAAGGGAGCACTGTCGAGGCTATACTCGATGATCTTCCCAAAGATGAAGCAAGTCAAGACCCTCAGCGAGAGAGCTTCCTCATCGATCCGTCTGAACCTGTGGAGGTACTTAAGCGTCGTTCCCGCTTATTTGGGGCGGTACTTACTTTCCAGCTGTTGATGGGTCATGGGCTGGGCTCTGAGCTAGAAAGATTTTCTGAGGCATTGCCTGTAGATGATAATGGTCACTTGATCAACCTTGATCCTTTCAAGCAATCAGCAGTAACATGCGCCAATCAACTCCTCAAGCTGGTTGACGAGGCGAAGACCAAGACTGCACCCGAAGCTGCTCCCGGATCATCATCAATTGCTCCTTAAATGATGTCTTGTTGTAAATAAGGCTTGATACAGTTTTAGCTTAGCCCTGTTTTACTTTTGGCTCTGTTGCCAGCATTAACAGCCCCTTTTGATTGTAATATATGCATGCTTCAATACTCCCGATGGGAGTTTTTACTAATGTTGTTCTGAATTATGACTTATGCTGCAGATTCCTTCGCCTTCTTCTTATGCTGATCCTTCTTTGAATCCTTCGGCTAGCGATGCGTCCGACCTGGTTCGTCTTTTACGCGATCAAATATCTCGACTGAATAAGGACATAACCAATCTTCTTGCGATGGCGGCGTTGATAAAAAGGAAAGGTGAAATTGCAACTGCAATTGAACATCACGCTCTTGATCGTCTCCGTGTTGCTACTGAGAGCCTGAGCTGTAAGTGTCCATCCGCCCGTTAATATTTATCGGAACTTAAATGTTTGGTAACTGATCCTTGCCTTTCGACAGTCGCAGCTCCCGACGCGTCAGAAGAAAACAGAAGTATCCATGAGAAAATTGAAGCAATGACCGAAGCCGCTCACCCGAAGCATGAACTGTGGTCCCATCGACCAAAGGCTGTTATCATGGCCAAGTTTGAACATCGAGCGGAGAAGGTGCATTATTACTTCGACAAATTCCATGATCATCTCTCGATGGTTTGGAAACCTTATTTCCTTTAGATCAAGCACCCGAAACTTTGTCTGCTTTGTTCACCCGATTCAAGACTCCAGAAAGGATTCGTCTGCTGGTGCGGAAGAAACTCCTGGCCGGTGCCGAGCTTGCTTTTGCTTCGGTTTTGGTGTGCCACCCGACCTTAGATTTGGAGGCCATAGCAAACACTAACAGGAGTTTGAGCCAATACTATGATGTTGCTAGAAATCCTGCATACATCGTCATCTCTCGGATGGAAGCAGGCATCGAGCAAGACCTGAAGGCCCGGTAGGAGCAAGAAAACCTGCCATAAGATTAAACATATATATGTATGTAACGAGCTTGTTTTCACAAGGGGTAATTTCGAATGTACGCTGATGCGTGTTTTATGCATCTAATAGTTTCTGGGTGAATTTGTTAATTCAGTTGATAATTGTTTTGTCGAGGGGGCTGAGTGATCAAGTCAGCCTGCTCACTCGACGACTCCGTTATATTTGCAATTTTATTGCGGAGTCGATGCGCAAGTTTTATAGGAGCAACACCCGTCGAGTTACCGAGGGATTTAGACGCCTGACTTCGTCGCTCGGTGCACCGGCTTGAGTCTTGTTTTTATGGTAATGTGTCCATCATTTGCAGCGCTCGCGTATTTTCTCGAGGCTTAGATGGGTTGTCGTGTGTCATTAATCTTAGCTCCCGATGGGAGTATTTAATCAATGACACTGTAAACTTGTCTCTGGCCAACGCCTCTGATAGGAGTAAGAGCCAATAAGACGAGCCCCGAACGCAGTGTTCGGATAATGAAGCCTGGAACAATAAAAGTAGGAAACTTTAATCAAAAAATTGTATTCATGATATAAAACGAGCTTAAGACCGGTCTCTGCACGCCGTGGACTTTTCCCGCTTCTTCCCGTTCAACGACTAGGACGCTGCTGAAGACTTGCACCGTTGCTGCTATGTACATAAGCAATGTTTCTTTTTCATGCGGTGTCACAAGTACTGGAGATGTCGACAAAATCATCTTTAGGTTGTCGAAAGACTCCTGTGCTTCATCGGTCCACTCGAATTTTTCTGATTTTTTCATCAGATTGTAGAAGGGCAAAGCTTTCTCTCCTAGTTTGGCAATAAATCTGCTGAGTGCTGCCAAACGTCCTGCCAATTGCTGCACTTGATGCAAATTCTTTGGCGGTTCCATGTCGAGTATAGATTTGATTTGCAAGGGGTTGCCTCTATCCCTCTGGCTGAGATGAAGTACCCGAGTACTTGTCCTCCTGGCACCCCGAAGAAACATTTCTTCGGGTTTAGCTTGATTTTGTATCTATCAGGGTTGTCGAAAGTTTCCCGCAGATCGTCGATGAGTGTGGCGTGATACGTCTTCGATGTATCGATAATTTCTTATGTTCCATGCTACATTATTGATGATATCTACATGTTTTATACACATTATATGTCGTCCCGAGCTTCGTCAAGGAGGTCAACGACATCTTGCAACGCATTGTTGGAAGTGGCTTCCGTGTACGCGGTGACTCGAGGTACTTCAAACCGAACGCCGGGCCGGTAAAACTGCTTCGACTCCATGTACCAAGAAGAACGGAGTGTGCTGGGATCGACCTATTAGGTTGTAGTACGCAAGCTCCAGAGTGCCGACGGCAACCCTTCGACCCAAGCTCGAGCCTGCGCCGCAGTAAGGCGTTTCGTGAGGCCGTCCCCATCAGACCGTTAATCCTCTCGACTTGGCCGCGGGTCCGGGGATGCGCCACCGATGCGAACTTTAATTTGATGCCACCATCATCGCAGAATTTCCCAAACTTTTCGGGAGTCGAAGCTAGTTCCATTGTCCGTGACGATGCCTTGTGAGGCATGCCAAAGCGACGGGCTCTTCTCTCGAGACGAGCCACGATTTGCGGCTTCGGCTTTACCGGGTTTCGAGCAGGCACGGCCTCAATCCATTTAGTGAATTTGTCGACTACGACGAGAAGATATGTGTGACCCCCGGGCGACGATCTTTGGTAGTGGTCCAAGCTTGGTCGAGTCCCCATTGAGCAAAGGGCCACGCCGGGGGTATTTTCATAAGATTTGTTGCGGGAGCGTGCGGGTTTGGCGCAAAGCGTTGGCAGGGGAGTCGCGCTTTCGAGCCAAATCCCGAGCATCCGACGCTGCCGTCGGCCGGCAAAATCCTGCTGCGAAGGCTTTCGCCACAAGTGCTCTACTCGCTTGCATGGTGTCCACGAGGTTCCTTCGTGTATCTCGCGTAACGGGGCTTTCCGTCGTCGGTAGGGGCGATGCACCTCGGGAAGATGCCGGAGATTCCCACGCTTTGTACGGCTTCTCTCGTTAACCACGCGTAAAGGCCTTTGACCGTCTCACGATTCGTCCGGCTTCCTACCTGGATCCTCGCAGTAGCTACTATTTTATCAAGTATTCCAAAAGGGTTTGGTCCATAGAGGTTCGAGTAAAGAGGGCCCGTGCTCGGCGAGATTGGAGTGTGGATCTCCCGATCGCTGCCTTGCGGTGCGCATACACGGAACATCATCCGAAGATTTGCGAGGTGCGGACGCTTTCTCCTTTATTGACCGTTGCGTAATGACCTCGTAGAATACCCCATCCTGGGATAGGAGAACACATGGAGCCGATGTTTGCCCCGTGAAGCGTCGACTTCCTCATTGTCGCGGCTCGCCGATGTGCTTAAGCTCACACCCTTCGAACTTAGCCTCCATGTTTTGATACAAGCCGGTGGTAGGCAATCATGTTGTCATTGACACCGCATCGCATAGGTTCATCGGCCGTTTGCACTACCAAGCTTTGAGTCTCCATAGATTTCCAAACGGGTAGCTCCACATGCTTTTGCCATCTTCATTCCGTGTCGCCACCGGTGCTTCATACTACGCTTCATTGTTTGTTGGCAAAGAGAAGTTCATACGCAAAATGTACTTCATCTTTTGTCCCCCCGTGGCGATATCGATATCAGCTCCACCGCCCTCTGGAAGCACATGTGCTCCGCTTTGACCCGTCAAAGTACATCGTTCAAGAGCCGGACATATCGGCGCCGCCGGCAGCGTACGCGGCCCAGATCCAATCGGCCACGAAGTCCGGGAGGATTTGAGATTTTATCGCCGTTCGGTTGGCCGTGGGTTGCGAGTCGTGAGGTGCTGTCCTCTATGGCCCAACGGGACACCCGACCCGGCGCTCTCCGGGGTTGGTGAGCATGTTTTTCGGGCCGTGCCTCACTTACCACGGCATAACCGGATGCTCCGTGAAATAATGGGGCGCAGCTTACGTCGTCCACGTTCTCCACAGGCCTGCATACGCTAGCTTCGCGTGATGAGGA
>NC_061508.1:83602013-83726480 GCF_022539505.1 Lolium rigidum
TCCATAAAAGTTTCAATGCATTCATAATCATAATTTATACCTGACACTCTACCTTTGTCATTCTCCCATCCTTCAGTATTTTCTTGGATCCGATCAAGAAGGTCCCATTTAAACTCTTCTTTATTGCGTGTGAATGATCCGGAACAAGTAGTATCCAGACAAGGTTTTATCTTGAAAAGAAAGTCTTGCATAGAAATTATCAACGATGATATTACCGAGAAGCTCATGAATGGGGCATTTGAGCATTAAAGACTTCAATCTCCCCCATGCTTGGGCAATACTCTCTCCATCATGAGGCCAGAAATTATATATGCGGTTTCGGTCTTTGTGAATTTCACTTGGAGGATAGAATTTAGAGTAAAATAGAGGCACAATATCCTTCCAATCAAGAGAATGCCCATCCTTCAGCAGTTTATACCAATGCGCCGCTTTACCAGACAACGACATAGCAAATAATTTCTTCCTAACTTCATCCATTGAAATACCTGCACACTTGAATAACCCGCATAATTCATGTAAAAACAGTAAATGATCTCCAGGATGAACAGTTCCATCCCCTTCATAGCGGTTATACACAACACGTTCAATAATTTTCATAGGTATTTTATACGGAATTACTTCCTCACCTGGCGCCTCATCCACTACCTTTGCAGTAGTAGTAGAATTCCCAAATAGAAATTCAAGAGAGGATCTCTCCATAATGACTTATAGCAGCGAGTGCGAAACAAAATCATCACGTACAGTAAAAGTTTTCCTTACCAATTCCACTTACCAATAGCGCTTCACTCCCCGGCAACGGCGCCGGAAAATAGTCTTGATGACCCACAAGTATAGGGGGTGTATCGTAGTACTTTCGATAAATAAGAGTGTCGAACCCAACGAGGAGCAGAAGGTGTTGACAAGCAGTTTCGATGAAGGATTCACTGTAAATGCTCACAAACAAGTTTTCAGGGGGTTTTGATATAGCAGATAAATAAAGTACAAGTAAGTAAAATGCGAGAGTAATAATTGCAGCGAGTGGCCCAATCCTTTTTAGTACAAAGGACAAGCCGGTTTGTTTACTTATAATGACCAAACGTTCTTGAGGACACACGGGAATTTAGTCTAGTGCTTTCGCTTCATATAGTTGATTAATCTTCATTGTTTTGATAAGTGTTGTGTGGGTGAACCTATGCTAATGCACCGCCCTTCCTAGGACTAATACATACTTGTGATTATACCCCTTGCAAGCATCCGCAAATACAAGAAAGTAATTAAGATAAATCTAACCACAGCCTTAAACTCTGAGATCCCGCTATCCCTCCTGCATCGATATACCAACGGGGGTTCAGGTTGCTGTCACTCCGGCAACCCCACAATTAGCAAACGAATACCAGATGTACTCCCCTAGGCCCATAAAGGTGAAGTATCAGTTAGTCGACGTTCACATGACACCACTAGAGGAATAACACCACAACTTAAATATCAAACCATTAAATATTACTCAATATAGTTCACTACTAACATTTAGACTTCACCCATGTCCTCAATAACTAAACGAACTACTCACGAGACATCATATGGAACATGATCAGAGGTGATATAATGATGAATAACAATCTGAACATAAACCTTGATCCAATGGTTTCACTCAATAGCATCAATAACAAGTAGTAATCAATACCGGGAGAGTTTCCCCAGTGAAATACTCAAGATTCAACCCTAGATGTTACAGCGGAGACAAGGTGCAGCGGTGGAGATGGCGGTGTCGATGGTGGAGACGATGATGATCCCAATGAAGTCTAGCTCGATGACGGTGACAATGGCGACGATTTCCCCCTCCGGGAGGGAATTTCCCCGGCGGATTCCTGCCCGCCGGAGAGCTCTTTTCTCTCTGGTGTTTCTCCGCCCCGCAGAGGCGGCTGTGTCTATTCTCGCTTATCCCTCGTGCCTTAGGTTTTCGGGATGATGAAGTACGCGAAAGAGAGGAGGCCGAGGGGGGTCGTGGGCCCCCTCCCCACATGGCGGCGCGGCCAGGGCTGGGCCCACGCCGGCCTATGGGGGGCCATGGCGGCCCTCCTCGGCTCCTCCTTCTGGCTGGCTCATTCTTCTGGAAAAATAAGATCTTCGGTATAATTTCCGTCAATTGTTGATCTTCAGAAATATGGTATCCTGACGGTGCTTTTTCCAGCAGAATTCTGACTCCGGTGAATAATTCTCCAATAATCATGAAACATGCAAAATAGGTGAAATAACATAAGTATCATTTCTAAATATGAAATATATCAATGAATAACAGTAAATTATGATATAAAATAGTGATGCAAAATGGACGTATCAGACACCGATCTACATCCTCACCGAAGCGATTTACATTTCCCTCTCATTTGTTTGAGGGCCCCCTTGCTAGTGTTCCTCTTTGGATCCCTAGTTGATTTGTGTTGATGTATTGTTGTTGATTGTTGTGTTGTTACAGATTTGGGAGCCTCCAATTTGGTTGTGGATGTGTGCCCCAAGAACTTTGTAAAGGCCCGGTTTCCGCCTCGAGGAAATCCCTTAGTGGAAGTGGGCTAGGCCTTCGTGGCGTTGCTCACAGGAGACCTGAGTGAAGTCTTCGTGACTGTTGGTCTGGCTTTCATAGCTACCACACTCCTCCGAACGTAGACGTACCTTCTTGCAAAGGAAGGGAACTACGGGAATCAACTCCGTGTCTCCGTGTGCTCCATTCTCGGTTACCTCTATCCTTTATCTCCTCTATATTGTATTGCTATATCTTGCTTAGTCGTTAACCTTGTCATATAGGGAAATTCACATAGTTGCATATCTAGAGAATTTACCTTTGTGTCAAGCCTAAATTGAAAAAGAACTAAAAACTGGTTAGCACCTATTCACCCCCCCCCCCCCTCTAGGTGCGGCATACGATCCTTTCAATTGGTATCAGAGCCTCGGCTCTTATTTCAGGCTTAAACGCCTAAGAGTATGCCGGAAGATGGGCCTGCGGAAGAGGCCGCTAAGATGGTCTCCATGGATGACTTCAATTCGTTGAGGTCCTCCATGTAAGCTCAAATGGAAGGCATGAGAAAAATGATTTCCGAGCTTTTGACTCCGGTCCCTCCCATGGCTCCCGCCGTAGAGGTGAAGGACACGGGTGTGTTAGAAGAGGGAGATGCTTCGGCATTACCCTCCTCTACCAAACCCGTGGATGGTGATAACTCAACTACTAGTGGAGGTGTGAGCTACAATCAAGTGGCTCTGCCTTTCCTATCTCCCGATATCCCGGTTCCCCATCCTCATATGAACATTCGGGGTGACCCACCTAAGTTTAATGTTAAAGATTTCGATACATGGCAATTTGAGTTGCGTTCTCATGTTTGTAGTGCCTCCAATGAACTTTGGAGAATCATCGTGGAGGGCTTCAAGCCCTACAACCCAAACAAGTTGACTAGAAGAGAAGCGGTTGATAGTCAACTCAATGTCACGGCCTTGCACATGATCCAAACTAGTGTGGGGACAAAGGAATTGTCTCGTGTTCGAACTTCACCACCGCCAAGGAAGCTTGGGATGGTTTGGCCGCTAGTTGCATTGGAAGTGAAAGCACGAGAAGAAACAAGTACAATTTTCTTCGGAATAAAGCCGAAGGATTCATGAGGCTACCGGATGAAGATCATGAAGACATGTATGCAAGACTCATCACCGTTGCCGATGCTTTCCGGATTGTGGGTGCCACCCACATCAATGACTCTTGGATCAAGGATAAATACATTGATTGCATGATGCCGTTTGAACCCATTGATGTCAAGACTCTTGTTGGGAGAGAATGCTATTCCTCTCTCACGTCTCAACAAGCCGTGCACGAGATGCAAGCCCTCAAGGTGCTCGAGCAAAACTCCCATGATTCTCGCAATCGTGCCATTGGTATGTCAAAAGGGAACAATCTTGCCTTGACGGTCAACTCCGTAGAAGAAGTGCACCCTCAAGAACAATATAGGGCATCTTGGAGTATGACCTATCCGGAAGATTTGAAATGCCACTATCATGATCACATGGCCTTCCATGCAAAGTCCTTTTGGGTTGATCCTTCGAAGGCCAAGGAAGACAACATCAAGAGAAACAACAAAAGTGGGTTCACTAGCTTTGGTCCAAAAACAAGATCATGCTACAACTGTGATGACAAGCGCCATTTCATCGCCGAATGCCCGTATGAGAATAGGGAGAATCATAATGGAAGGCTCATTCCCAAGGACAAGAGCAAAGACTCAAAGGGCAAATATTCAAAAGCCCCCAACAAGAAATTCTACAACAACAAGTCCAAGAAGGGCAAGAGGCCCCCAAGAGTTGTGCTAGTGACTAGGGAAGAATATTCTTCCGATGAAGTTGAAAGTTCTAGTGATGATGAAGAAGAAGAAAGCTCAAAGGAAGTGGCCGCCATTGTCACTACCAACATTCCCTCTTCATCTCTCTTTGAATCCCCCAATGAGAATTCTCATATCAAGAATGCACATTGCTTCATGGCAAGGTCCTCCTTGGACACATCTATTGTGCTATCAACTCAAGAAGAATATACCTCCGGAGATGATGATGTTGATGATGAAGAATATGCAACCTCTAATGGATTGGTCGCTCTTGCCTCCCTCTCCACTAACTCTTCATCACCAAGTGAATCCCCCAATGAGGTCATTCTTGTGGAGGAAGAAAGTTGTCTCATGGCTAAATCCTCCGAGGTATCATCTCCTAGCCCCTCTATGCCTAACATATCAAGTGATCTAGGGGTTGATGATGCTAGTCTAAAAGTGAAACAAGAAATGCTAGAGTTTGATGAATTCATTTTTAACCTACAAGGTAACACTAAAAAGCATGTTTCAAATCTCATGGTTCGTATAGCTCAACAAAATGATACTCTTGAGAAAAAAGGTCAAATAGAGAGAGAAGACTCTCTTGAAATCCATGCTCTTAAAAATGCTCTTGAGGAAAGTCAAGAAACTATAGCTTCTCTTGGGGAGAGGCTAGAAAATCTTGAAGGGCCTCAAGATAAAATTAACAAACTCATCAAAGCTAGAGATCTTGCTAGGGCTAAGACTAAAGTGCTTAAAAAGGAAAAGGCCCAATTTGGTGTTGATCATGAGAAACTTGTGAAGGATCTAGATGAACTAGACAAAGCTCACAAAGCTTTAAAGAGTGAATACACTCTCCTATCCAAGTCAAATGAGCAACTTCAAATTAGGCTTGCTTCATATGATGTGCCTAGTTCCTCTACCCCTTCATGTGATCATGCAAATATTATTGAGGAAAATGCTAGGTTGAAGGATGAACTTGCTAAGGCCTCCTCTCCCCAAAGTAAACTTTCTTTGGATGATCTTTTGAGTAAGCAAAGATCAAACAATGGGAAGGAGGGCCTTGGTTATAAGGCCAAGGCAAAGAAGGCAAACAAGCAAAAGGCCAAGCCCGCACAAGAGAAGAAGAAAGATATCACTAATGGTGAAGCCCCTAAGGGCAAAACCATTAATGATGATGATGCGGGAAATGCTAACCCTCACTATGTTCTATTTAAAGATTATTATGGTGATATTTATGCTAAATATGTTGGCCCATATGATGGTTATGTTGCTTGGTCTATTTGGGTCCCAAAGACCCTTGTTGCTAACAAAAGAGGACCCATTGAGAAATGGGTACCAAAATCTAAAAATTGATCTCATGTAGGACTATGCCGCCGGAGGTTCAAAATGGGTACTTGATAGTGGATGTACAAGTCATATGACCGGCGGCAAGAACCTCGTCAAGGAGTTGAGGCCCAATATAAATAATAACACCGTCTCCTTTGGCGATAATTCTACATCCGAGGTATTGGGTTTTGGCAAGGTTGTGGTTGCACACAACATTACTCTTGTGGATGTCATGCTTGTCAAAACCCTTGGTTACAATTTGCTTTCCATTTCCGCCCTTGGCAAGATGGGTTTCGCCGTCTTTATTGATAATGATATTGTGGCCCTCTTGTGGAGCAAGACTCTAAAAGTCGCATTCGTTGGGTATCGCGAACATAACTTGTATGTGGTGGACTTTTCAGGGACCACCACTTCAAGTGCGATGTGCCTATTCGGAAAGGCGGATGTGGGTTGGTTGTGGCATCACCGCTTGGCCCATGTCAACATGAGAACTTTGCAAAGTCTTCACAAGGGGAACCATATTGTGGGACTAATGGAAAATGTGTCTTTTGCCAAAGATCGTGTTTGTAGGGCTTGTGTTGAAGGCAAAATGCATGACTCTCCGCATCCAAGCAAGACTATCATCTCTTCCAAGAGGATCTTGGAGCTCCTTCATGTGGATCTCTTTGGTCCCGTTACTCATGCAAGTCTTGGTGCGAAGAAACATTGCTTGGTAATTGTTGATGACTACTCAAGATACACTTGGGTCTACTTTCTCAAGACGAAAGATGAGACTCAAAAAATATTCATTGACTTTGCTACCGAGGTGCAACGCCAACACAACCTCCTCATTATGGCAATTAGAAGTGACAACAGCTCCAAGTTCAAGAACTATACACTCAATGATTTTCTTAGTGATGAGGGGATTCGTCATCAATATTCCGCTGCTTACACCCCTCAACAAAATGGTGTTGCGGAGAGGAAGAACCGGACTCTTATGGATATGGCAAGATCTATGATGGCGGATTATAAATCCCGCTATAATGTTTGGGCCGAAGCCATCTCCACCGCTTGCCACTCGTCTAACCAGCTCTATCTCCGCAAGGGATTGAACAAGACTCCATATGAAATACTCACCGACAACAAGCCTAATATCTCATACTTCAAGGTGTTCGGTTGTAAGTGTTTCTACAAAATCAAAGGAGTTCGTTTGTCTAAATTTGCTCCTAAAGCTTTGGAGGGTATATTTGTTGGTTACGGTGCCGAATCTCACACTTATAGAGTCTTTGATGTATCCTCCGGGATTATCATTGAATCTTTTAGTGTGAAGTTCGAAGAAAATGATGGTTCCCAAGTGGGGCAAGTTGATGTATGTGCAGGTGATGAAATACCTCAAGATGCCATAGTAAGAATGAGTGTGGGATTTTTCTGCCCCATTGAGGGACACGGTATGGCGTCTCGGAAAGGACTATGCTCTACCACGGTCTCTTGAAGCTAATGATGCACCAACCCAAGAACAAGAAGAAAACCCTCTCTCCCATGGACAAGATCAAGGACAAGATCAACCAAGAATTCATGATGGCTCCGATGAGCATCCATTTGATATTGACGCTTCACCAAACATTGTCCAAGATCAAGCACACGAGGTTGAGCATTCTCAAGAAATTGAGGAAGCTCAAATTGAAGGTCAAGACGGGGACCCAAATGATCAAGTTGATCAAGTGAAACCTCCAAGGCCAAGAAGAACCAAGGAGGAGATCGAGGCCCGTCGTCTAGCAAGAAGAGATAGAAACTTGGAAATTCTTGGACACACTCATGACAAGGTCCTAAGTGATGTAAGAGGAAGAGTTTCCACAAGAAGGCAATTGGCTAACTTTAGCAATCATCATGCTTATATCTGTTGGAGATATGCCCAAGAGGCAATAATAAAATGGTTATTATAATATATCTTTGTGTTTATGATAATGTTTGCATACCATGCTATAATTGTATTAACCGAAACATTGATACATGTGTGTTATGTAAACAACAAGGAGTCCCTAGTAAGCCTCTTGTATAATTAGCTTGTTGATTAATGGATGATCATGGTTTCGTGATCATGAACATTGGATGTTATTAATAACAAGGTTATGTCATTAGGTGAATGATATAATGGACACACACCCAAATGAGCGTAGCATAAGATCAAGTCATTAAGTTCAATTTGCTATAAGCTTTCGATACATAGTTGCCTTAATCCTTCGACCATGAGATCATGTAAATCACTTACACCGGAAGGGTACTTTGATTACATCAAACTCCATTGCGTAAATGGGTGGCAATAAAGGTGGGATTAAGTATTTGGAAAGTGTGAGTTGAGGCATATGGATCAATAGTGGGATTTGTCCATCCTGATGACGGATAGATATACTCCGGGCCCTCTCGGTGGAATGTCATCTGATTAGCTTGCAAGCATATGAATAGTTCATAAGAGATCACATACCACGGTACGAGTAAAGAGTACTTGTCGGTAACGAGGTTGAACAAGGTATGGAGATACCGATGATCGAACCTCGGACAAGTAAAATATCGCGAGACAAAGGGAATTGGCATCGTATGTAAATGGTTCAATCGATCACTAAGTCATCGTTGAATATGTGGGAGCCATTATGGATCTCCAGATCCCGCTATTGGTTATTGCTCGGAGAGGAGTCTCGACCATGTATGCATAGTTCGCGAACCGTAGGGTGACGCGCTTAAGGTTCGATGTCGCATAAGTAGATATGGAATATGGTATGGAGACGAAGTTTGTTCGGAGTCTCGGATGGGATCCAGGACATCACGAGGAGGTCCGGAGTGGTCCGGAGAATAAGATTCATATAAGGGAAGTTGATTTCTAGGTTTCGGAAAAGTTTGGAATTTTTCCGGTGAAAGACCGGAAGGTTCTAGAAGGTTCCGGAGGGGTCCACCATGGGGCCCACGACCTAGGGGGGCCCACATGGGCCGAGGGGGTGCTGCCCAGCCCTAATGGGCCAGGCGCACCAAGCCTCAAAGGCCCAGGCCGGCCACCCCTTAGGGTTTCCCCAAAACCCTAAGGGGGGATCAATTTGGAAGGCTTTGGGGGGAAGGAAAGTTCCCCCCTTCCCCTTTGGCCGGCCCTAGATGGGTTTGGACGTGGGGGGGCACCCCAAACCGACCCTCCCCACTATATAAAGAGGGGAGGGGTGGCCGGCCAAGTCCCCAACTTGAAAACCCTAGCCGCCACCTCTCCTCCCTCCTCTTTCTCTCTGTTGTGGCTTAGGCGAAGCCCTGCAGAGATTCTCCTCCACCACCACCACCACGCCGTCGTGTTGCTGGGATTCCAATGAGATCTACCTCACCTCCGCTGCCCGCTGGAACGGGGAGAGGAAGGGCTTCATCGACACCGTACGCGCGACCGAGTACGGAAGTGCTGCCGGATTGCGGACTCGGGGATGATCGTCTACATCAACAACGAGATCTGATCTCGTAGGCTTTGGAAATCATCAAGGGTTAGTATCTTATCAATCTCGTTGCTTCGATCTTGTAGATTAGATCTTGGGTGTTCCATAGATTAGATCTTGGATTTATTCGTCTTGCGGTAGGAAAATTTTTGTTTTCTATGCTACGAACCCCAACAGTGGTATCAGAGCCATGTCTATGCATAGATCTGTTGCACGAGTAGAACACAATGGTTTGTGGGCAGTGATGCTTTTGTTGCTTTAGTTTGTGTACTTTGCATCTTGCGGGATGGTGGGATGAAGCGGCCCGGGCTAACTTTACATGACCGCGTCTCATGAGACTTGCTCCACGCTTGACATGCAACTTGTATTGCATAAGTGGCTTTGCGGGTGTCTCGTCTCTCCCACCATAGTGAAGATTCCAATTTACACTTTCTATTGTCAACACTAGTATCACCGTTGTGGTTCATGTTCGTAGGTAGATTGGATCTTACTCGAAAACCCTAAACCACGTAAAATATGCAAACCAAATTAGAGGCGTCTAACTTGTTTTTGCAGGGTTTGGTGATGTGATATGGCCATGATGTGATGATGATTATATTTGATGTATGAGATGTTCATTGTTGTATTATGGCAACCGGCGGGAGCCTAATGGTTGTCTTTAATTTTTGTTAAAGACCTGCGTGTCTATTCATCATGTAATAGCTTTATTTCAAGTAGTTGTCATAGTAGCTATAAGTGATGGACAACCATGAAGCGGCGCCACGGACCTTGGTGCAATGCTGGTGATGATGGAGATCATGATCATGTGCTTTGGAGATGGAGATCAAAAGCACAAGAAGAAAGGCCATATCATATCACATATTATGAATTGCATGTGATGTTAATCCTTTATGCATCTTATCTTGCTTAGATCACGACGGTAGCATTATAAGATGATCCCTCACATTAATATCAAGATAATAAAGTGTTCTCCCCTCGTATGCACCGTTGCTACAGTTCGTCGTTTTGAAGCATCTCGTGATGATCGGATGTGATAGACTCTACGTTCACATACAACGGGTGTAAGCCATGTTTGCACACGCGGAATACTTGGGTTTGCTTGACGAGCCTAGCATGTACGAGACATGGCCTCGGGACAACGGAAACCGAAAGGTTGAACACGAGTCATATGGATGATATGATCAACATGTTGATGTTCACCATTGAAGCTACATCATCTCACGTGATGATCGGTTTTGGTGTAGTGGATGTGGATCGTGTGCCACTTAACAACTATGAGGGATGTTGTATTAAGTGGGAGTTCATTAGTAATTAGATTAAAACATGAACTAATTATCATGAACATAGTCTGAATAGTATTTGAATTAAATTTGTAGAATTGGCATCCGTTATCTACCATGCGCTAGTCTTGTAATTGAGATAGAAATACTGTTAAGTCTGACAAGTAACTCTACGGGCTGGTACCGTATTGTTAAAGAATCAAGAAATGATTAAGTCCTATTGCAAACTTTTAGTAAACCTCTCATTAATGATTCAAAGAACAATGGTTTCAATTAGTACCTAGAATCATCTTGCCTCCGTGAAACTTGAAATTCAAATATGTTTGAAAAGTAAGGAGCTGGAAATTTTGTTTTCAGAAATAAGCAAGGTATGAGATATATGTGATATCTAAGACCTTATTGCAAGATGATAGAATATAATCTAGTGAGACTACATAAACTCATAAGTTTTATGGGAATGTACGAAGGTTGAAGACGCCGAGCGTCCCAATCCTCCAACTAGTTGGGCACTAACGATATTCGCATGTCCATGAAGTAATCGTCCTTAGTATGCACCGTTGCTAAGACTCGTCGTTTCGAAGCATCACGTGATGATCGGGTGTGATAGATTCTACGTGTGCATACAACGGGTACAAGCCAGATTTGCACATGCGAATACCGAGGTTAAACTTTACGAGCCTAGCATGTATAGACATGGTCTCGGAAAGTCGTCATGATATGATGGATAAAATTATGAGTGAAATTATTCATCATATTACAAAGTTACTAATAGTGAAATCTGGAACACTTGTCATATGATGATCAACTTCAAAGTAAGAACCTCAAGGTTATTGGTATTTGACCAATGGACTTAGAAGTCATTAAAAGTGAAGTGTTTTCTGAGAATGAGGAAAACTAAAAGAGAAACTACAAAGATATTTTGGCAGAAAGAAAGAAAAGACTAGAAAGTCTAGCTCAGGTGTATATAGATGATATACATGTTATGAATGTATTCCTTGTTTGGTCACAAAATGGAATTCTTGGGTATTAGTACCATATTGGTTGGTATGAGATGTCATACAAAACAACGCAATACAAGAATACATTGGCCTAAGTGACTGAAAAGGAATGTGATAGGAATGCACGTCTGGAACAAAAATAAAGTGTTATTATGTTCGTCGTTGGCATTCTGTCTAGCCATTCAGATTTATAATAAAGAACTTTATAATTGTTATTCTTGTTCTGGTTAAATGAAAACAATGAGTTGTTCAAATTGTAACAGCATTCCATGTACGATGGATATATAAGTTATTATAAATCTTTATGGTGAAGCACACATACATAACACTGACGCTAAAATGCCATAAGGCAAATAATGTGAATTCCACTCATTAGTGGAACCGCCATTTAGGTCATGTTAGAAAGGAACGCATGAAGGAACTCCATTTGAATGGATTTTTGGAGTCATTCGACTTGGAATCGTTTGGCGCTTGCAAATCTCTTCTAAAAGAGAATGACTTAAATACCGTTCATAGGCCAAGAGTTGAACGGGCAACTAACTTAGTGGAAACATACATAGTGATGTATATGGTTCATCGGGCATAGTTGTGTGCGGGAGATTCTTCTACTTCATGAAAACTTCTTACAATGAATTGAGTATATATATGTGGATATATTCGATAAGGAAGAAGTTTGAAACATTTGAATGGATTCAAATAAATTTCAGCATGAAGTGGAAATCATCGTAATAGAAAAGTCAAATATCTGTGATTGGATCATGGTGGAAATATTTGAATTACGAGTTTTAGCGAACATCTAAGAGAGTTATGAAATTGTTCTACAACCTCACGTTTCTTGGAGTATCATAATGATGACGGAGTATCCAAGAGACGTATCCAAACCTTGTTGGATTAATGATGAGATAATATAAAATGATGCCATTATATTTTTTGTGGATTATGCTTTAGAGACTATCGCTTTTACACTGAATAGAGCATCATCATGATCCATTGGAATGACACCATACGAGTTATGGCATGGGTATAAACCCTAAATAGTCCTTCCTTAAATTTTGGTATGCATAGCATAAGTAAATGAGTTTACAACCAAAATCGGATAATTGTCTTTGTTGATTGTCCCATGAAATTGATTGGGAATTCTTTCCACTATGAAGTCAAAGACAAAAGTGTTTGTCAATGTTTCTTACTTATTTCAAAGAAATTGTTTCTAGCGAACTATTTGAGTGGGAGGACAATAGAACTTGATAAGGTTTATGAACCTGAGCATGATGATCAGAGTAGCACAACATCGGAAATGGTTCCGGAAGCAGCTACGAAGATCATGGCTCCCATGTCTACAAAGTGTTTTAGTCATGGAGATCAAAGTACTTATTGAACCTTGTAGATGTGGTTTATTTTGTGATCAAATAAATGATTTGTGGACAAAGGATTGTTTTTGAACAATGATAAATCAACTACATACAAAGAAGTTATGATGGGCCCTGACTCCGTTAAAAATGGCTATTCGTCATGAAATCCAAGATAGGTGAATACTTTTTGAAAGTAAATGGATCTATAAAGTAGATGGACTAGGATGGAATATCCTTAAAGAAGCTTGACTTATCGAAAAGCAGTTTACGAAAAAGTTCAAAGAGTTGACTACGATAAGATTAGATCTTCCGTGGCAATGCTTATAGTCTATGTGGATTATTCTAGTAATCGCTACATATTTCTTTTATGAGATATGATAGTAGGATGGCAGAAATACATTCCTTACCATAAGTGTGTATGAAGGATGTATACTAGATACAACCAAGAGTTTTGCTGGTCCGTGGAATACTAGATAGGTATACAAACTTCAATTGGATGAAGTGAGCATCGCGGAGTTGGAATCTTCACCGGATGAAATAATCAAAGAGTTTTGATTTCATCAGAAACGATGAAGATGCTTGCATTTGCAAGAAATTAAGTGGGAGCGCTGAGACATAATTATAATACTTTATGTAGATGACATATCGTTGATTATAAATAGTGTAATTATATAATTGATTTAAAAGGTTTCATTGAGAATTAACATCAATGAAAGGATATGAATTGAAACATATTTAGTGTCAAGATCTATGAAGGTAGATAGAAACACATAATAAGTTTAAGTTTAAGTACATAGAATAGATATTGAAGTAGTTCAATTAAGAAGGTGTTCTTTTCATGTGAAGGTTTAACAAGACTTGAATGTATTTGACACTCGATGAGTAAATACACATGAGTGATTTTAGATCACGAATAATATGTACAAAGTCAGAAGTCCTGTGCTCTAAAGTGTTACGAGCATATACCAGGATGATTGATGTAATGGTCATTGGACAACAGTAAGAATATCCCTGAGTACTTTAGAAGAACCAAGGATATATATAGTTTTATATGGGTAATGACAAACAAATCGATGTAAAGTGTTGCACCGATATTAGTTTGGTCACATATAAAAGTAAAATTTCAATCTCAATTAGGCTAAGTGTCATTTAAAAGGTAGCACAATGAGCTAGAATATGTCTATGCTAGATTTAGATGAGTTCTAAATATTGTGACGGATTCTACAAACGAAGGCAGAGTATGTCATTGTTTTGACAATGACTGAGGATGTTAAGTCGAAGAGTTCTTGGAGAACTTGGTGTAGTTTCGACAGTGTCAGAATTTTGAAGCTATATTGTGTATGACAATATTAGTGACTTATTTCAGACCGCGGAATTAAGGTTCCACCAGAGGACTAAGCATATACAATTAATGCCAACTCATTTGGAAAATGAGTGATGCGTTGAGACGCAAATGAATTACAAAATACATACGTTTCTGAGCATGTCAGATCCGTTGACTAAAACCTCTCCCGTGAGCAAAACATGATAAGCACCAGAAGGCCAAGGTGTTATATCTTTACATATGTAAACTAGATTATTGACTCTAGTGCAAGTGGGAGACTGTTGGAGATATGCCCAAGAGGCAATAATAAAATGGTTATTATAATATATCTTTGTGTTTATGATAATGTTTGCATACCATGCTATAATTGTATTAACCGAAACATTGATACATGTGTGTTATGTAAACAACAAGGAGTCCCTAGTAAGCCTCTTGTATAATTAGCTTGTTGATTAATGGATGATCATGGTTTCGTGATCATGAACATTGGATGTTATTAATAACAAGGTTATGTCATTAGGTGAATGATATAATGGACACACACCCAAATGAGCGTAGCATAAGATCAAGTCATTAAGTTCAATTTGCTATAAGCTTTCGATACATAGTTGCCTTAATCCTTCGACCATGAGATCATGTAAATCACTTACACCGGAAGGGTACTTTGATTACATCAAACGCCATTGCGTAAATGGGTGGCAATAAAGGTGGGATTAAGTATTTGGAAAGTGTGAGTTGAGGCATATGGATCAATAGTGGGATTTGTCCATCCTGATGACGGATAGATATACTCTGGGCCCTCTCGGTGGAATGTCATCTGATTAGCTTGCAAGCATATGAATAGTTCATAAGAGATCACATACCACGGTACGAGTAAAGAGTACTTGTCGGTAACGAGGTTGAACAAGGTATGGAGATACCGATGATCGAACCTCGGACAAGTAAAATATCGCGAGACAAAGGGAATTGGCATCGTATGTAAATGGTTCAATCGATCACTAAGTCATCGTTGAATATGTGGGAGCCATTATGGATCTCCAGATCCCGCTATTGGTTATTGCTCGGAGAGGAGTCTCGACCATGTCTGCATAGTTCGCGAACCGTAGGGTGACGCGCTTAAGGTTCGATGTCGCATAAGTAGATATGGAATATGGTATGGAGACGAAGTTTGTTCGGAGTCTCGGATGGGATCCAGGACATCACGAGGAGGTCCGGAGTGGTCCGGAGAATAAGATTCATATAAGATTCATATAAGGCAATGTTATACGCACTAAATGGATATTCAAGAACAAGCAAGATGAGTTTGGAAATGTTGTGAGGAACAAGGCAAGATTGGTGGCTCAAGGTTTCTCTCAAGTTGAAGGAATTGACTTTGGAGAAACTTATGCTCCCGTGGCTCTCCTTGAGTCCATCCGTATCCTTCTTGCTTATGCATCGCATCATAACTTTAAGTTACAACAAATGGATGTGAAAAGTGCATTTCTTAATGGTCCTTTGCATGAAGAGGTTTATGTTAAGCAACCTCGGGGTTCGAGGGTCTCAACTTTCCTAACCATGTCTACAAGCTTGATAAAGCACTTTATGGTCTCAAACAAGCTCCTAGAGCTTGGTACGAGCACCTTAAAGAATTGTTGGTAGACCGTGGGTTTGATGTTGGGCTAATCGATCCCACTCTTTTTACTAAGAGGGTCAATGGGGAGCTTTTCGTTTGCCAATTATATGTTGATGATATTATCTTTGGCTCTACTAACAAAGCTTTCAATGATGAATTTTCAAAGCTTATGACCGATAGGTTTGAGATGTCTATGATGGGAGAGATGAAGTTCTTCCTTGGTTTTGAGATCAAGCAATTGAGAGAAGGAACCTTCATCAATCAAGCAAAATATCTCCAAGACATGCTCAAGAGGTTCAAGATGACCGAGTTGAAGGGTGTATCCACTCCTATGGTTACTAAATGTCATCTTGCACTTGATCCCAATGGTAAAGAGGTGGATCAAAAGGTATATTGCTCCATGATTGGATCCTTGCTTTACCTTTGTGCATCTAGACCGGACATAGTGTTGAGTGTTGGTGTGTGTGCAAGGTATCAAGCTTCTCCTAAAGAGATTCACATGATGGCTCTCAAAATAATCTTTCGATATTTGGTTGACACCCCAAGATATGGTATTTGGTACCCCAAAGGCTCAAGTTTTATTCTCAATGGATACACCGATGCGGATTGGGCGGGGGACAAGGATGATAGGAAATCAACTTCCGGGGCTTGCCAATTTCTTGGTAGGTCCTTGGTGTGTTGGTCTTCTAAGAAGCAAAATTGTATATCTCTCTCCACCGCCGAAGCCGAATATGTTGCCGCCGCAAGTGGATGCACTCAATTGTTATGGATGAGGCAAACTTTAAAGGAATACGGTGTCATTTGTGACAAAGTGCCTCTATTATGTGACAATGAAAGTGCCATCAAGATTGCCTATAATCCGGTGCAACATTCAAGAACGAAGCATATTGAGATCCGGAATCATTTCATTAGGGATCATGTTGCCCGTGGTGATATTGAGCTTATCTATGTTCCTACCAAAGATCAACTTGCCGATATATTCACGAAGCCTCTTGATGAAGCAAGGTTTTGCTATTTGAGGAATGAGCTAAATATCATTGATTCAAGGAGTCTAGCTTGACCATCTTGCAAACACACCTTTGTCTCTAAACTTTATTTGGTTTAGATGTGGGCATGGAAATAGGGGGAGTGCGGTTTAAATTATTGAGCTATCCCTCCCCCCATAATGCCAACATTAAGAAATCATTCTCTTTATATCAATATTGATATGTGAGCTTCAATGATGAGTAGTGGTTTGGGCCCAAGATATATCTTCGCGGTGCCATACCATAACACTCATATATGGTGACCTAGGCCACCACACTCTTCTTTGTGAAGAGTTGGAGTTATTTGGATTTTCATGTTCTTATTTGACAACTCCTTGTTCTTATGGGAAATCACTCTAGTTTGGCCTTATTCGCTCGTATCTTGCAAACTCGAGTGATCACGTACCATTAACAGTTTGAGCTTTCTAAACCCAAGCCTTTTCTCATCTATAAGCCATTTCCATTTTGCTCTTATGTCATGTTTTGGTAAAAACTTGGAGTTTGAGGATTTTCGGTCAGATGATCTAGGTTGCCCCATCTTATTGGTCAATATGCATCTTATATGTGTTGTGATACTTTATTACCTCACATATGGGGTTATGCAAATAACCAACAAAAGATAGGCAGGATTTCCGGTGTTCTGGAATTTTCCAGAAAACCGGAAAATCCGGCCCCTGGGCAAACCGGAAAATCCGGCCCGGCCGGATTATCCGCCCCAAACTAGGGCCGGATTATCCGGCCTGGGCAGATCTTGAAAGGGTTGAGGACGAGGCCGCGGGGGGCAAACGGTTCACAACCAGCCCCCACGCGCCTCTCTCTCCTCTCTCTCCTCTCAAGGTCGCCGAAGCTCCTCCTCCTCGCCGGAGCCGCCCCGTCCACTCCTTCCCGACGTTTTTGGGTGGATCAGGTGCTCCTCCTCCCTAGCTCTCATCTCCTCCAAGCGGCTCCTCCAATGGATGGGGGTATGGTTCACAATCCCTAACCCTAGGTGTTGTGTTTTATACATGCTATTTTCTTGGTGGAGATGTTGGCTAGTTGTTCCAAATCATGTGTAGTATACTCCTCTTGCATGCTATGTGGCCGATCTGGTCATAGACAAGTTTTTGATTGGCGATATCTGCAGATCCGCAGGGCCGGATTATCCGGCCCCCGCGCTGGCCGGATTATCCGGCCCGACCGGATTATCCGCCCCTCGGGGACACCGGATTATCCGGCCTGGAGCTTCATCGCGAGTGCAGTTTGATTCAATCTTTCATGTCTAGACTTGTACCAACTCATAGTATGTTTCTAGAGTACATTACTGTATCATACATGACTTATGAGCATTATCTTCTCTTTGCTATCCATCTTTGCTTCTCACAGGTAGTGGTTCTCGGGGTACTCGGAGACGCCCAAGACAGAACCGGTCAAGTGATGAGTATGCTTCGAATGCTCCTCGCAAGTCCAACGCTAGTAGGAGGAAGAACAAGGAAACTAGGGACAACTACAAGTCAATGGACAGTGTTTCTTATGCAGCTATCCGTCAGAAGAACTGGTATGAAGATGTTCAGAGGGATGATGAGATAGAGGACAAACGCTTCTGGTGCTTGGAGCAGGAGTTCATCTTCAAGGACATTTATGAACCCATGAGGAAAGTGAGACCCATGCAAGCTATCAATGTGGAGAAACTGAGTGTCAATGATCATTTTGCTGATGCCATCTGGGTGACTGGTAGGATGGGCTTGCAAGATCTGATGAAGATACAGTGTGACTATAGCCCCGTGTTGATCAAGCAATTCTTTGCCACCCTTGCTTTCAAGAAAGATGATGACTGCACTATGGAGTGGATGACTGGCTCCACTCATTGCCATGCTACCTGGCGCCGCTTTGCTTCAATTCTTGGAGTTCCCATGGGAGGGACTCATCGCCTTCATGGCCCCCAGAAGACAGACAAGAATGTGCTCTATGATCTCTATGACTCTTCTGGAGTTGTTGGTTCTAACAAGGGTCTCCTCCCTATCTACGGTCAGCTGCTCCGATTCTTTCGAGCCACCATTGCTCCAAGTGGTGGAAACAATGACGCACTCCGTGGAGCCCTTGTGGATCTTATGCACCTCAGCTATAAGTGTGCTCATGATGGTAATGAGAGGTCAGACTTCACCCTTGATATTATGGACTTCATCTTCAATGAGATTCATGATGCCATGGTCTCCCGGACTACCATGCCCTATGCACCATATATCCAGCTCCTCATCAACAACTCTGCTAATATGACTGAAAACTTGGATCGGTTCCCGAAGGAGACTCACTCTGTCAAGAAGGCTTACAAGAAGAAGCCAGTTCCCCGTGCTGCTCCTGCTCCTGACTCCTTCATGGGAGATGCCCGCTCTAGTGGCTTTGCCCCTGCTCGTCATGCTGATATTCCTGCCATGAAGAAGCAAGTGAAGAAGCTTAGTTGGTTTCAGCGTCACATCCTGTGCATGAACATTGAGATCCATAAGGAGAACTATGCGGCCAGCCGAGAGCGTTATGAGATTCAGCATACTCAGGCGGTTATTCTTCACAAGCTCAGTGGTGAGCAAGGTCCTCCGCCTCAGCCTCCAGTTCACCCAGGTTACAGTGGGTGGCAATCGTCACAGGTTCCTTGGAATGATATTGAGGATTGCATTCAGAGGGCCAACTACACTCACAGCTCTCCTCCTGCTCCTGACACTGGAGATGAAGATGAAGAGGAAGAGGAACAGGCGTACCAGACCGATGATGAAGAAGGCTCCGAGTGATCTCCTTGGGGGCGAGTAGCATCGCGCTTTTTCCCTTTTTGGCGTCTCGATGCCAAAGGGGAGAAGTGTTCTATTAGGTTATTCTACGGGATTTGCATGGCGTTTGGGCACAAGCATATGCGTTTATCATTCTTTTATTGCTTGTGTCCTTCTTTATGTCGTCTATTTGAACTATTTGGCTTTGTGGATTATTCCGTTCAAAACTATGTGCTATGTGGTTGTGAGACATCGTATTAAGGATTTCGGATTTCTATATGTTGAGACCAAGGTTTATTATATGGTGTGTGATATTATATATCCGGTATTATATATCTCCATATGGGTATGATCTCTATCACCTTGTCTCAACTCCATATTTGTCTATGTCTCTTGTTTCAAGCTCATGTTGGATACCTCTTGTGTTGAGGCACCTCACACCTATATGATTGTGTATTTGTATTGAAATGCAAACTACTTGTATGCACACATGTAGGGGGAGTGCCTCTATGTTTTGCCAACATGTTTGCTTTCTTTTGTGCTTTCCTTGCAAATCCGTGTATTGTCATCAAACACCAAAAAAGGGGAGATTGAAAGAACATCTCTCACAATGTGTTTTGTGTGTTTGATGTCAATGCATGTGATACACTAATGTTTGATGAAGTGGTGCAGGAATTATATAGATACATGTATATGAGTGACGTGTGTGGAAAAACGACTCAAAAGAAAGCAGAAAAAGTTTCACCAGGCCGGATAATCCGGGCCAGATATTTGCAAAATATCCGGCCCCCAATTTCTGGCTAAGGACTCGAGGCAATGTGGCTCTGTACAAGGGCCAGATTATTGGCCGGACATTTGGCCGGATTTGCCCCAAGACCGGATAATCCGGGCCGGATATTTCCAGAATATCCGGCCCCCAAAAATCGTCTAAGGACCAGAGGCAAAGTGGCTCAGTACAAGGGCCGGATTATTGGCCGGACATTTGCCCGGATTTGGCCCAAGACCGGATAATCCGGGCCGGATATTTCCAAAATATCCGCCCCCCCAAAAATCGGCTAAGGACCAGAGGCGACGCGGCTCAGTACCTCCCTGGACATGGGCCGGACATTTGGCCGGATTTTCCCCAGGGCCGGATTTTTGGTGGGGGGCGGATTATCCGGCCCCAACTTAGGCCGGATTATCCGCCCCCCCCCCCCGAAACCTCCAACGGCTGGATTTTAGGGGGGGTATTTATACCCCACTTCTTCTACCTTGCTCCTTGCTCAATCATTGCACAAAAATCTGCCAAGTCTCACCACCATTAGAGCCACCTCAAGAACTCAAGATTTGCAAGATCTCCTCCCTCACCCAACCAAAGCTCTTGATCTTTGGAGATTCGAAGGAGAAGACACCGATCTACATCCTCACCGAAGCGATTTACATTCCCCCCTCATTTGTTTGAGGGCCCCCTTTCTAGTGTTCCTCTTTAGATCCCTAGTTGATTTGTGTTGATGTATTGTTGTTGATTGTTGTGTTGTTACAGATTTGGGAGCCTCCAATTTGGTTGTGGATGTGTGCCCCAATAACTTTGTAAAGGCCTGGTTTCCGCCTCGAGGAAATCCCTTAGTGGAAGTGGGCTAGGCCTTCGTAGCGTTGCTCACAGGAGACCTGAGTGAAGTCTTCGTGACTGTTGGTCTGGCTTTCGTAGCGACCACACTCCTCCGAACGTAGACGTACTTTCTTGCAAAGGAAGGGAACTACGGGAATCAACTATGTGTCTCCGTGTGCTCCACTCTCGGTTACCTCTATCCTTTATCTCCTCTATATTGTATTGCTATATCTTGCTTTGTCGTTAACCTTGTCATATAGGGAAATTCACATAGTTGCATATCTAGAGAATTTACCTTTGTATCAAGCCTAAATTGAAAAAGAACTAAAAATTGGTTAGCACCTATTCACCCCCCTCTAGGTGCGGCATACGATCCTTTCACCTGCGGCCCACGTTAGATCATACCGCTTCGGCGTTTATAACACGCTGACAGGCGGGTCCCGCTGTCAGGCGGCCCGTGCGTGCGAGACGCGCTACTGGGCCGGCCTTTCTCCCTCTCTCTCGCTGGTCCGTTAATTTTCCCGCGCAAGCTCACCAGTTCAAATTCGAATTAAATTATTTAGTTTGAATTCAATACTGGTGTCATATTCAAAATTTAATAGAACGGCCGGCCAGACGCTGCTTTGTGCGCGATTAGTACCACCTCGACTAAGCAGATAGAAGCTTGCAATGCGGGTTCACGCAAGAAACGTTTTTTTATGGACGGCAACTTTTTTACACGCAATTTGGACGCCGTTGTGGGATCGCTCCAGGGCGCAAATTTTCCTGGCGGTGGAAGGAATCGCTGGTTTTTTAACGGACGAAAATTTGTTCCGTTTTTTTTGACCTACCAACATTACCGCTGTGTAACTTATTATTAGAGGTAAGTGATGTTTTCTCCGTTCTATATTAGTTGTCGCAGATTTAGATGTACAGTATTTAATATGACATGGAAGCAAGAGAGTATTTGCAGAGTTGCTTGCTAATCCATTCAAAGCCAAATATGTTGGCCTAGCTGGTAATCGCCAGCTAAGAAACAATCCGGCCCATGTGTCATCAATTTGGTCTATTGATGATGATGAAACCGGAAGCCCTCCTCTATCCTGAGTCCTGCCAGTGCCAGAGGCCCCAGCTGTCAACGTCGTCCTCGTCTTCTCCTCCGCCGCCTCCTCTTTGGCTCTTTCTCTTCCCAACTTCCCCTCGAGGCTCGACCCTCTGCCCTTCCCTTCCCCTTTCTCCGCTCACTCAACTCAGGCGCCGCGCTCCGGTGAATGCGATGGCCACGGCTTCGCCGGAGCCGCTCTCCAGCGGCCAGGAGGGGGACGAGGATGAGGAGGTGAGGCTCGACGAGGACCACCGCGAGCAATCGGATCAGGCGCTCGAGGAGAAGTTGCAACGAGTACAGTACGGGCTCAACAAGTTCCACCCCCGGGACGGTGGAAAGAAGTACCGCCTATTGCGCGACTCCATCAACCGCGAGCTCGCCCGCCGCCAAGCTGCTCGCTCGGCCTCTCCCCAGCCACGGCCACCGTGCCCGCCGGGCCGCCAAGGCGAGCCGGTGAGCCACCCTCCAGTTCTGTATTTATATTATTGGTGTGGGTGCGGCGTGGGTTAATGTCTGATCTCTGCCTCGCGTCTTCCGAATTTGGGATGGGTCTGTCTAGGGGTAGATCGGAGGAGGCAGGCAAAGCTTGAGGTTCTCAAGAGTCAAGACTCTGTTCGATAAAATGCCTGCAAGCCGTATGCAATTGTATTAGTTCACCAGCGCTAGAATCCCATTTTACCATCTCATCCTGGATGCATGCGGCCGTGTTTACTGAAAACTGGAAGGCCATCTCAGTGTGCACAATGGTAGTTACTGATTAAAACCTCATACCATCCATTTTACTAAAGACACTGTACTTCTTCAATGACATAATAGCAGCTCTCTGTCGTTTTAGCTAGATGTTTAAACTTTTCAGCAACTCAGCCATTTGCCGCTTATGTTTAATGAGCGTTATGTCGAATGTTTGTTGAATTTTAACGCGTTTTAAAGTTGGATTCTGTGGTCTGCTAACTGAATAAAATTTCCACGGTTATAGAATTTCTACTCTCCCTCGGCAATGGTGGTTGCCGGTTCACTAGTCACCACTGGAGTCGGTGGCTGTACCTTTGCTCTGTTGCACGGTCCATTGGCACCTGCCGCCTTGCACCCTCCCAGTGTCATCTAGTAGTGTGGATAGTGGTAGCAGATGGGAGTTGAAAACGGATATCCAGATTATGCTATTTTAAATCTGGATTTTGACTTGTCATCCATTTCAGATTACATAATTTATAATTCAAAAGGTAACACTATGGAAGTGCCAATCAGATTGTACCCTAACTGTTGCTCCAGTTGCTTGCACCGAACTGTATCTGAACTGTCCAATATCCCCTAGGAGTAGGGACTGCTCGGCTGGAATGAATTGGCGATTGCGGAGATTTCCATGTTGGGATGACTGAACTGTTGTTCAGTGGGGGTTATCAATTTTTGTGCTCGCCCCTAGCTACGCACCTGATGACCTTTAAATGCTTTAGTTGCGAATATGTATAGTAAGCAGCCTAATCATGTATTGCTCCCTAGCAGGATAACAGCAGATGCGAAAGGATAATCCAGTCAAGGCATGCAGGATCGTCTGGTATGGGGATTGATTACTGTTTCAAAAATTAATTATATTTGGAAGTTTCCGCACGCTACCACCTTATGGAAATTTATGGTTCTATCATGATCCATTTGTGGCATACTTGATTTCAATACTTCAATTATTTTATCTTGTAATAATTCTGCAAATCTAGATAGCGTGGACTAAAATCTCTGGGTGCTTATCTTTCTAAAATGCTCGATTTAATATTATTGCTTACTACAACACCAGCGTTGAATTTCTATATTGTCTCTCTTGATTTTGGGATCCATATTGATATTCCTTTATGTCGTAAAGTTTTATTCCTTAAATGTTATTTTACCATGTTGGTATAACTGCTTCTGGGTTCACCTCTTTTGTACTTGTAAGAAATGTGCAAGTTCCATGCTATTTAACCATCTATTAGAGCATCTCCAATAGCCTTTGTATATTTTGCTAGGATTGCTAAAAACTGCAAATATAGCAATTTGCTCGAGAAAAGCAGCTCCAAGAGCCTTTGTATAAGTGGACCCCCCACACAAAATTATAGCAAGCTTTGTATACTTGCAGCTCCACTTCGTAAATTTGCAAAGTCTAGAGGCACTTCGTATAATTCTTGAAACCAAGCGGGAGAATGCCAACTGCCCCGAGCGGAAGTCTCTGCTTGCGCCCCACCACCCTGTTGCCGCCTTCGCCGGCCACCGCCGCACAGCCGGCGCCGTCTCGCCTTCGCCGCCACCTCCTGAGCCCATGCCTCGCCGCCTGAGCTGGATTTCGATCGCATCTGTGCCGCACCGTGCCGCCCGAGCACGATTCCGATCACGCCTGTGCCACACCGCGCCGCCCGAGCACACACCACGCCGCCAGAGCTCGATTCCGACCGTGCCCTGTGCTGCGCTGCGCCGCCCGAACCCGTGTCCTCGCCATGCGGCCCCCATCGAAGCTCGCATTGAAGCTCCATCCCGTGCCGCACCGCCCAGGTTGACCGCCGGTGGCCTCGGAATCTGTCGTTTCCGGCCGAGTCCGATTGGATTCACCGTCGTTGGCCTCGGGCGGGATTCCGGCCGATTCTGGCCGTATTGACCTCCGCCGCCACCTTCCGTGCGGGGTGGTCCTGAAGGCCATGGCTGGCGTGGAAAGCCGGCGAGCGCAGTGCTCCGGTCAGCGGGGCTCCGGCCCCTGCCGCTCCTGCTGTCTCCCGCATGCCCGGGGAGCTCCCACCCTCGTTGCCATGCTCGCCCGGAGAGCTCACGGTGGTGGGGATGGAGATAGGAGAATATAGAGGAAAAAGAATGACCAACTGACATGTGGGTCCTAGTGTAGATTTGTTCTAGTCTCTAGTTTTAGGATTGCTATTATACGAAGGCTACAAAAGTAGAAACTTGTGTGGATTGCTATACCCTCTCCTCTTTCTATAGCCAATTTGTAGCAATCCAACATGGAAAGGCTGTTGGAGATACTCTTACAACCTAAACCATGTGCCATGTTGATCACACGCACATGTATAATGCAGTGCAAGTTGTGTAGTCCAACTGCATTTAATAAAATATGACGTCTAAGATAACATAGTGTATTACAGTTCCTTATATGGCGACACTCAGCGCTTTCTTGATATTCTTCTTTAATGTTTGATATAAGTTGGTCACTGTAGTGCCATGCGATATTGCATCTAGCTTTTCGAAGTTTATGAAATCAAGAAATAGACTGGGTAAAAAGAACTTACACAAAGCTTTAGGATACCATTGCCAAGGAGCTACCTTGGTCAAACTGTGTTGTGCTCACAGTTACATCCATTTGTACTTGCTCCCGCACTCTGTGTTGGTATCATTAGGATATTATTTGGAAAGCCACTCATGTTATATCACATTTCTTTCTCTAATAACACTTTAACCATTTTCCAACTTGAATTTCTGTTATACACATCATTAATAATTTTTCGATGCAAATTTAATATAATTTTCTGTACGACATGTAGGTTTGCCTAGTGATTCCAATGAGAATCATGGAGTAACCAAATCTGATTTCTTTTCCGCATTTAAGGTGGATGATGAGGTAATTATTGTGTTGCTCTGTTGTGTGGTACTTAAAATCTGTGTATTGTTCAAGTGTTAATTTTTCTATATATTAGGCAGGTCTAGATTTGTCTCGTATGGAGATAACTAGTGCAAGCCCTAGCAAGCCTAAAACTTCAGAAGAGAGTGAAGGGAAGTTTTGTGAGGTGGATGAGTCTTGTGAAACCGATGGACAACCAACATGTTTGTCTACCAAAGTATCATGTATGGACAACTCAATCGACCTAGAAAATTTGTCTCCTGGCGATGCATTCAAGGATAATGGCCACAATAGGATACATGAACATGCTTCTACGCCTTCTCGAAAAAGGTTAATATATATGAACTCTTCTATTCCGCTGTTAACGTGCACCTCCATTTGCTTTTATGGCAACGATGTTTTCTTAACTAACTTTAAATATTGATGGCTTTCTGTGCATGGTGCATAAATCTATCAGAATTCTTATCGTGACCATGTCTCACACAAGCATGACATATATATGTTCCTTTTTTCTTTTGATTTTGTGATCTATTATGTGTTATGTCGATTTTTTCTTGTATTGAATTATGTAATCTACGTCTGCTAGGAAAGGAGATGACCCAGGGGCCTTTTCAATGCGGTTGAGATCAAGAAAGGTTTGTACATACTTTCTAGTTTCTACAACTCTTACCATCATGGCCGCTGGGGTGCTCTTTCTTATGTTGATTATTGCTGAAGTATTAGGATTGGCAGAGCCCCCAGCCATTAAATATTTGAAGATTTTGGCAGTAGATATTTGATAAAGGGTTTTGTTTTCAACATACTGGTTAATAATATGAAAAGGTTACTAGAACATCGAATAACTAGGAAGGTGATTTGTAATGTTAGTGTCTTCCTTTTTGCTCATGCTCCAAGATTGGACCTTTAACTTGTGTTTCCTATCAGACGGGTGATATAGCAGTGCCTCTAGGTTCATATGAGATAGTATAGCTGTTATCTTGTCATATTTTCTCTAAGTTCTTCTTTTGCAACTTGCAAATTTTCTGTTTATGGGTGACATTCAGGTGAGCAAGTTCCCATGAATAAAATATTCATAGTAAAAAAAAAGGGAAAGGCTGCCTAGAAATATCCTTCCCCAGACCCCACAATGTGTGGGAGCTTTCAGCACTGGGTACCCCCTTTACTCGGTATTTCTTCCAAATGAGGGATTTCAAAGATGTACCTCCATTAGTGCGGTGCACGCTTGAAATATTTGGTTACGAACTCACTCACAGCTGTAGAGTGGCAAATGGATCGCATCATAATTACCACTCCCTCTGGCCCATAATATAAGATGTTATTACAATTAATATTCCCATGTATTGATCGTAATAAAACCTTATATTATGGGACGGATGGAGTAGATTTGTGGTTCCGCTGATTTGGGCCACTGTTTTGCTGTTTGGGATGCACCACTTAATAATACTCCCTCCGATACATCCGTATCTAGACAAAAGTTGAGTCAATTAATTTGAATTGGAGAGAGTATTAAGGTTCACTAGGGGGACATACATCTTTGTTCTTGAATGCGTAGTGGTGTCTCACGAACTTAGTAATTCTGACTCTCTACATGCCAATATGTAGTGAAAATAATAATCACAATACATTAAATTAAATGCATAGGAATGCAAAAGGCTCAAGTAGGCACCCAGGTTCTTAAGATGAACCATAAAGTAGAAGAAAAAGAGATAAGATATCCATGACTGTTGGGTCAGCCAAGCCCAAGTGGTAATGACCCCACCCCGAGTGGAGGTTGCCACGAGTCTTGTAATTATGGATAAAATAAGATGATCCTCGACCGGTCTAATGATGTATTCAATTGGAACTGAATTCAGTTAGTTTGGCTTGATGATTTTTATTCGGAAGATAAATATCCATTGAATACAGATCTCATTTGAATGTTAAGATGTGTATCCTTTGGATCAGATCTGTATTTGGTTAAGTTTTTCTCAAGAACTAGTTCCATTCTAGAAATAGGTATCCATTGAATACAAAGTATGATGAAGCAATGCCAAGCGGGCAATCTACATTTGATGAACAAACAACAACGGAAACACAAGCCCAGCAAATCCAGCAAAGTGGGATAAAAGTCCCTGAGTTGCAAGGGAGCTCCCTATCTTCATGTGTGGTGGACTTATGTTCGGGGCTTGAGCCACAGTGAGGACTCAACCCGTATTTGATTGAGTTTTGCACAGAAGTAAAAAAACCGTGGTGTACAAACTCAGTTAAAAAGTCAATTTTTTTAGGCTTGATATTACCATCTTCAATACCAAACCAATATCAATAAATCCATAGTAAGATAATTTTCATAATGTATTTATTTAATATTGTCAAACTTAGAAAGCATCGACTTTTTTGAGTAAGTACGCCACCTATCTGGGGACGGAGGGCGTAAGTTTCTTTCTTTTTCAAGATTTCTCCTCCTTTTTCTAGATGTCCTCCATCAATCCATGGAATGGCTTCGCAAAGATTGAAAATGTTTTTAGTAGTGTATTTTAATAAGATTGTGGGATCGCACCTCTAGTCATAGTTAAAAAAACCGGACTGTACCGACATGAAAAACTGGAACCTGCGTGCTGTCTTGTTTTTAAGAAGCAAAGAGGTGTTTTCCGCAGGAATCGAACCTGCCCTCTACAGAGGCTCAACTACCCTTAGTCAAAGCCCAATATGGCGATACCAACTAGTCTGCAGTAGTTTTCTGATATACTACTGAAGTAAATGCTATATATATACAACTTGAGGTGAACTTTTACCAAAGTTAGCTTTGATATTAATTAAACATGACAGTTTATTGTTGCTCTCGAACCCGATCAGCTGGTGGTTGGACCAGTGAACCAATCGCTTGTTCGGTGCACTCACTGGTCCGGTTTTTGAAACTATGCCTCTAGATAGCTGACATGTAAGAAAAATATATGGTAATTACTGCATGCACTGTATTACATCTATTCATTTTTCCATGGATGAAGCTAACTATTAGTGATAGAAATGCAGTAGACAGATCTATGGGTTAAGTTGGAATTTTTTTCTCCCAACCATGGGTGAATTTGACTGAAATTTTGCAGATGTTGTACTGCACTCATCTGGTACATCCATGAACTCTTTCAAAGGTTCTAGAGGTAGTGTGCAATGCATTACATGTGATTGTTGGTAACAACTAACAGCCGACATGGACCATGGCACAGGATGAACCTGAGGGCATCAGATGAAGATAACTGTGCCACCAGGCAGTGACCATCTTCATTTGATGCTGCCAGTAGAAAATTTCAAATACTGATGTACAGGAACAAAGCAAAGTCAAATGACAGGTCACTTTCATGAAAGAAATAATCATAAAAATATCGAAACAATCATCTCAGATAAACTGGTAGCTGCCAGCTAAGCTTTCTTTGCAGCCATCTTAAAGAAAAATGGTAAAAGGCATCAGAGCTGCAAGAAGAAACTAGATAAACGAGATACCGATGCCAACCCCATGAATTATTGTCACTTACTATTACTGGCAAGACGATAGATAGAATTCCAAGACCAGAGCACGCATGTCCGCGCGTGCACGGTTCATTGAAGAAATGTTGCGCTCCTTGTATGGGCACAAAATCCTCTATTATAATCTGCAATATCTTATTAACATTTAAGAAACAGAAACTAGCAGAGAAAGCTGTATACCCACTCTTAGTCAAAAATAACTTCCCTTTTGGTTTGATAGAAGTATCTAGGTATGAGTAGTAGTCGGAAAGTTGTAACTTTTGAATATATTGTGGTTGGCTGTTGCTAATGATTTATATGGGAACAAGATGACCATGATTTGTGGGGCAGCACCAAAATGAAGTATCTTCAGTCAGATGTTAGACATGAGCTATCTTGTAATTACAACAACCTAATAATACAAATTTAAATGCTTTTACTTCACTTTTTGGTGTTATTCTTGATTATTCTTATAATGAATCCTACCATAACTGACTAAGCATTAGTAAAGATCTGCTCATGTCAACTTCTAGAAACAGCCAACTAGGCTACTTATGTTTTGCTTGCAACCATAATGTGGTTACTCTTTCCACAATTTTGGTCTGATTTTTTACATCATTTCAGGTTCAAGAGGTTGTTCTACTCGATGGAGATGCACGTCATTCAGAATCTGCAGATAATATAACCAATAAACGGTAATAAGTTGCAATCACTTGCCATTTCCCAATGTGGGTGCTGTGATAACTGATAAGCATGTATAAATTGTGTTATAACTGCTGCTTGCTGGGTACAATGCATAGTTATGTAATCAGCCCGTGACTCGGTATATACAAAACAATATTCTGTGTTCTATATTTTCTCTTCTGCAAGTTTTTGACGACTATATTAACTAACTCTAATACATCATTAGGGATGCAATGAAGATATACTATCCTTCAAGGTTGGTATTTGAATTTTTAAAACTCCATCCAGCTTAATGTTATTTTATATATTGTTGATGGTTATTTTCTTTTTCCGTGCTGGCAGTGAACACCCTCAGTCTGTTGAACTTTCTCATGATGACATAAAATGCCTAGAGCCTGAGTCTTTGCTGTCCTCACCTATAATGAACTTCTACATTATGTAAGTATTGCTCTTAGTTTCTAAGTTCCTCATTTCTCACATTTTTCAAAACAGTCAAAGCAAAAAATACCATCTTGTAGGTACCTGCAACAGCCAATGTCATCAATTAGTATACCAAAAGGCAAGTGCCATATTTTCAACACATACTTCTTCAGCAAACTTGAAGCCCTAATATCAAAGGTAACTTTCTTCGTTAGATTCTTAAATTGTATTGTCTTGCTTGTTAAGATTTAATATTCTGTACCGTGATTACTAACCTGCTATGTTCTATAGTTGTACATAATTCAACATTCTAGTATGATGAGACGATTAGTACAACAAACAAACAACAACAAAGCCTTTATTCCCAAACAAGTTGGGGTAGGCTAGAGGTGAAACCCAAGATCTCGTAACCAACTCATGGTTCTGGCACATGGATAGCAAGCTTCCACGCGGCTCTTTCCATGGCTAGTTCTTTGGTGATACTCCAGTCCTTCAGATCTCTCTTTACGGACTTCTCCCATGTTAAGTGTGGTCTACCCCGTCCTCTCTTGAAATTATCAACACGCTTTAGCCGTCCACTATGCACCAGGCCTGCGCTGAATATGCCCAAACCATTTTAGACGATGTTGGACAAGCTTCTCTGCAATCGGTGCTACCCCAACTCTATCTCGTATATCATCATTCCGGACTCGGTCTTTCCTCGTGTGGCTACACATCCATCTCAACATGCGCATCTCCGCCACACCTAACTGTTGAACATGCCGCCTTTTAGTCGGCCAACACTCAGCGCCATACAACATTGCGGGTCGAACTGCCGTCCTATAAAACTTGCCTTTTAGCTTTTGTGGCACTCTCTTATCATAAAGAATGCCAGAAGATTGGCGCCACTTCATCCATCCGGCTTTGATCCGGTGGTTCACATCTTCATCAATATCCCCATCCTTGTGCAGAATTGACCCCAAGTATCAAAAGGTGTCCTTATGAGGCACCACCTTGAAAGGACACGGATGTCGCCTAGAGGGGGGGCGGGGGGGGGGGGGGTGAATAGATAAAACTTTTACGAGATGGGCTTAACAAATGCGGAATAAAACTAGCGTTTACTTTGTCAAGCCCAAAGTCTATATACTATGGTTCACCTATGTGCACCAACAACTTATGCTAAGCAAAATAAGCAACTAGGTGATAGCAAGATATATAACTTCAAGCACGATGACTATCACAAAGTAAAGTGCATAAGTAAAGAGCTTGGGTATAGAGATAACCGAGACACGCGGGAGACGATGATTTATCCTGAAGTTCACACTCTTGCGAGTGCTAATCTCCGTTGGAGAGGTGTGGTGGCTTAGTGCTCCCGAACGCCACAAGAGGCCTCACCTTGAGGTGTGGTTGCTCGATGCATACCAACGCCACAAAGGCCTCACCCCAAGATGCGGTACTCACACCACACACCGAACGCCACGAAGGCGCCTCACCTTATTCTCCGGTGACCCTCGCCACAAAGGGCTAGGTCACGGTTCCACTAAGGGATTTCCTTCGAGGCGGAAACCGGGCCTTACACAAAGCTTGGGGCACGCATCCACAACTTAATTGGAGGCTCCCAAGAAATCGCCACAAAGGCCTCAAATCTGTTAGGGTTCCAAGAACCCAAGAGTAACAACTTTCTTGCTTTCACTTCCACGAATCACCGTGGAGAACTTAAACCGATGCACCAAATGCAATGGCAAGAACACCACAAAGATGCTCAAGTCCTTCTCTCTCAAATTCCAACAAAGCTACAAAAGCTATTGGGGGAGTAAGAGAGAAAGAACAAATAAGAGGAGGAACACCAAATTTCTCCAAGATCTAGATCTAGTGGATTTCCCTCACAAAGAGGGATTTAAGTGTAAATCTAGATCTCCTCTTTCTTTTCCCTCAAAAAGATTCAAGAAGCATAGGAGGAGTAGAGGGAAAGGGGAAGCTCTCAAGGTCAACAATGGTGGAGAGCACAAAGGGGAAGAGGTGGCTGCCCAAGGAGGAAGAAGGGGGTCTTAAATACTCCCTCCCATCGAAATATGACCGTTTGGGTCCTCCCATGCCGGATTATCCGGGACCGGATTATTGCAAAAATCCGGCCCCCGAAAAACGGCTAAGGACTTGAGGAAACTGCAGAAACACCAAAACGAGAATGATCACAACTTGAGCATCCGGACTCCGATTTTGATGATCTTGGGCTCGTTTTCGAAGCTAGTAACAAGCTCTACAAGATCATACAGGGAACCAAGGTAGGATAGAAATAAATGATGAAAGGTTTAACCTATCTAAAAAAGACATACCGGTAAAACCTCCAAACTTGAAAATGTAACAAGTTGCCCCTGCAAAAACCATTCTTGATGAACTAGAGCTTGTCATGAGAATAAGCACAAGCTCTAAAACATCACATGGATAAGATACAAATAACAACGAAGAAAGATGATGCAAGGATGCAAAGGTTTGAGCTCTCCGAAGGATACGATTGAGTTACTCACTCGAGAGCCCTCTTGATAGTACGTCAACTAAACTATAAACCGGTCTCCAACTACACCATGAGACCGGTAAGAAAGAAACCCTATCAAGAGCAAACCTTAACCTTGCGCGTTCCTTTTAAGCTTGATGATGACGATCTTGACCGCAACAAGATGGAACATCTTTCTTGATAGTGCTTGCTTGACGAAGTCTTGTGGATTGCTCCCCCATATTCCACCATGGGAGAGCTTCTTCTTCGGCGCATCTTTACATATCCATGATTACCATATAGATGGCAAGCTTCAAGCATATGATCTCTTCGACTTGGCTCATCTTGAACTTGCACTTCATTTCTTCATGGCAAGCTTCAAGCATATGATATCTTCGAGTTGGCTCATCTTGAACTTGCACTTCATTTCTTCATGGCAAGCTTCAAGCATATGATCTCTTCGAGTTGGCTCATCTTGAACTTGCACTTCATTTCGTTGATGTCTTGAAGTTAACTTTGAGGGCTCACTGCATCTTCAAGACATACACTTGATACTCTTCATCAATTTCTTCTTATTGCAACCTTGAAGCCAACATATGGTTCAAGGATTGCCTATGAACAACTCCTACAAATATAACTCAATGCAAACATTAGTCCATAGGGATTGTCATTAATTACCAAAACCACACATGGGGGCTCCATGCACTTTCACACCTGCCCATCCAGGCTAACCTCCTCCTCCTCGTGCCTAGTAGTACTAAACCCGCACATCATGTACTCAGTTTTAGTTCTACTAAGTCTAAAACCTTTCGATTCCAAGGTTTGTCTCCATAGTTCTAACTTCATATTGACCCCGTTCGACTATCATCGATTAGGACCACATCATCCGCAAAGAGCATACACCATGGGATATCTCCTTGTATATCCCTTGTGACCTCATCCATCACCAAATCAAATAGATAAGGGCTCAAAGCTGACCCCTGGTGTAGTCCTATTTTAATCGGGAAGTCATCGGTATCGCCATCTCTTGTTCGAACACTTGTAACAACATTATCGTACATGTCCTTGATGAGGATAATGCACTTTGCTGGGACTTTGTGTTTCTCCAAGGCCCACCACATGACGTGTCGCGGTATCTTATCGTAGGCCTTCTCCAAGTCAATGAACACCATATGAGATGATGACGCTTGCTTTTCATGAACAAGTGCGATACAGTTGTAGAATAAGGAAAAAGCTATGGAATCAGCAGGAGTGCTGCACATTCCATTAAGAAGGAAAAATAGTACAAATATTAAAAAATGAGTTTCCATGAAACAACAAGCCAAGAGGATCAGAAGATTAGCTGCAGCCTGCTTCAACAAAAAGAGACTGCTAGTTAGGCGGTGCGTGAGCTAAAAGGCAAAGCCAAGAAACAAGGTTTGATCTCCACAAGGAGTGGGTTAGTGGGGTGAGCGTGGTCATGGTGTCAACACAAGCAGCAGCACTTAAATGGCGTGTATCTGGCCAGAGATGTGGCTCGTAGGCAGGGGCTGTTCCAGGGGAATTGGCAAGAAACAAATCTAATTAAATAACCAATGGTCTTTCTTAAAACTTCTACTCTGAAAGCTGAGAGCTAATAATGACGGACCAGCATGAGTAGCAACTATGTGGTATAGGAAAACTAGTATGGTTGGTCTGGTGTTGGTGTTACTGTGATTGGAGCGCAGTAAGTACTTAAATATACATGGCCGGAGGAGTGAACATGAAGTGCAAACAGTCAAAAGTACAATTGATGTTACTCCCTCCATTCCGAAAAGGTTGACGCCAGTGAATAAAACCATTCAACAGTGTCCATTTTACATCCATATTCCCGATAATTCAAATTCTAACAAAGCAGCACACCAGTCCAGCTCCGGATCGTTCCCCCAATCGCCTCCACCGTCAATCTCCTACTCCGGCCTCGTCGATCTACCACTGCCAGGCTTCCAGCTGATCCAGCTGATGGATCGCCGCTGCCCCACCCCAGAGTACCACACACGTCCAGCCGGCAAGCATGTACCTCCTCCGCTCCTGCATCCTGCTGGCAAGCACGGACCGCCTCCACTCTCGCATCCCGCCGGTAAGCTCGGACCACCTCAAGCACAGACCGCCTCCGCCCCACCCCAGAGTAGCGCATGCGTCCAGCCGGCAAGCACAGGCCGCCTCCGCTCCTGCATCCCGCCGGCAAGCACGGACCGCCTCAGCTCCTGCATCCTGCTGGCAAGCACGGACCTCCTACGCTCCTGCATCCTGCCAGCAAGCACGGACCACTTCCGCTCTGGCAAGCATCATTGCTTCCACCGCAGCACCCCATTGTCAGGCACCGAGTAGCCTCTACTACAATACGGCAGCAACATTGAAATGGAAGATTAGTGCCCAGCCATCTCTGCTGCAACACAATGCCATACATTCCTGGATGTGCACAAGACCAACAAATTAATGTCTCTGATCTTGCATAGTGTGATATCCTAGATAATGTCCTTGTTAGCTGAGTTGAATAAGAAACAGTATTGGCTCTCATTACTACTGGTAAGCAGTGTGTTGTGTGTGTGCGGATGTTGCATGATTCTGTCAGGCAATGGGTTTAGCTGGAATTAGCGGGTTCAATCTGCAGTGAATACGTATTGCAGGAATTAAAGTGAATGAAGAATAACAAATGCCTGATATCAGTGTAACTAGACAAATGGGAGTAATCGTCTCACTAAGTTAAGGTGCAATTAGTTCCCCAGATAACATCCATGTCCATTTTAGCCGTGCTGTTTCCCTTTCCCTTTTTCGTAGCCTAGTTGCTGGGAGTTGTGCCTTTGAGATCAATATATGTTTTCATAAAAACAAGTTGCTTCCTGATTTGAGTTATTGAGAGCATGAGCAGTACAGGCTAGTATAAATCCGAAAATGAGTTGAAATTTATTTGGTGTTCAGGTAAACAAATCTAAATGCAGGAAGCTTATGATCATCTTTTATATCAGCTCACAATTATGTTAGTTTCTCATGTATCTTCTCAATTGAATCTGCCCTGCAAACACAAGGATATGATTAAAACAGATAGAGAAAATTGCAGAATCGTAACAATATGTGAACTGGAAAGTACTTGGAGAGGATAACATGTTGTGACACTGTAATGGAATAATATATTTCAGTTCGGTGCTACATCATGTGCAAATTGCTGGGAGTAATTTCAAGTTCCTTCAGAGTAGAAACATAGACTGCCAGACATGTTTTGCCAAGAACAATACTCCTTTCGGAGTAGCATGAAAAATCTTTTGAGATTGTGAGTTACAAATGTTCATTTAAGCCTATTTTTTGTACTTATTTACCCATCATTGTCACTCGCTTCTTTTCTCTTTCCTTTTTTCCCCTTTTTTTTTCCTTCTTTCTTCTTTTTCCTTTTTTTCTTTTTCTTTATGTCTCCTTGTTTTGGTTCTCTTTTCTGTTGGGTTTCATATCTAGCCTACCCCAACTTGCTTGGGAAAAAGGCTTTGATGTTGTTGTTGTATGTTACCCATCACTGACGCAGTGAGTAGCGAATCAGCAAACCCATGTGCGTGACACCAAAGTCAAGGCCTTGATTGGCATAGCCACACCATGACACTAACAGAATCCAATTGCTAAAATCAAACACTAATCAACAGCATCATCTTGCCTGCCCTGCAGAAGCTTAGGAAACATCCTACTCGATAAGTACTGCAGACAAACATCCATAATATAGACCCCCAGTTGGCAAAATTTCAGAAACCCTAAACACCAATCATGTACCACTCCCAACCTTCCTCTCATCTCACATGTGTAACGCAAACAATCTGTGCAAAAATTAGTTCACGTGTAGCATCAGGTCTAGGAACAGAGCACAGAGGGGGGGGGAGGGGAATACCTCCCGGTACAGTGTTGAGGGAGAAAAGGAGAATACCTCCCTCTAGAGCTTGAGGGGCTCAACGTAGTCCTCGAAGCTGACCATGCCCATGGACCAGATCAGGTCGTCCCTGTTGATGGTCCTCCGCTTCTCTGGCATGCTGCGCTGCATGATTCGCCCGATGTTGACAATCGGCAGGAACCGCTCCTTCGCCCCGCCGCCGCTCTCCAGCGTGGAGGAGAGGTCGGCGAGACCCAGGCGCGCTGGTACTCCACGTGCTGTGCTGCCGCGTCTCACCGGTACACCTGGTGGTCAATCGAGCTTGGCGGCGTACTCCCTGACGAGGATGACGAGGGGGGGCTGCCGTGGGCGCGCTGGTGTACCGGTTCTGCCAGTGCATCTTGTGTACGTCGAAAAATTTGACCTTTATAACGCATCTGCTGAGATGGAGTCCTCGCCCTCGATGATGAAGATTTTAGGGGAGTATGGAGATGGAGTGCTCGCCCTCGACGTGTTGGTGAGCGCAGCAGCCGCGAGGCGTGGGGAAAGATGGCGAGACGAAGCGGAGAAGAAGGGGAAACGGACGCTGCCAACAGGAGGGAGAGGATCTGCGGGAGTCGCGGTGATGATTTTGCGAGGCAGAAAAGGTGCAGGTTTTTTTTGTTTTGCAATTTGACCAGTCACGTCAACCTTTTTCTAAGGGGGGAGTAGTTTTACTAGAATCTTTGTGCATTGGGTAAATACAAAGTACTTGCGTTTGATACATACGTTTTTTATAGTAAAATGAAGATTTGATGTCTGCCTCTCAGCTGTATCAACATATGGCCACGTCTTATATGCAACTCATTTTGGGTCTCTTATTCTGAAGGTAGACAAAGCTTCTTATTTCTTGAAGCTGAGAAGATGGTGGAAAGGCATAGACATATTCAGAAAAGCATATATATTATTCCCTGTGCATGCAGAGTAAGCGATGTTGTCTTCTCTTTTGCTTATATACATTACTTAAGCTAGATATTTGTATTTACTTGTAGAGTTTTACATGTTTCTAGAACTTCACTTTGTGCATATAGTTTATAGAATTCAGGTAAGTTTGAATGGGGAACTTTACATGTTTACTGAATATTGCATCGTTTGTATATTGTATTTATTTTTAGATTCTTATAGAACTTCTATGCGTTGTCTCCAAGTTTTAACAGTTCCAGAATCTGCTGGTTTTATTATTTGAAGAGAAAGTTGACTCAGTATCACTGCAATGATGTGTATTTTTTTTTTGCGGGGAAACAATGATGTGTATTTGAAAATAGAATGCGATGTCAATAAATTGTATCTATTAGGATTGAAAGGGAGGGAGCTTCTACTATGTTCTCTTCCAGACTTCTGTACCTGTTTAAAGCATTCTTGTTAACAAATATACTTTTGTACTTACAAGCATTGGTGTCTTCTTGTTAATATCATTTATTTCATATGCCTACGTGGCAACATGGAACAATGAGCACAGTATACGACAAAGAATAGGCTGTCCTGTAACTAGTGTGAAAAGCGTGCGTCGACCTTCCATTTTTACCACCGCCTTGCCGGTGTGAAGTGTGAACCCTGGTCATAATGAAGTAGATGCCATTCCACATTTTTTGTTTGTTTTGTTTCGGTTGATACCTACAGATGGATGTTTATATGCTCTTGTTTTGGGGACATGACCTGATCATTAATGCATTTCATTACCTATCTATGCTAGAGTTATTTGTTACTTACAATATTTTTTCAAAGGCTTAGCATGTGTGTTTTTCCTCCAAATTGTCAGTACCCACTGGAGCCTTGTAATTATATGTATGCCATCAAAGGAAGATCAATCAGGCCTCATTATACTTCATTTGGATTCACTGAAGTTTCATAGAAGCAGACATATTTTCAGTGTCGTTGAGAGGTATGTAGTCTCAGAAGTCAAAAAATTGATCACTTGCACTGCTTTGTTTTGCTATAGGATATTTTATTTGTGCAACGTAATTACAGATGTGATACAGGGGCTAATACTTTGTTTTAGCTATTTTCATTATCAAAGTCTCATTTATATCATACATATTAGAAATAAGCCTCTAGGATGTCGGCACTATTATTTTGTGCATACAGTTATTTTCTTGTATAGGAAATTTGCCTGTGCGTTGCAACGGAAGAAAAAACGAACGAATAATTTTCGACTAAATTTTATCTTGAAACCCTTTTTTCATTATCTGCAATAACTGGTGGTGATGTCCAACAAAAGGTCAAATTAGAAGATGTTAAAATTATCACTGCGTAGTATACAAATAATTTCTCACGTTCCAACTTGTACTCAAATAATTGGTTACTACCTAGCATTACAAACATGCATCTATCTGCACATTTGGGATACATATATCTCAGCTTACTGACCTTTTTTTTATGTGTGCGAGAATCCGAATGTTGTGTATATCAGTGTGCTTGTTTTGAGAAATGGTAACGGAACTTGCATTCTTGAATAGTTGGATGACAGCAACCATCAATCAAGAGAAAAGTTTTGACTGTTTGAGATAATTGTTTGCGTTCATGAATAGCGAGAAAACCCAAGCCGCAAATACACCTGTCCAAAGCCACCGTCACCATCAGTGGTCAAGGGTCAAGAGCAGTCGCGGTGATCAAAAACCAAGGCAAAAAAATGCCATATGGCACATGACGCCTGAATAGTGAGTAAACCCAAGCCTCAAATACACTCGTGCAAATACACCGCCACCATCACTGGTCACGAGCAATCGCGGCGATCAAAAGCCTAGGCGAAGAGTGCTGCACACGCCGAGGAGGTTGCGGCGAGGGCTCGGCTGATCGGAAGACTGAGGTTGGGGCCCGTGGTAATGACCGGTGGCGGTGGGGTGGAATCCCTAGCACGACATGGCCTCCTCGATTGGGAGTATCCCTGTACGAAACATTTTTTAATTTGTCTTTGTTGACTTGGCGGTGGCAATAGCTGTAAATTCGATCAAAAGATAGGGGTCAAAGCAAAATGGACAAAATTTTAGCAAGAAACCTTATTTTTTATTATTAGGTATACATAAGCGTCATATCCATAGGAATGGCTGGTTTTTACGTTGGCTTGGGACCGGCTATTCCTAAAAGGCATATTAGTGGAATTCTAAGGAGTATGGAAAATACAAGGAGGGGAAGAGGACGACCAAAGTTGACATGGGCGGAGGCGGTAAAAAGGGACTTGAGGGATTGGAATGTCCCTAAAGATTTAGCTCTTGATAGGACTGTGGAAATCAGCGATCAATGTGCCAGAATCTTACAACAACAACAACCAAGCCTTTCAGTCCCAAACAAGTTGGGGTAGGCTAGAGTTGAAACCCATAAGATCTCGAAGCCAAGTCATGGTTCCGGAACGTGGATAGCTAACTTCCACGCACCCCTGTCCATGGCTAAATCTTTGTCGATATTCCAAACCTTCAGGTCTCTCTTAACGGACTCCTCCCATGTCAAGTTTGGTCTACCACGACCCCTCTTAACATTCTCAACACGCTTTATCCGTCCGCTACTCCGTTGGATATGTCCAAACCATCTGAGATGATGTTGGACTAGCTTCTCTTCAATCGGTGCTACCCCAACTCTCTCACGTATATCGTCATTCCGTACCCGATCCTTTCTTGTGTGGCCACATATCCATCTCAACATGTGCATCTCTGCTACACTTAACTGTTGGATATGTCGTCTCTTCGTTGGCCAACACTCCACGCCATACAACATCGCAGGTCGGATAGCTGTCCTATAAAACCTGTCTTTTAGCTTTTGTGGCACTCTCTTGTCACAGAGTACGCCAGAAGCTTGGCGCCACTTCATCCAACCAGCCTTGATTCGGTGGCCCACATCTTCATCGACATCGCCATCCTTCATCGACATCGCCATCCTTCTGCAACATGGACCCCAAATATCGAAAAGTGTCTCTCTCTGGTACCACCTGCCCATCAAGGCTAACCTCTCCCTCCTCGTGCCTAGTAGAACTGAAACTGCACCTCATGTATTCAGTTTTAGTTCTACTAAGCCTAAAACCTTTCGATTCTATAGTTCGCCTCCACAACTCTAACTTTCTATTAACCCCCGTTCGGCTATCATCGACTAGCACCACATCATCCGCAAAGAGCATACACCATGGGATATCTCCTTGTATATCCCTTGTGACCTCATCCATCACCAAATCAAAAAGATAAGGGCTCAAAGCTGACCCTTGGTGTAGCCCTATTCTAATTGGAAAGTCATCAGTGTCGCCATCATTTGTTCGAACACTTGTCACAACATTATCATACATATCCTTGATGAGGGTAATGTACTTTATTGGGCTTTGTGTTTCTCCAAGGCCCACCACATGACATTCCGAGGTATCTTATCATAGGCCTTCTCCAAATCAATGAACACCATATGAAGGTCCTTCTTTTGCTCCCTGTATCTCTCCATCAGTTGTCGTACCAAGAAGATGGCTTCCATGGTAGACCTCCCAGGCATGAAACCAAATTGGTTTTTGGTCACGCTTGTCAACCTTCTTAAGCGGTGCTCAATGACTCTCTCCCATAGCTTCATAGTATGGCTCATCAACTTGATTCCACGGTAATTAGTATAACTTTGAACATCCCCCTTGTTCTTGAAGATTGGTACTAAAATACACCGCCTCCATTCTTCGGGCATCTTGTTTGACCAAAAATGAGGTTGAAAAGCTTAGTTAGCCATACTATCGCTATGTCTCCAAGGCCTCTCCACGCCTCGATGGGGATACCATCAGGACCCATCGCCTTGCCTCCTTTGATCCTCCTTAACGCCTCCTTAACCTCGGACTCCCGGATACGTCGCACAAAGCACATGCTCGGTATCATCAAAGGAGTCGTCTAGCTCAATGGTAGAGCTCTCAACCTCTCCATTTTAAAGGTTGTCAAAGTACTCCCGCCATCTACGCTTGATCGCCTCATCCTTCACAAGAAGCCGATCCTCTCCGTCCTTGATGCATTAGACTTCGTTGACATCCCTCGTCTTCCTCTCCCTAAACTTGGCCATCTTATAGACGTCCCTTTCGCCTTCCTTCGTGTTTAAATGTTGGTAGAGGTCCTCATACGCCCGACCCCTTGCTTCACTCACCGCCCGCTTTGCAGCTTTCTTAGCCACCTTGTACTTCTCCATGTTAGCTGCACTCCTGTCCAGATATAGACATCTAAAACAGTCCTTCTCCCTAATAACCTTCTGGACCTCATCGTTCCACCACCAGGTATCCTTAGCTTCCCTTCTACTTCCCTTAGTCACCCCAAACTCCTCTACAGCGACCTTCCGAGTGCAGGTCGCTATACTCGTCCACATCATGTTTGCATCGCCTCCTTCCTCCCAAGGGCCCTCCTTAATAACCTCTCCCTGAAAGCCTAGGATGCCTCACCCTTGAGCTTCCACCACTTCGTTCTAGCGACTTTGGCGAGCTTACCCCGCTGGATACGGATCCTAAAGCGAAAGTCAGCAACCACCAACTTATGTTGAGGGACAACACTCTCTCCAGGTATCGCCTTACAATCAATGCAGGCGCGTCTGTCTTCTCTTCTAGAGAGGACAAAATCAATCTGGCTAGAGTGTAGATCACTACTGAACGTCACTAGATGGGATTCTCTCTTTCTAAAGAGGGTGTTAGCTACGACCATGTCATAGGCTAGAGCGAAGCTCAGGACGTCTTCTCCTTCTTGGTTCCTGATGCCATAGCCAAAGCCCCCATGCACCCTTTCAAAACTTGTGTTAGATGTACCCACATGGCCATTGAGGTCTCCTCCTATGAAGAGCTTCTCACCAATAGGTACCACTCCTAACCAAATCCTCCGGGCCTTCCCGGAACTCCCTCTTGGTACTCTCATTGTGGCCTACTTGTGGGGCATACGCGGCGATAACATTGAGGACTAAGTCCCCAACAACCAGACTTGACAAGGATCATCCGGTCCCCTTGCCTCTTGACGTCCACAACTCCATCCACGAGGCTCTTATTGACCAAGATGCCTACTCCATTTTTGTTTGAAGTTGTCCCCGTGTACCACAACTTGAAACCGGTATCCTCCACCTCCTTCGCCTTCTGTCCCTTCCATTTGGTCTCTTGGACACATAGGACATCAACACGCCTCCTCACCGCCGTATCAACTAACTCCCATAACATACCCGTCAGGGACCCTACGTTCCAGCTACCTAAGCGTATCCTCCTAGGCTCGGCTAACTTCCTTACCCTCCGCACTCGTCGAGTCAAATGCGGAGACCCTTGCTCATTTTCACTACACCGGGGCGTCGGTGCAGCGCACCACTAAGGATGTGGCGACCCGACCCTTGCTCACTTATCACCGTATCCAGATCAAGATACGGCGTGCCACCAAGGGGGTGACGGCCCGGCCCTTGCCCATTTGACACCACACCCGGGTTCCGATGTGGCGCGTCGCTAAGAGGGTTACGCCCCAACGAGGTTCCTTTGAGTTTCATCTCCATAAGGGTGGCTGGGTTTTTCACGTTGGCTCGCCACGCCTATCACAACCCTCCTCCTTTACCCGGGCTTGGGACCGGCTATGTTGAGACAACATAGGCGGAGTTAATGTGCCAGAATCTTAGTTTACTTTTTTTTCTCTCTCCTTGTTTTGGTTTTCTTATGTTTCCGTTGGGTTTCATATCTAGCCAACCTCAACTTGCTTGGGAAAAAGGCTATGATGTTGTTGTTATTGTGTAGATAGGTGTCAAAACCTCCATGATATGCTCTGTTTTGCTGTATTATTTTTGTTCTATTTTTAAGGCCTCATATGTTTTGTTTACAGATTCTTAAAAGAAGAATGGAGTTACCTGAATAAAAATGGTTCTTTAGAAGAATGTCCTATACAAGAAATGGTGTGGAAGAACCTCCCTCGCAAGATTGAGAAGAAACCTATTGCGGTAACTCAAGCTCTTCTTTCATCGAAATGTGTGCTTTTGAGGATAGATTTAGGTGCATGTCCGTTTCAGATATGAGTAACAAAACTGTTAGTGTTAGACTACTGCGCTTGGGAAAATTGCATTAGACCCACATATATTATTGAGAAGATTGCATGTTAGCAATAGAAGAATCCTTTGGAATAGGTTTACGCGCTAAGACGACCACTTGAAGCTCTCGTTACAGTTCATACCAGTGATAAATTTTCTTTAAGACAGCGAGTGTAAAGCTTTTCGAGAAAACGCAAAGGTCCTTTGCGTTTCATTTCATTGAAAAGGTAGGGTTTTTGTTTACTGGCCTCCTAACAGACAGTGATACATGGAGTGTGAAGTTGCATGAAGTTACTAAGTACAGGCTTTATATTGCCAAATCCTAAATACTACGTATAAGAAGTTTTGTCAGTTCAGTTTGAGCTGCCAAAACATCTTATATTTAGAAACAGAGGTAGTACATGTAATAGTTGCAACAATTTGTAAGTTCAGGATATTATCCAAAGGAAATTACATGTGGGCGTTCACATTATTTATATGTGGATCTCCGTTGTTCTTTGTATAGGTTGTTGATAGCATTTATCCATTTGAATTCTAAACAGTGTATTTGTTCCTCCATGCTGTGATCTTTTAACACACTCCTACCTTCTCCAGGTCCCACAGCAGGAAAATGAATATGACTGCGGCCTCTTTGTTCTATACTACATGCAGCGATTCATTGAGCAGGCTCCTGAGAGGCTTCACAAGAAAGACCTTTCCATGGTGAGTGGCTATCTGTTAATGTCTTGACCACTTTATGTTTTGTGTGTTTGACTGCGTGCAGAACACAGTACTTTTGGCTCATCTTCTCTCTACTTTTTTTATGTTAGTTTGGCAAAAGATGGTTCCAACCTGAAGAGGCTTCTGCATTACGGACGAAAATTCAGAGTGTGCTTCTTCAGTTGTTTCATGAAGCTAAACCCAATAACAATACACCAGAGCAGCAGACAACGGGTCCGTCGCTTGTGGAAGCTAAATCTAAGAATAATTTAATGGAGCCGACAGTGCCAGAACAACCTGTGGAAGGCAGTTCAGCCAAGTTGGCATCACCGAACCATTTGGATGGCAGTTCAACCCAACCAACAAGTTTTGAGCACCCTTTGGAATGCAGTTGACTTTACCACCTTGGAAGCAACTAATGTTGCTGTAGAAATCGGCTCGGCGTTGTGTATTATAGAGGGGAATGTGTACATCTCTGACCATTGTAGTCTGCATCTGTAGGTAGGGAGACTTGAGGTGGTGTCGCATAACAAAACATTGCAGTTAATGTATCTGCGGGAGCTGCCCTGTATATAACAGTAGAGTAACTGGTAGTGTATGAGCCACTCGAGGTTGATTTCATTTGACCTTTTAGGCTTTTAGGTTCGACTGGAAGAGGATAATCTAATTCTAAAGGTCTGATTGAGAGGATGTTTTATAACCCAGTTGGCAAGTTGACAGGCTTTTAGAATAGGGACGCGCTAGGCGTCGGTCGCTGGATGCAAGCCTAAAAATCGGTTGCATGCAGAACCGTACGATCTCGCGCGCACCAGACGTCAGCTGGGCGCTGGTACGCGGCGTCCATTCACCCTTGAGTGGAAAACATGGCTGGAACCCACCTAGATCGGTCGCTCGAAAGCCCTTGATTCTACATCCTACGGCTGGCAAGCGTTTTTTTTTTACGATGCGTTCACACCTTGGAAGCCCAGCCTACTGTGCGGCACGTCCTCCATGTTTAGGCTGCCGTAGATCACTATACTGCTAGATAGTTGTACTATTCCTTGCTTTGGCTGTCGGAGATTCCTGCATGCTTTTTTCACACTAGCTCTGTCACATGCTTTCACACTATTTGTGCTACTCTCCTGTTGCAAGATCAGTCCACACACAGGTAAATGTGAAATTTGTAGTTGTCATAAGTTGCTGTGTTACATTATCTTACAAAATGAATTTATTTTCTGCAGATCAATTTGCAACAATACAAAAAGATAAGTACTATTACAACAAAATTTTCACATTTTTTTTATAAAAGTAATGTTATAAAAAGTGGTTAAACAACAATTATTTTTCGTTGGTTTACAACAAACAAACGTCATCAATTTCCACAAAAATCACAAACTATTACAACAAAAAAATGTGTTTGTGGCTATAAAAAATAGTTAAGTGATAGCTACATATTTAGTTACAGCAAAAATCAACAACTATTTTATCAAAATTTGTAGATGATTACAACAAAAAATTAGTGTGTTAGATTTGTTGTTGACTATTATTGTAAATAGCCAACATTTTTGTTGGATTTGTTTTTTTTTTGAGCAAACCACATAATATCATTAGCATAGTAACTGGAGATTACAGCATACGTGGCCCATCTCTGGAACAATCCAGACGACAGCAGAACCAGGAAAGTGCAAAAGGACCCCTAGAAATAAAGAAATTACAAAGAGAGCCCTCCAGGTCCTTGAGCACAACCACACATCGTCCAATCGCAATCTCCAGCGCTGTCGTTGGTGTCGCCGTCGGAGAAGAAAAAGATGGACATACCACGATCCCAGCTCTGAGGAGATACCATCGGAGTCTGCTCCATCGGAGATCTGCTCCTTTGTGGACCTCAATAGCAGGCTGCTGCAGCGCGCAGCACCATCGCCTATGGGGCTCGTCGGCCGGGGGAAGACCCCGTCACTCCTCAGCGCAAGGCCCCGCTGCCTCCCGTCGACTCCGTCGAGGAAGAGCACCGATGCCGCAGCCATCACACCGCGCTTCCCGCTCCTGAGAAGCAGTCGCCTAGACGAAGCCGGCGCGCGTCGCCGACCATCTCCAGAACATTTCTCCCCCGAATCCCGAGCGGAACCGGAGACCAACCGCCGCGGGAGCAGCAGATCGGGGAGAGCAAAATCCCACTGCGGCGGCGCCATAGCTGCTTCGACGTCGCCGCCAAGGAACACCGCCGGCATGCCAGGATCTCGGATCCCGGCCGCGGAGACCTTATTCGCCGCCACCGGAACGCCGGCAGCACGCACACCTATCCCACACCTATTTACATGCCGGAGACGAAGATCCTGGGCCCCCCTACCCTCCCGCCGTCGAAGCGGCTGGCGGAGGGGAGAGAGACCCAAGATCTCGCCGGCGGCAAGCGGGGGGAAAAGAGGTCGCCTCCTGATTCGCCTCTCTTTACTGTAGAGAAGGAAAGGGGAGCGAAAGACTATTGCCCTAGATTAGTTTGGGTATTTTTGTTGGATTTGTTGTTGTTGATAACCAAGTCATTTGATTTTTGTTGTAATGGATTGAGACTTTTGTAAATTTAGTTGGCTATTTTTATTGTAAATGAGTATGCAACAAAAATATTGTTGCTTAACATATTTTATTTCATACAAAACCATGATTTTGTTGTAAAGGTTTGAGACTTTTGTAAAATTAGTTGGTGATTTTTCTTCTAAATGAATATGCAGAAAATATATTGTTGCTTAACATGTTTTTATTTGATATACAAAAACATGATTTTTGTTGTAATTTCTTGCTAATCAATCTGGAGCAAAAAAATGTTCTTAAATCACTTTGACGTAGGATGACTTTTTAACAAGCGGTCATAAATTTTTTTTTTCGAGGTTGACGGGGGGGAAAAACCCCACCGTTTGTTTTATTATAACTCGAGTGGCTTGGCAGCCAGACCAAAAGTACATATGTGGAAATACAATGTGGGGGGGAGGGGAGAGACATGACTATACAGCCCTGGTCAGAATGTAAGAGCGCAACAGATCGAGGTGCGCACGCTCAGCAATCGGTAGTCGCCACCTCCAAGGGAGAAGATCGTCACACGCTTTCCGAAGCGTGGAGCTAGGGGTGGTTGACTTCCCGTTGAAGACAAGGTCATTGCGACTTTTCCAGATGGCCCAGAGGATCGTCGCGGCGGCAAACTGCCAAGCTTTGTCGGGGAGGGGGAGGGGGGAACGGAGGTCCCAAACGGAGAAGGGTCCAGCCGGGATTGGAACGTCCAGCTGAGCCCAAAGATCCGAGGCCAGGCGGCAGTCGAAGAACAGGTGTCGCCCGGTCTCGATCTCCGGACAGGCAGCACATACATCGGAGGGGGCGCAACTCTTGTAGAAGAGGTTGGCCCGAGTGCTCAGGCGGTCGATGTCGAGTAGGTAGATGAAGATCTTCAGCTTCGAGGGCAGACGCAGACCCCAGGCGATGCAGGCGGATGCATCCCTAGGGCGGGGCGGGGAGAGCATCCGGTATGCCTCCCTCGAGCAGAAGCTGGGAGCAGAAGGGGAATCGATGACGCGGGTGTCCGGAGTATCCGCCAGCCTAGTGTCGTCGATGAGGCAGCGGATGTGCAGGAGCTCGGCCTCTGCAGCCAAGGAGAGGCGTGGCTGCAGGTCAAGGCCCAGCGTCACGACAGTGGCCACCGAAGCGTGTGGCCGCGTGCAGTGCGAGAAGATGGCGGGGAAGCGCTCAGCAAGCGGCCTGCCCGGAAGCCATCTGTCCAGCCAGAAGGAGGTGTGGCGCCCATCGCCAACGGTCACCCTGGTGATGGCACGGTAGAGGGGAAGGCCATCCCGCACAATCCGCTCCAAGAAGGAAGGCGATGTCGAAATATCACCCAAGTCTCGACCTGTATGAGAGAAGAACCAAGTTTTCCAAGGCAAGGAGATAGGTTGGTGAAGTTTATGTATAAAATTGAGGAGCAAACACCTGTTCTGCCGGTGGAGATCCTTGACGCCGAAGCCACCCTCCTGCTTAGACAAAACAACCTTATCCCAGGCGGTTAGACAACGAGCACCAGAGCATGAATCCTTCCCGGTCCAAAAAAACGCACGGCGTCTTTTATCAATACTGTCAATAACACCACGGGGAAGCAAGAACGAGCACATAAAATAGGTTGCAAGATTATTCAGAACAGCATTACACAGCACCAGCCTACCCCTAGAAGACAACAAGTGAGCACGCCAGCCAGAAAGACGCCTATCAAAGGAGAGGAGGAGAGGAGTGAACACGGAGGCGGGGAGTTTGGTTGGTGATAAGGGGAGCCCAAGGTACGGTTGGGGGAAGGAGGAGATGGGACACCCAAGAGTTGCGGCAATGTCGGCGGCGTCAGCCTGAGGAATGTTCATGGGGACGAAACATGACTTATGGAAATTAATGGCCAGACCTGTAGCGGACGCAAAGTCTTCAAGGACCACCCGGAGGTTGGCAGCGGAGCCGGGGGAGGCTCTACAAAGAATGAGGGTGTCATCCGCGTACTGGAGAACAGGACAGGAGACATTGTTAACGAGGGGGTGGAACAGATCCCCGAGCCCCCAGGCACGGCGAATCATGCGCTGCAGGACATCAGCCACGAGGATGAAAAGATATGGGGAGAGGGGATCCCCCTGACGGAGGCCATTTTTGCAGGGAATCCAGTCCCCGGGGACCCCATTGAGCAGGACCGAGGTGAGACCAGAGCGGAGAATTCTTTCCATCCAACGACACCAGCGGTCGTCGAAACCACGGGCCTTAAGAATAGCGAGCAGGCTGTCCCAATTCACCGAATCAAAAGCTTTGCGAAAATCGATTTTAAAGACTATGGTGGGGGCTTTTCGAGTGTGGCAACAACGGAGGAGGTCGGCCGCATAGACAATGTTTTCAGAGATACGGCGGCCAGACAGGAACCCTGTCTGGTCGGCGTCCACTAGATGTTGGATGGTCGCTTGAAGCCTAGAAGTGAGAACTTTTGTGATCCCTTTCATGATGCAGTTTTGGAGCGAGATAGGGCGAAACTGGGAGGGGTGGGTGGCAGCGTCAACCTTGGGCAGGAGGACGAGGAAGGCGCGGTTAATACGGGTGAGATCAATGGATTCGTCGAAGAAGGACGCGAAGATCTCAAAAACGTCGGCAGAGATGGTGCTCCAAAAGGTTGCGTAAAAGGATGGGCCAAAGCCATCGGGGCCGGGGCTCGATAGCTTGTTCATGGAGAAGAAAGCCGCCTTGATTTCATCGGGGGTGAAAGGGGCACTAAGGCCAGAGGGAAGGTTTGGGGCGTTCGGGTAGAGGGAGGCAAGGTCAAAACGCCAGACAGGCGTAGTGACAGAGCCAAGGAGGTCAGAGTAAAAGGTCTTCAGAGTGGCGGCTTTGCCTGCGTGGTCCGCAAAGACGACCCCATCTATAGTGAGCGTTGGAATAGTGTTGCGACGCATTCTGCACGTGGCCGAGGCATGGAAGAATTTAGTGTTCTCATCCCCCTCGAGGGCGTAGCGAATTTTTGCTCTAGACCTCCAATAGACGGCATTCTCCTTGATTGAGAGGTGCAGGGCATCCATAGCGAGGGCACGAAGACGGAACTCATGTGGAGAGAGGGCTCTCCCCTCTTCCAGAAGGTCAAGAAGATTAATGAGCAGTCGACAGTCGCCCTCTCGTTGGGTCGAGGGGGAAACGCGCCGACGCCATCTTTTGCACGAGGTGCGGCAGAGACGCAAACGGGCAACTGATGTCTACGGGTGCTTCTATTCTTGTAGACAGTGTTGGGCCTCCAAGAGCAGAGGTTTGTAGAACAGCAGCAAGTTTCCCTTAAGTGGATTACCCAAGGTTTATCGAACTCAGGGAGGAAGAGGTCAAAGATATCCCTCTCAAGCAACCCTGCAATCACAAAGCAAGAAGTCTCTTGTGTCCCCAACACACCAAATACACTTGTCGGGTGTATAGGTGCACTAGTTCGACGAAGAGATAGTGAAATACAAGTGATATGGATGTATATGAGTGGTAATAGCAATCTGAATAAAATATGGCAGCGAGTAAACATGCAACGGAACGATAAGTAAACGGTGTTTGCGGTATTGGAAACAAGGCCTAGGGATCATACTTTCACTATTGGACACTCTCAACATTGATCGCATAATAAATACTTCTTCTCATATGTGCTACATACACTCTTGTTTGATAATGAACATCATTCGTTGCGTAGGATTACACGAACCCTCAATGCCGGAGTTAACAAGCTCCACAACATTCGATATTCATGTTTAAGTAACCTTAGAGCATAATAGATCTTTGCAAGATAAACCAAGAACTAACATAGTGCACGCACCGTCCACATTACACTATGAAGGAGGAATAGATCACATCAATACTATCATAATGACAATTAACTCCACAATCTACAAGAGATCATGATCATAGCCTACGACAAGAACCACACGGTGCACACACTAATCACCTTTACACCATGCGGGAGGAATAGACTACTTTAATAACATCACATGAGTAGCACACAACTAGTAGCGATACAAAGCTCATCATATGAATCTCAATCATGTAAAGCAGCTCATGAGATCATTGTATTGGAGTTGAGAGAGAGAGATTAACCACATAGCTACGGTAGAGCCCTCAGCCCCAGGGGAGAACTACTCCCTCCTCATCATGGGAACAGCGATGGCGGTGAAGATGGCGGTGGAGACGGCTTCCGGGGGCAATTCCCCGTCCCGGCGGCGTGCCGGAACAGAGACTTCTGTCCCCCGAATCTTGATTTCGCGATGGCGGCGGCTCTGGAAGGTTTTCTCGGGTCTCGTCTTCCGTATCGGTGTTTTTAGGTCAGGGACGACTAAATAGGCGAAGAGAGGGAGTCGGAGGGGCCACGGGCTGCCCACACCACAGGGGGGCGCGCCCCCCCCTGGGCCGCGCCGGGGTGTGGTGTGGGGCCCCCTGGCTCCCCTCTCATCCTTCTCCGGTGCTCTGGAAGCTTCCGGGAATTATAAGGTCCTCGGTCTTTATTTCGTCCGATTCCGAAAATATTTCTTTACTAGGATTTCTGAAACCAAAAACAGCAGAAAACAGCAACTAGCCTTTCGGCATCTCGTCAATAGGTTAGTCCCGGAAAATGCACGAATATGACATATAATGTGTATAAAACATGTAGATATCATCAATAAAGTGGCATGGAACATAAGAAATTATCGATACGACGGAGACGTATCAGCATCCCCAAGCTTAGTTCTGCTCGTCCCGAGCGAGGTAAAACGATAACAAAGATAATTTCTGAAGTGACATGCCATCATAACCTTGATCATACTATTGTAAAGCACATGAGATAAATGCAGAGATTCGAAGCAATAATGAAGATAATGAGTAAACAAATGAATCATATAACAAAGACTTTTTATGAATAATACTTTCAAGACAAGCATCAATGAGTCTTGCATAAGAGTTAACTCATAAGCAATAAATTCTTAGTAGAAAGCTTTGAAACAACACAAAGGAAGATATAAGTTTCAGCGGTTGCTTTCAACTTTAACATGTATATCTCGTGGATAATTGTCAACACAAAGTAATATAACAAGTGCAATAGGTAAACATGTAAGAATTAATGCACACAATTTACACAAGTGTTTGCTTCTATGATAGAAAGAATAGGTAAACTGACTCAACAATAAAGTAAAAGAATGGTCCTTCAAAGAGTAAAGCATCGATTGCTATATTTGTGCTAGAGCTTTGATTTTGAAAACATATAGAGAGCATAAAAGTAAAGTTTTGAGAGGTGTTTGTTGTTGTCAACGAATGGTAGTGGGCACTCTAACCCCCTTGCCAGACAAACCTTCAAAGAGCGGCTTCCATTTTATTTTATTTTTGGGTGGCACTCCTTCCAACCTTTCTTTCACAAACCATGGCTAACCGAATCCTCGGGTGCCTGCCAACAATCTCATACCATGAAGGAGTGCCTTTTTATTTTAGTTTTATTATGATGACACTCCTCCCCACCTTTGCTTTCTCAAGCCATGGCTAACCGAATCCTTCGGGTGCCGTCCAACAATCACATACCATGGAGGAGTGTCTATTTTTGTTAATTAATTTGGGACTCGGGAATCCCATTGCCGGCTCTTTTTGCAAAATTATTGGATAAGCGGATGAAGCCACTAGTCCATTGGTGAAAGTTGTCCAACAAGATTGAAAGATAAACACCACATACTTCATCATGAGCTATAAAACATTGACACAAACAAGAGGTAATAACTTTTGAATTGTTTAAAGGTAGCACTCAAGCAATTTACTTTGGAATGGCAGAGAAATACCATGTAGTAGGTAGGTATGGTGGACACAAATGGCATAGTGGTTGGCTCAAGGATTTGGATGCATGAGAAGTATTCCCTCTCGATACAAGGTTTAGGCTAGCAAGGTTATTTGAAGCAAACTCAAGTATAAAATGGTGCAGCAAGACTCACATATAAACATATTGTAAGCATTATAAGACTTTACATCGTCTCCTTGTTGTTCAAACACCTCAACCAGAAAATATCTAGACTTAGAGAGACCAATCATGCAAACCAAATTTTAACAGGCTCTATGTAATTATCCATTAATGGGTACTAGGTACATGATGCAAGAGCTTAAACAAGATCTATATGAGCACAACAATTGCCAAGTATCACATTATTCAAGACATTATACCAATTACTACATGTAGCATTTCCCGTTTCCAACCATATAACAATTAACGAAGCAGTTTCAACCTTCGCCATGAAAATTAAAAGCTAAGAACACATGTGTTCATACGAACCAGCGGAGCGTGTCTCTCTCCCAAACAATCATTTATTCAAACAAAAACAAAAACAAAAACATACAGACGCTCCAAGTAAAGTACATAAGATGTGACCGAATAAAAATATAGTTTCAAGAGAAGGAACCTGATACTTTGTCGATGAAGAAGGGGATGCCTTGGGCATCCCCAAGCTTAGATGCTTGGGTCTTCTTGAAATATGCAGGGATGAACCACCGGGGCATCCCCAAGCTTAGACTTTTCATTCTTCTTGATCGTAGTATTTCATCCTCCTCTCTTGACCCTTGAAAACTTCCTTCACACCAAACTTCAAGCAAACTCATTAGAGGGTTAGTGCATAATCAAAAATTCACATGTTCAGAGGTGACACAAACATTCTTTTCACTTCTGGACTTTGCATAAAGCTACTGGACATTAATGGATCAAAGAAATGAATCCAACATAGCAAAAGAGGCAATGCGAAATAAAAAGCAGAATCTGTCAAAAACAGAACAGTCCGTAAAGACGAATTTAAAGCTGGCACCAGACTTGCTCAAATGGAAAAACTCAAAACTAATGAAAGTTGCGTACATATCTGAGGATCACGCTCGTAAATTGGCAGATTTTTTCGAATTTTCTACAGAGAACTGTGCCCAGATTCGTGACAGACAGCAATGCTGTTTCTGCGCAGCGATCCCAAATATAACATCAACTTTGACATAGAAACTTTACTTGGCACAAAAACATGATAAGGAGAGGTTGCTACAGTAGTAAACAACTTCCAAGACACAAATATAAAACAAAGTACTGTAGCAAAATAACACATGGGTTATCTCCCAAGAAGTTCTTTCTTTATAGCCATTAAGATGGGCTCAGCAATTTTGGTGATGCACCCGCAAGAAATAGTATTTGAAGCAAAAGAGAGCTTAAAGAGGCAATTCAAAACACATTTAAGCCTAACATGCTTCCTATGCAGAAGAATCTTATACACAAATGAATTCATGAAGAGCAAAGTGACAAGCATAAGAGGATAAAACACGAGTAACTTAAAGATTCTCAACATAAAGAGGGGAAACTTAATATTATTAAGATGCATATAACCATATTTCCCTCTCTCATAATAACTTTCAGTAGCATCATTGATGAAATCCACAATATACCCGTCACTTAAAACATTCTTATCATGGTTCATATGCATAGAAGTATCATTAATTTTGGCATAAGAAGAGCTATTCTCATTAATAGTAATTGGAGCAAGATTATTATCAAGAATTTGAACATGGTAAACAAGTTGCATATTAAAAGAATTGTTTTTGGTAATCCAATCATGACTATGACAAGTTTCATAAGGATAGTTATAACCTATATCATAGCATTCTTTATAATAATCATCAAAGATCGGAGGCACAGTGTCATCATAAGAAATAGAATAGTTATCTTTCACAGTCGGTTTATCTATGACCATACCATCATTGTTATTAGAAGGAGATGTATCAAGAACATAATGACCAGTAACAAAAGGATTTTCAAACACCTCTTCCCCAAGCTTAGAGCTTTCTATATCATTATGGGAGGAAGCATGGATAGCACTGACACTATGGCAATTATTATCATTTTCAGAATTAGTTTCCGAGAGATTTGTAATATCAAAAGTAGTATGCTCATTCAAATCATGATCGCTAATGTATGTAAAGGGCATAGGAAGATCATCGTATTCAGATTCATTATCACAATAATCATTAGGAGCAACATACTTATGGTTACCTAGCGTTATCTCATTCACGCGGGGATACGCCGTTACCTCTTTCTTTTTATTCTCCTTCTTTTTCTTCTTCTTCTTCTTCGTTCCCTTCTTCTTCTTCTTCTCTTCTTCCCTCTCCTCGCTCCCTTCTTTAGGAGGAAGAGGCTTGAAGGGTAGCTTGTCCGCATAACCTGAATTACTTTTAGAAACAATAGAAGAAACTTGGGAGGATCCCTCCTTTTCATTAATTAATTGAAAACACACAGCGGTCCTATCATATTTTGGCAAGGTGTCATCTTCTAAAATATTCTGTATGTAAGTATTTGTATGGCAATTATTAATGCGATAAGAAAAACACCCATGCAGGACATCATCAATATCAAGATCATTAATATTTAACAAAGAAATTTTTCTTGATAACTCTTCACACTTCAAAAATAAGGTAAGTTCATCATGCTGATTAGGAATAATTTTATCATCACAATACAAATTTGCAGCACTCATGGGGTTCGAATTATCATTGGAGGAGCATTGAAAATTAAAATGACCAACTTTATGGCAAAGTTCACAAATAAAAGGATAGAGGGCACACACTTTTTCTCCAAGATCATCTAGAGCTCTAGACCACTTTCTAGTTTTTTCATTTCTATGATGGATACAATATTCTTCCTCAATTTGATTAATTCCACAAGGTCTATGTATTCCACAAAAATTAACATGCTTATAGGAAATAGCATTTTCAGGAGTTTGAGCATGCTTATTGCAATCATTAACAACAATTTCATTCTTCATGCAAGCCTCTTTAAAAGGTTCATGATACTTATCAAAATTCTTCCTAGGCAATTCGAGTGTGAGAAGCAAAAGCTTTATAAAGATTTGCAATAACTTGAGAGTCAAGACCATAAGTAGCACTCATATTTCGAAATTTATCGGTATCCATGAAAGTTTCAATGCATTCATAATCATAATTTATACCGACTCTTTACCTTTGTCGTTCTCCCAATCTTCGAGCGTTCTCCTTAATCCGATCAAGAAGGTCCCTTTTAAACTCTTCTTTATTGCTCGTGAATGATCCGAGAACAAGTAGTATCCAGCAAGGTCTTATCTTGAAAAGAAAGTCTTGCATAGAAATTATCAATGATGATATTACCTGGAAGCTCATGATTGGGGCATTTGAGCATTAAAGTCTTCAATCTCTCCCATGCTTGGGCAATACTCTCTCCATCATGAGGCCAAAAATTACATATATGGTTTCGATCTTTGTGAATTTCACTTGGAGGATAGAACTTGGAATAAAATAGAGGCACAATATCCTTCCAATCAAGAGAGCGCCCGTCCTTCAGCAGTTTATACCAATGCGCCGCTTTGCCAGACAGCGACATAGAGAATAGTTTCTTCTTCACTTCATCCATAGAGATACCTGCACACTTGAATAACCCGCATAATTCATGCAAAAACGATAAATGATTTCCGGGATGGACGGTTCCATCCCCTTCATAGCGGTTATCCATAACACGTTCAATAATTTTCATAGGTATTTTATACGGAATACTTTCAGCAGGTGGATTTAAAATATCGAAGCATCATTAGAGTTATCGCATATGGGAGATAAAGCATTATCGGAGCAAAATATTTCTTCCAAAGCGGAGGAGCTAAAAAGATTATTTTTATGTAAACTAGCTTCCCCAAGCTTAGACTTCTTCATAGCATTAGCAGTAATTGCATTCATACTAATAACATTGCTACTATTATGTAAATAAGGTTCCATAGGTTTTTTAATTTTCGTATCAAATAATTCTAAATTAGGAAAAAGATTAAAAAGCTCACTAATTTTTTTGTTGTTTTCCATTATGCCTAACTAGTGAAAATAAAAACAAGAAACAAAAAGATGCAATTGCGAGGATCTAAAGGAAATAGCTTCGAGCACTCACACAATGGCGCCGAAAAGTATCGTTACACTGGAACCGAAGTATGAGTGCCTTTTACCTTTCCTCCCCGGCAACGGCGCCGGAAAAGTGCTTGATGTCTACGGGTGCTTCTATTCTTGTAGACAGGTGTTGGGCCTCCAAGAGCGAGAGGTTTGTAGAACAACGAGCAAGTTTCCCTTAAGTGGATTACCCAAGGTTTATCGAACTCAGGGAGGAAGAGGTCAAAGATATCCCTCTCAAGCAACCCTGCAATCACAAAGCAAGAAGTCTCTTGTGTCCCCAACACACCAAATACACTTGTCAGGTGTATAGGTGCACTAGTTCGGCGAAGAGATAGTGAAATACAAGTGATATGGATGTATATGAGTGGTAATAGCAATCTGAATAAAATATGGCAGCGAGTAAACATGCAACAGAACAATAAGTAAACGGTGTTTGCAGTATTGGAAACAAGGCCTAGGGATCATACTTTCACTATTGGACACTCTCAACATTGATCGCATAATAAATACTTCTTCTCATATGTGCTACATACACTCTTGTTTGATAATGAACATCATTCGTTGCGTAGGATTACACGAACCCTCAATGCCGGAGTTAACAAGCTCCACAACATTCGATATTCATGTTTAAGTAACCTTAGAGCATAATAGATCTTTGCAAGATAAACCAAGAACTAACATAGTGCACGCACTATCCACATTACACTATGAAGGAGGAATAGATCACATCAATACTATCATAATGACAATTAACTCCACAATCTACAAGAGATCATGATCATAGCCTACGACAAGAACCACACGGTGCACACACTAATCACCTTTACACCATGCAGGAGGAATAGACTACTTTAATAACATCACATGAGTAGCACACAACTAGTAGCGATACAAAGCTCATCATATGAATCTCAATCATGTAAAGCAGCTCATGAGATCATTGTATTGGAGTTGAGAGAGAGAGAGATTAACCACATAGCTACGGTAGAGCCCTCAGCCCCAGGGGAGAACTACTCCCTCCTCATCATGGGAACAGCGATGGCGGTGAAGATGGCGGTGGAGACGGCTTCCGGGGGCAATTCCCCGTCCCGGCGGCGTGCCGGAACGGAGACTTCTGTCCCCCGAATCTTGATTTCGCGATGGCGGCGGCTCTGGAAGGTTTTCTCGGGTCTCGTCTTCCGTATCGGTGTTTTTAGGTCAGGGACGACTAAATAGGCGAAGAGAGGGAGTCGGAGGGGCCACGGGCTGCCAGCACCACAGGGGGGCGCGCCCCCCCCTGGGCCGCCCCGGGGTGTGGTGTGGGGCCCCCTGGCTCCCCTCTCATCCTTCTCCGGTGCTCTGGAAGCTTCCGGGAATTATAAGGTCCTCGGTCTTTATCTCGTCCGATTCCGAAAATATTTCTTTACTAGGATTTCTGAAACCAAAAACAGCAGAAAACAGCAACTGGCCTTTCGGCATCTCGTCAATAGGTTAGTTCCGGAAAATGCACGAATATGACATATAATGTGTATAAAACATGTAGATATCATCAATAAAGTGGCATGGAACATAAGAAATTATCGATACGACGGAGACGTATCAGCAACCAATCTAGCCGTGGGGTCGGGGCGAAAAGTGGAGCCCCAGGCAGCGGTGATAGACTGTTTAAAGCGGTCGTGGAGGGCCCAAGCAGGCTCATACCTGAAGACCCCACTTTTCGGGATGAGGGTCGAAATTTTGGCCAGCAGAGGGACATGGTCCGAAGTGTCCCTAGTTACCGAGGTAAGAGCGGACGAGGGGAAGCGACCGTTCCAGGCGTTATTGATAAAAATCCAGTCAAGCCTAATAAGCGTAGGGGAGGCCCGACCATTAGACCAGGTAAACCGTCTGTCCCTAAGGGGGAGTTCGATGAGGCCGAGGGAGTTGATGGTGTCGTTGAACAAGGAAGCTTCAGTCATGGAAAAATTGGCATTGTTTCTGTCGGACGGGTCGCGGGTCAGGTTGAAATCACCGGCGACAATCCAGGGGATGTTGTCACCAGGAGCGTGGAGAGCGAGGTTTTGGAGGAAACCAGCCTTTTCAGCATGGTCACAAGGTGCGTAGACGTTGGAGAAACGGAAGGCGGTGCCATCATGAAGGATGGAGAGGTCGAGGGAGAGGGTGTGTCGCGAGGGGAGGGAGGAGGTAAGGTCAAACATGTTGTTATCCCAGGCAGTAACAATGCCACCCGAGGCACCGTTTGACTCTACATTTTCGAATGAGCGAAGGTTGGAGGGGAGGAAGGAGGCCGCTTTGGAGGTTTGAATGGCTCCAAGTTTAGATTCTTGAAGGCCCACGATGCTGGGCTGGGCCAGGGAAAGGTCAGCTCGGACCTTGTCACATTTGTCCGAATCTCCAAGCCCACGGATGTTCCAGGACGCCAGGTTAAACACTAGATTGCCATTCATAGATAGGACAGGGGAACACAATGGCTGGACAACAAAAAAGAAGCTTGCTGCAAGCACGAATCTACCAAGGGCAGAAAGAAGGGAACGGGGGAGGACACGAAACAACGGAGGGAACATCCTGAGCCACTGCACATGTCGCAGGGTCTCAAGGGGCAGCAGCACATCCTAGCAGAGCTAAGGTAGATCAGCAGCGGGGGAGCATCTGCGGTCACCGGGAGATGGCGAAACCGCGACGGGGCGCTGCAGGCCCGTCCAATCATGCGGACGAGGATGGCACCGAGCCAACGGCCTCAACGGCGTCCGGGTCGACGCCGCAGGCCGCCGCTAGCTCTCTGAGGCTCGGCACAGGGATGGGGCCAGGGTCTGAGCTGCCGCTGAAACCGGCGGCCTCCGCCGCCGCTCTGAACCGAGGAGACCCGCCAGAGAGGTCGAACCTGGAGGCTTTGGCCTTCTTGGCCTTGGCCAGCATAGAGACGAACGTGGGCGCCTCCTTAGCAGCTAGGCGCGAGCTTCGGCGAGCTCGAAAGGCGTTGTCCGTCGCCCGTTTGCGGCGGACCCGCTGCTTGCGAGCGGAGTCTTCATGGACAAGCAGGGCCAGGTCGTCCCCGTCGTCCGTCGTGGCAACCTCCAGAGGCAGAGGGTCAGGAGCCGCCCCACCCGACGACACGCCGTGCACCTCAGTCTCCTCGCAGGTCGCCGACGGGGGTGAGCGGATCGAGTCGTACCACTGCAGGAGGAGGGGAGGGGCGTTGAGATTGGAACGAGAGGCAAGCAGGGCACTGGGAGAGGAGGCAGAGGGCATTACCTGCGCGGCATCCAGACCAGCGTCAGGGAACTGGGAGGCGAGGCGGTTCGTGAGGACACGATCCCAAACCTCCGCGGGGCGGGCTTGTTCACGGGGAAGGGGCAGGGGCGTCTGAGCAGGAAGGCCATCAGCGGCCTCGAGGGCGGCGGCGCTTGCCAGGTTGGCTTGGCGCCGGGCAGCAATCCTGTTCCAGAGGTTGAGCACCTCCGGCGCCGGCGCAGGGGGAGCAGGCCGAGGCGCGGCCGGCGAGCCCGGCACGGATCCTTCGTCGATGTCGCTTAGACAAGGCGCACGCCCAGCTCCAGCCCGCCCAGCCCCGTCAATGTCAAAGTGGAGGCTAGCAGAGGAGAGGAAATCCTCCCTGCTGGTCCAGGAGTGGACGAGCCGGACGGTGACCTCCGTGGCGGACTCACCAAAGGGGTCGTGGACGATCAGCAAGGCAGGGAAGGTGTGGTCGCCAGCCATCTTGATCACCACACGCACCGCCGAGAAGTCTTGGTCCTGGAGGCAGGCAGGGTCGATGCAGCACACGCTCCCTAAAGGGGCGAACGCCGCACGGATCCCGTACGCGTCCCAGTGCTCGGGGGGAAAACCTGTGGCGGTGAGCTTGGCGAAGCGCGGGGAGCCCCAAGAGGCGCGGTTAGCACCATCCTCCGGCCGCTCCAGGCAGATGCGGTGCCCGGCGAACTCCAAGGGGAAGCTTTCCATGGTGGTCTCCCGTGCCTCCGCCGAGGCGAAGACAAGGAGAAGCGCACCATAGTCGCTTGCCGCGAGTGTCACAGCCGGGTCGCCGGCGCGCTCTTCCAGGACGCGGCGAAGCAGGTACCCGGGGGCGTCCGCAGCAGGCTCGAAGGAGGCGTAGGCGAAACGACGGCCGTTGGAAGGCACTGCCACCGGCGGCATGTAGACCTGGAGTGTGCTTGTCGCAGCCAGAGCCGCCGCGGGCGGGAGCGGGGCGAACAAGGGAGGGCCCCTGTGCCCCACCGGAGCAGCAGGCCTGGGCCCCATCATGGCCGACGCAGAGATGGCCGGTGCCGCCCCCCAGGAGGTGGAGATGGGTGAAGGGGCAGCAAGCCCACGCGGGTAGGGCGTGGGGGTCCTGTTCTGGACGCGGCGGAGCGCCCCAGCACCCCTCTCAGGCGTCAGCATCGCCGTCGAGCCGGCCAGCTGGTTCGAGTCCGCGGAGCGCATCCTAGGAGATGGAGGGGCAGAGAAATCAGCCAAGGTTCGAAGAGAGGGGGCGGATCTGGAGTAAGCAAGAGGAGGAGACTCACATCCTTGGCGTTTGTGACCGAAGCGGCCACAGGCAGCGCACCGACGGGGTCCGCGGCACTCACCGACGAGGTGCTCCGGCGTCAGGCAGCGAAAGCAGTGGCGCCGGTCCTTTGCCGGAGAGAAGAAGAGGCGTTTGGGGGCGGGGGAGCTGTGATTTGGATCTGGGGTGGAGAGCAGCGCCTCCATATAGGTGAGGGGAGGGGTGGTGGCGGGCGATGGGGCTGCAGACCCAGAGGGCGCACGCGTGAGCGGAGAGCCGGCGTGCCCATGCTGCGGCGGGGCGGCGGGAATCCGGGGAGCCTGCAGCTGCGGTGAAAAAGAGGAAGGGGCGGAGGGGACAGCACCGGCAACTTGGTCGAGGCAGGGAAGGGCGCGCTCGGACCGCAGGTCAGAAGGAGGGGCGGGAAGGGGCAGGCTATCGGTACTAGGAAGCTGGAGGTAGGGGGAGGGAGGGGCATGGGCGGAGGGAGAGCTGTGCCGACAGGCAGGCGGCTGAGCGGAGAGGAAAGGGGGACACGACCCTTCCTTATCCGTGGCGCTGACCAAGCTCTCGGTCAGGAGGGGCCCTCCATCATCTCCACGCGTCCCCGGCGACTAGTCAAAGGCCACGCTGGCAGGAAAAGAAGGACTAAAAAAAGGCACTTCTACAGCATGCAGAGCAGGTCCAACGTAGGGCACCAGCTCCAAAGACGGCGGCCACGCCGGCATGCGGGCAACCTCCGCCGCCGCGGCAGCGAGGGAGCGGTGCAGACGATACACCGAACGGCCGAGGCGAACAGAGCCGCGCGCGATGATGATATCCCTAACGGCAGGCGACGCGGCAAAGGAGGAGTAAATGGCGCCACCGTGGGCGCGGACGGAAAAGGAGTCCGGCGACGCCGTGAGGATGAAATTGAGGGCATTCTTGACGCAGAAACTGTTGAAACGCAGTAAATGGCGTCACATTTCCACGCGTGTGTCTAGCCGCCAGCCACCGCCCGCTACCTCCCCGTTGCATGCCGCCCCTGCGGCCATGCATGCTGCCTTCCCTGCCGCCTGCCCTCCTTTTCACATCCAAACGCGCCCGCGAAAGGAGATGAGCGCCGCCGCCCCATGATGGGACACCACGTAAGGCCAGCGCCGGCTGATTCGCGCGCGGTGGAGCTTCTCATCCACTCCACCGTGCTTCCCCAGGCATCCTCCTCTCCCTGCCCGTGGCACCGGCCGACGCCGACCGACCTGCGAGCCATCATGGACACTCCGGCGACCACCGGCCGCCCTGCCTCAAGCTCGCGCAAGCTCCCTGCAACAGCAAGGCCCGCAGGCCCCACTCAGGTCTGCAAGCCGAGCTTGTGCTGGCCAGTTCCCTCACGTCCTCCGCTTGACTCCTACCTACCCGGGAGGTGTTCGATAAAATGCCCTTTTGGCATTGTAATGTCTTGGATTGCTATTATACGAATGCTACCAAAGGAAAAATTGTGTTGGATTGCTCTCCTCTTTCTATAACCAGTTTTTAGCAATCCTATATACAAATGCTATTGCAGATGCCCTTACATATCAGTTGGTGCTTTCGTGAAATTCAGCGAGGTTCATTGATTTGTGTATAGGACTGTGGTGAGCAGGCATTTTCGTGTTGGCATGTGCTGTGCATCTTTGGTAATCATGCGCGTGTGTATATGTAACTTGTTGGATGTGGTTGAGAGATCCATCTAATTTTTTTGGCAGGCTAGCGTTCCCCTTGCACGGCAAGAAGAGAGATCATATTTTGAGTGGATTGGCAAAAGAAAAGAAAAAATCCTTCTGAGGTTGGTGTAACAAAGACTACAACTTTTCACGGTTTGTAACAAAACACCCCAAATCTACACAGTTTAAGCTACTAATGAAAAATATGATGTGGGGGTCCCCCGTAGTTTTGGAACCCCTCTGCCATCGTGCACTGACACGTATGGGCGGACCGAGAAGGACATATCTGTAGTAAGGATGATAATGGGTAGGGTACATCAATACTATCTCCATACCTGTATAGCTTGTGGGTACAAAAACTCTCCCTATATACATACGGATACAAAACTTTAGCCGCGCTCATATACCCACTGGGTAGATCAATAGTTCACTGCACACGGCCACATCAAAGTTGTGTTCTTTTACTCTCTACTTGGCCGCCACCTGAAGAAATTGAGAAATGACCAAGAGAGGAAAGATGGAGGTCGCTAGGGTTGTCGCTGGTTCCATGTAGCGGCGGGGTAATGGGGAGGGTCAGTGAACCATTAACTCGAGGGACCATATGTCAGGTCAAGAAGGGTAGGGTTTAGGTATATCTGTGGACACAAGGCTGTATGCATGCTCTATCCATGACTTGGCGAGAGGGGTGTGGGTAAAAATTTCACCATTAATCTGTAGTCGTTTTTATCAATGTAGAAGTTCAATATATCTACGTAATTGCACGTTTGCCATACGGATAAGAGCCTTCCTACAAATATGAAATACTTCTGTAATGCTGGACAGCAATAGCAAAGGACAATAGTTTAGAAGTACTGATGTAAATTGCAGAATCGAATAAAGAAGCAAGATACAGCTTATGTGAAGGAAAACTTGACACAGAAACTTGATAGAAGTTCAATCTATTAATAGACCCCTTCAAATTTGAATGTTTCGGTGAGGAAGGACCATAATTCAACTTGCAAAGGGTTGTTTTTTACAAGTGTTGATAAAAAAACGTACAATCTAATGAAGAAGCAAAGATACAGTTTATGTGAAACTTGACACAATGATATGTTCGTCTTTGTGCAGATCCTCCTATCGAGCCTAACACTTGACCAATTTAGAGACCAACACGATCAGATTCTGCAAATGATTCAGCCAGAAGCATTCTGAGACTTGTTGCCACCATGGACGCATCCAAGACTGCCTCAGAGCTTGTCGCCTGCAGATTATGTACAAGGGTAGACGATGTCATATGCAGGAAGGAAACCACCATGGCACCATCAGGCTAACTGCAAGAGCGAGCATGTTTGCTGAAGTTGGAATCATATATATACCTTGCACTTGAGCATGTAGACGATTTTGCTATCGTCGACGTAGGACGAGTTCGCTTCGATGACCTCGACGCGTTCGTCTTGCAAGATCGTGAGGATCACCTTGTGCAACTGGACACCCTTCCTGGAGCTCATTGTAAACTTCAAGTTGAAATGTGTGGCTCCGCTGAACTGAACTGTAGTGTCGTGAGGACTGGATGATCCTGTTGCTGCTACTGTGTTTGTGGCGTTGCTGCTGCTGCTGCTGCTGCTGCGGCTGCTGCTAGTCGCTCGTTGAACTTTTGAAAGGCACTGGTCTCTCCTTTGCTTCAGCTTTTCGACTCTTTCCCGTAGATCCTTGATGTAGGTTGTGGCTTGCGTCAGTTGGGTGGGCATGTCTGACGAACCCTGCTCGTCCAAACAAGAGTTCAGACTTTCAGACAGCACACAACAGTTGTATTATTTACATGACTTGACAACACAGTAGCCACGTTTGATTCAGTGTAAGCAACGTCTTCTGCATATCATTCCTATGATACATATGGAGCTCATTTCGTTTACTGCGTCCATTGCTACGATACTGAAGGAACCGCAAAGCATCCTTGACCACTGAAAATCGTAGGAAGTCGGATATGTTTTAGATTTTTGTGGTTTTGTAGCTACCTCTCGTGTTTCACGACTAGTCTCGATGTGTTAGGATCCTGCCGAAGCTCATGATGGTGCTGCTGGGACCTTGGACCGTTTTCTGAAGGTACGAACACACACACACATCACACACCAGGCCCACGCAATTATAACCTGATGGATTGCTACCCAGGGTGCATTCACTCTCCGATGTATATATACTTGGAACGTACTCGTCCATGTTTTCGCAATCGTGGATTGCGAGTGTATAAAGACAAAACTCCAGCGGGGTCGAGTGACATCGATTGGCTTTGAGAGCCTTGCTGCTAAAATATCATCTTCTCCGTAAAATTGGGTGATCATGTGATGTAAACAGAGCGATGCTCTCGGAGTATGAAGTACCAACACCTATTGCTGGTATTGTGTTGGGCCAAATGCGATGATAATAAAGCTCAGGCTTTCTCTAAAATATGACCTCCCATCCATTTTTTTCTACATTTTCTTTGTTGGAAACTCTATACTTTATAGTTTCTACTAGTGCAATAATGAAGTGCCAGCACGCACGAGTCATTGTCCCTGTGACTTGACCTGTCCACAGCCCACCACCCCACAAATACGTTCGGGTTTCCAATTCTTCATCTAAAATTGTCCCTGTTTTCAGAATAACTTACATCATACTCTCTGTGGGTTTTAGAAGTTGAGGTAAACAGCGATGTACACTCTTGTTATTTTTTGTTACTTCAGATTTGTTGTAAAATGGATATGAAGCCCTAAGAAAATCAAAAGCTCATAAACTCATCCGTTTTTAAAAAGGTTCACTAAGCTCCATTTCTCGTTGACAAAGTTTTTTTTAGGCGTAACCTTTGTTGTCGTGTGTTCCCTTGGCTTCTTGGCTTCCAATAACGTGGTTGTGTGATGTTACATTGTTGCATCCATGGGATGAATTTTTTTATCATCATGATGTGTTAATAACCTGAATGCATCTCTTACTTAGGCCAAAGCTGACACACGTCGATGGCAATTATAGTTATCTTTTCTGTTGCTTTGGACATGTGTTGCTAACCAAGTTGACACAACTAGATTGGAGAACAATAACTTCAGTTAAGTAGTAGTCTCTTGCGAAACTAGGCTAGCTAGTAAAGTTTCGTTTCATAAGAACCGATTCGGTTGTGGTAGCTAACATATATAGATGAATTGAAATAGCTAATGCGTACTGATCATATGATGTAGAAATCAATTGAAAATAAGATGCAACATATCTCCTTGTACCATATGGAATACGCGGCCAGCTATCTCAAATTGAAAAAAGATACAACACATCTAATACCCCCTCCATTTTTATTCACCCTGCGTTTTTGCTTTAATTAAAGTCAAATTTTGTAAAATTCGACTAAATATATAGAAAAAAACATTAACATCACTAAAACTAAATGCATATAATATGAAAGTATTCTTTATCATAAGTCTAACACAGTAGATTTTATATTGGAAATATCGATATTTTTTCCTAAATTTTTGATCAAGCTTTATAAAGTTCGACTTTGACTAAACCCAAAACGCAGGGTAATTGTGAACGGAGGGAGCAAGCATGGTCATTTTTCTCACGACACCGCAAAAGACATTGGGTTTCATGCATTGGTAGAAAAGGGAGATTTGCAATATTTACAAGCTCGAGACGAGCAAACACCCTACAACTCAACCCACTAGATCTTAGTAGCAGAGGGCATCAAGGCGTATAGGCCAATCGCACCAGCTACAACCCAAGATCGATCTTTAGATTGAATCGTGTCGAGTAGACTACCAATGTGGGGGGACACGTTGACGAAGATGACCGTATTCCGAAGCTTCCAAATCGACCATGCCATCAGCATATGAGCGACGTGGTGCCTTCGCGCATGGCGCAGGGCGTAGTTTGAATAGTCTTCAACCACCACTCCACAAAGTCTTCCTCCGTATCCGGTGGCCTCACTTTGGATCAGATCCATGAAAGCACCTCGTACCAGATTGTCCTTGAGAAGGGAAAACTAGTGAGAAGGTGTTGCATAGTCTCTTCCGATTGGTCACATAGAGGGCAGTGTGGCGGTGCTAGAGCTCCCCATTTCGCTAGCCTGTCTGCCATCCAACATGCAAGAAAGCCAAATTAAGAACTTGACCCGTGGCGGGGGCCATAAGCACTAGTTCAATCTCCAAGATCTCTATACAATGGCTCCATGGAAGAGGACCTCGTAAAACTTTTGGAGCAGTACTAGGCATCCGACGTCCATATGTAGAGGAGGGTATCAGGTTGGGTGTCGTAAGTGTGACTTATGTCACCTTTAATTATGGACAGGGCCAGCCAGATTGAGCGTGCCCTGGCAATCCATCAACGCTCCACGAGCGCCTCTCTCATTGTGTGCCGCTTCTGAGTGTGCTTCGAGATTGGCACAGTGATACATATCGCTATCTCTCTGTTGGCCTTCCTGTCGAGCCATCCCTCCACCCAGAAGAGAGTTGTCTCTCCATCGCCCACCACCATCCTTGTGGAGGCGTCAAACACCCGGAGCTCTATCTTAGAGAAATGCATATTGAGGCTGCGCCAAGCTTATAGTGGGTCGGTACGCATTCTCCAGATCCACCATGTCCGAAGGCAGACCACTGTACTACAAAGTTCTAGAACCCTCCAGGCCACCATACCTAAGTGGTCAACATACCTTAACCCAGTTTACATGAGTGTGGCCACCATTGGCATCCGCTCAGCCAGCCCTCACTATCTTCTGCACTTGCTTCAAGGGTCTTTTTGTTAAGACCGAATATGATGATTTGATGTAGCGGGACTTCCATGAACACCAATTAGACAAGTGCAAGTCGTCCTACTTTTGTCATCATGGAGGCTTTCCGTAAGGGTATGTGGTTAGCTATATACTTTTCACCAGTGGTTGGAGTGCAGATACTAAAAGCCATCTTATCGACAGTATGATTCCAAGGTACTTGATAGGGAAGGGTGCCAACTGGCACTCCATAACCCCTGCCACCTCCTGGGCCTCCTCATCTGAACACACAATAGGGGAAACCAAGCACTTGGCGAAGTCGTTGCGTAGCCCCGATGCTTCTCCAAAGAGCACTAGGATTTGAGGCATTGTGCACAAGTCATTCTCATTTGGGCGGCAGAAGATGACTACAACGTTCGCATAAAGGGAAACATGCGTTACCCGCAAAAAAAGGGAAACATGTGTTGCCAACTCTCGAGGTGCGATGCGGTTTAGCACTCCGGACTCCTTGGCCTTAGCTAACACTTTGTTGAGCGAGTTGATAAACAACATGAACAACATCGGCGATAGGGGGTCACCCTGTCTCGGGCTCAGGCGATGCCATATGGGGGGGCCCGGCTCGCCATTGAGCAACACCCGTTTGTTTGCCGTGCAAAGTAGGATGACCACTAGCTCCTGAAACCTAGGGCCAAACCTCACTTTCTGCAGCACCTCGAGCAACAACACCCACGACACCAAGTTGAATGCCCTTGCTATATCTGGCTTTTAGCATTACTCTTGGTTCTTTCCCTCTATGGAGAAGTCTACTAAACCAACAGGAAATTATTAGGAATACAACGCTTCTGGATGAAGGCATTCTGGTCCTGCTCAACCAATACGCATGGCCATATCATCTAACTTAGGTTCCTCCGTGTTTGTTTTGCAAGGAAACAAGAAGAGAACACAAAATTATCCACAAGAAATCGACCTAAAGATGAAGAATAGCATGTTGCGACCACACATTTCATATACATAAGTCACTTAATTTGTCTAATTTTGGGTAAATAACTTTTAATTTGTAGAGAACTTTTGAACTTCCTATACCAGAACGAAAAGAAACTTTATATACCTGCGAAGCAGTGTCCAGACGGTACTCTTGCGGAACGAGAGACGTCAGCTTGGAGCACAAATCTTCCATCTCCACCCCCTCACTCGTCCGCCTCCCTGCATCCTTCCTGTCGAACACCGTGGCTCTTCTCCCTCCGTCCCCTCCCTTCCTCTTCATAGTTCTCTTTCTCTTACACACACGCTTCCTCGCTCTCTCCTCTTACTCTGGTGTGAAGGATGAAGGCTTTCTTCTTTATAGAGCCCTCAATTTGGCGTATGCATGCATCTGAATCATGACTGTGGGGCTAGTGACCACTTGTGCAACTAGCTAAGGATACATCATATATGAGATTTGGTGCTCGTGGCCACTTGTGCAGATATAATTTATCAGGAAAAGGACGTAAGAAGCTTGCATTCAATTATTATACATATTTCATTTTACTTTTCCTCCACCAGTGTAACTATCTTTGTCATTCTTTCATTTTGGCTGAGCTATATTTTGTCATTTGACAGTTAATTAAGTTCTCTATGATCCATGAACAGTAAAAATAACTATTCCTGGACAGACTGCAGGCTCGGTTACTGTTTTGCAAACCCCTTTTCATAAATAGGTTATGTTCTTTGAACATAGATACAATCTCCAATACGTAGCTTTGATCGTTTATTTTTTTAATACAAATAGTTCTTCAATTACTGCATATAAAGTGCATCACTTTTTGCAAAAGTCGAAACTTTCTATCTTTTACAAAAATTTACAGGGAAAAATATCAACGTGTATAATACTAGGCGTTTGACACTTCATACAAAGGTCTGGAACCCTATATTTCTCTCACAAAATTTCCAGCAACAACTCCGTAAAACTCCCTAAACTATTTAGATAACTCAGGAACATTTGCGCGTACTTGGGAACATTTCGATATTGTTTCTCACTCGTATTAAGTCTCTAATCAGTTCAATGCATCTCCAGAACTATTCTGATGACACCAAAAGGACATTGATACTTCGCCAAAACTATTTTGGTGTCGCCGGAATTATTCAGGACACTCTCTCAGCCACATACATATATAAAAATTACATACAACTCTCACTAAAGATCAAATTACTTTAAGCTTTCGACCCAAGTAGGTTTGATATTTGCATGCATGAATCTAAACGCCCTTGGATCAATAGCCAACGTTGGGACCTGGACATCCACGATTGCTCCTTTGCATACTCGAATAAATTCAGCGAAACTTGTGCTATTACAAATTCTAATCGCTATGCTCAGTGATACTAATGATAACCCGATGCGAGACTTCGGTATCCTCGTGATTTCGCTCTTGATCACTATACCTGTTATCCTCATATCCATTTCATTCTCTTTACTCATTATGTTTTCCGATATCCTTGTGATCATTATCACGACGTGATTGGATAGTCAATAGTTAACATGATAATGCCGAAAGAGCCCAGAGCGTATCTCTCTATTATAAAAAGAGAAATATCCAAATCGTTAATCAACAAGTCCTCAGACATCCCCCAACATATATGACTACCGCTTTCTCATCTCCTACCACGATACACTTTTAACAGTAATCAATACATGTCTTCCAGAATGAGATTCCTTGATGATCTCATGGTGTAAGGACTTCTGCAAAAGATAGCACTTCAAGATTGTAACATCCCCAGTTTTCAATTCAATAAAGAAAAGGAAATCCAATTGTTCAAATTTTTGAACTAACAAAAACTTTTAAGATATTGCATAGTGTGTATAATGATCATGCATGTTTAGTTTGAATTGTGCCATGTTTGTTTGCTTGACTGCTACCAATACATCTAAAACCCTAAACCTTGCTAATAGAGGTCACAAGGAAATAAAACAAAAGAATAAGAAAAAAATACAAATAGCCACATATGTGGTTATGGCCAATTATGCAAATCTTCAACCAAGGCCATAATGGCTTGTGCCAATGCTTGTGAAACATCAATAGACCAATAACAAACACTTTTGACTCAAAGAAACACAAATCAAAGCAAAGGAAAATTCAAATTCTAATCACATATGATAATGGTCAAAACTGAAATTTATATCATCATACCCACTTTGAGCCTCTGGATTAAGAGACTCTTAAACCAAACTCTCCCAATTCTTTCCACCTCATCCAAGAGCACATCAAGGTGAACACTTTGTGTGTTGACCAACATGGTTGACTCTGTCTCTATTGCTCAATATAAGAATGACAAGTGGAAACATTGAAACAAAGAGTAGATCATCCACTTTTTGAAATTTCACAAACCAACACCATTTTTCACACCACCACCACCATTCTGCTCCAAACATTATTCAAATCAACTCCACCAAAAATATTTGCAAAATTCAAATAAAATGTTCTTTTGGCCATTTCATCGAGCACTTGGCAGGCAGAAATCTACTTTTTACACACACTCTTTTATCCAATGAATCTTTGCCTAAACCAGAGGCAATCTTTGCTGATCATTGTACCCCTATGTCTCCTGGACCAAACCAAGTACATGCCATTGATGATTAAAGCCACAAAGTGACCAGCAAATCACCATGTCGTGCACCATGCCAGCCCTCATGCCATTCATCACCCCTGCCTCTTCCTCTCACTTTCTCCTTGTCCTGGAGCATCTCCTGGCAGCCCTGATCATCACCATGCCTAGCCCTGGCACGAGAGAGGCTGGCATTGGCCAGCCCAGCACGCGCCCAGAACGCCCAGGCGTGCCAGCCGGCGTTATCACCACGCTCTGGACGCGCCAGAGCATGGCCAAGCCCCATCTCCTCCGTCCTCCCCTACGCTTCTCCCTCTGCACCGAGCGTCAACACCTCTCCAGCTAGCGTGTAGACATGCTCGAATGCACGCGCGTGCACCATCGCCGTCGTCCTCTTCCAACTTTCGCCGCCAATACCGTGGCAGACGCGGCATGATCCCGAGCCGCCCCCTCCTCTTTTCTCTGCGCCAGCGAGCCGTCGAGCATCGCCATGATGCCAGCTACCCCATGCCGTCCTTACCTTGCCCCTTCGCGCACCAGAGAGACGCCGCGCCATGATCGACCTCCACGGGCACCCGCAGCTCCCCTTCGCTGCTATAAATAGGGCACTCCCGCGCCTCCATTCCCCACACCAACAGCTTCTCCTCCCATCTCTGCTTCTCCTCAAACAAATCCCTAGCCACATTATCGCCGGAGCCACCTCAATTTGACGCCGGAGCCCGCCAGTACCCGCAGCACCGCGCCGTCGATTGGAGCCACCTCGAGCGACGCCGCCGGTACCAGGAGACTCGCCGTCCTCGACAACGCCGCTGCAGCACCTCGCCGACGACCGCTGGACCGCCGGTAAGCCGCCAACCCCCGAGCCTCGCCGCCAGAGACGCCGGATCTCGTCGGAGACGATGACGATCCACGGGCGTCAGATCATCTTCTAATCCTACGTCTCACGCTCGCCCATACCGCTTCGCTCGCTATGAGGCACTGACCGGTGGAGCCCCCCGTCAGACGGCCTGCTCGTGCTAGACGCGATGTGGGCCGGCCCGTTTTTCTTTTTCCCCTGGCCCAAGTCGTTTTCCCACGCTGGCCCAATCGTTTGAATTTGAATTAAATCGATTTAGCCAAATTCAATACTGGAACCATTTTCAAAATTTAATAGAATGAAATCTACTAAACCAAATTTGATAATTTTATATATTTGTAAATGTTATGAAATTATCTAAACAACCACACTGGACTCAACCTTAGATTTATTGTAGAATTCAAATAGTAAAAATAACAAGGCAGGGCCTTTTCAAATTTCAAACATTTATTAAAAATTAACCATAAATGATTTTGAGTTGATTCCAACTCTCATAAATTACATTTCAAATACTCTACATGATTATGTAAAAATATGGCATAGTTGTTTACTATGATCATGGGCTAGAGCAAAATAATGGCTATGTGGCCATTTCTAGTCCATTTAATTTATCTCAATAAATTTATTTAAATAGTATGAGATTTACTCTCTCATTTAAATCTTGGTCCTAAGTAATTCAATAAGAGGTAATGACCTTGGTCTAATGAACCTCATATTTTATTACTTAGTGATATTAAATCATTACCATGCTAGTATTAAATTGCATGAGGTGTAGCACCTCATTTAAATCATTCTTCCAAGTGATAGATATGAAGTGTTGACCTTGGTCAACATGTGTTCATACCTTATTATTTGAGGAGATTAAATCTTAATAGGATTCAATGAGAGGAAATTATTTCTCCAAAGAACTAAATAGAAATCTTAATCAATATTTGTAATGAAAGGAAATTATTTTCTTTAAAAGAAAACAAAGTCCATCACCATGCTAATAATGATGTGATGCTAGCATAGTTTGTGTGAACCATTGGTGTGTTTAGTCTAGCACTTAAGATTTGTTTGGTCATGGTATACTTCGTATTCGCTTATAGACGCTAGTACCGAGGAATACCCGGAGGAGGAGGTCTACTTTGAAGAAGAAGAAGAAGAAGAAAATTTTGATCACTACCCCACTCAAGGCAAGCTAATATTCTTGCAAGCCACCCTAATGCAAAGCTCTACAAGAGCAAGGCATCATTACATGTTACTTTATGCTTAATGATCTTATCCCATGTTTTTACCTTTCCATTATTTGACTTTGGTTTATCAAAGTATACTTTTTAATTTATGATTCACTTGGGCTAGATATAGAGTAGAACAAGAGCATCAAACTTAGCCTAAAGCAATACAAACTAGTTAGCACCCCTCATGACTAGTTGCTAGTGCTAACGAATAAAATTGACTACTCTAGATGAGAACATGTAAAATGAAATGACTTCGAAAACCTTGGAATGATGTGTCATTCCATTGAAAGATTTTGAAGGTGAATATGACATGAATGACTTGGTGAATTTTGACAAAAACTGATGATTGGGTTCGGATCGATACCATTCCAATTATACAAGTACCCCCACAATACCTGATTATGGATAGGGCTTAACTAGAAGTTTATGTATTTTAGTATGGGTTCCCTCTAAACAAGCGTCATAGGGGTTATGCCGAGGCTGCCTCCGTTGAAAGTGAAATGACGTGAATATGAGGTGAATGTCAGACCCAAGCCCTGTGCAGTTCCCAGGTTGACGGTTTGTCTTTACTGGGAGGCCAAGCTCATGGGGAGAGGTGCCTATACTAGGGTATATAAGTGAAAGGTTATGGTTGATGATCCGCGTACTGAGTTACGATGATTCAGGGTTATCCCTAACGGATGTAATCAAAAGTTGTGGCACAAGAGTACAACCTCTGCAAAAACAATCTTCCTGGGATTGCGATGTATGGCATAATAGGCATCTGGACTTAAAAATCCGGGTGTTGACAAGTATAATACTAACAGCGCATAATTAAAACATCTTGTAAGATATTAGTGATCTGGGGTCGGTTCAGTACCCTTGTTTTGCTAACATTGTACTCTCAGTGTTGCTGGCATCCTTGTTAAATTAACCATACCCATGATCATCAAACAACACATAAGGTAGTCCTAGAGGCGGAACTAGCACAACAAGAAATGTGCTAACTTGCGAGCCTCCATATTGCTAGTCGATGTTCATTGTCTATCATTTATAAGCCTATTGTTACCAAAGGCGATTGGTCGCTAGTTCAGAGTCATTAACAGATCAGAATGACCTTTTTATGAATGGCCATAGACAATTAAGCTCAAAATCAATGGTCATAGATTCTATGACCAAATTTTTGGTCACGAGCAATCTGGCATGTACACGTCAGAGCTGACATGGCGAATCCTATGTGGTAGATCTGTGACCAAACCATATGGTCGTGGATCGAAATCAGCACCGTCCATTTTCGACATCTACATGCATGGTTCGAGCCCAAAATTTGGGCCCATTTACCATCTTTTTGTAAAATATGATCAGTTTAATAGGCCAAGCCCATAGCTTTGGCCTTTTATTTTCTGCGTCGTGCCCAATTTACTGTCCATTTTCTTTCGAGCCTTGGCCATGTCATAGTCCATTTTCTTTATGGGATTTAGCCTTTTTATAGTCCATTCTCCCTTTTGGCCTTGGCCTTTTAGCACGCGTATATGAGTTTTCCTACGTGCTTATGAGTTTATCTCCCTATATGTTTTTATGAGTTTTCCTTTGAATCTCGTATTCAAGATACATAGCCTTATTATTATTTTTCTATGGGGCATATTTATTTCGTTCGTCCACTTGAACTAGAGTTAACAATCCAGCTGCTCGAGTTTCACCAACAGAAATAAAGTGTTCCTCATGCGTGCTTGGGGTGTGGTATAGATTTCCTCCTTCGAATGAGACTTTCTTAGATCTATATAATTTTTTCTAGTTCCACATGTACTTTCTAAATAGGGACATGGACAAGGTGAAACGTAATCTTGTGTGCCATACTCTGTTCAGTAAAGAACCTTTTAATCCAATAGATCTCCATCCGAGCTTACAATAGAGCATTACTAGCTTATTGCACCAATATCGAATAGTCATATTATATTTGTACATGTTTGAATTACTAAGAACTTAGCATAAATGTAAATTTTACAATGATCTTTCCAAATAATTCGGAACATTTTCTTAATCATGCTTGATTCACTTTATTAACTAGCTACTCACCAATGATCCGAACTAGGATCACCTTTGTCTTCTGCTAACTCTTAGGGTAATTGGAAACAACCGGTTTTATACATGTCATGGCACGTATTACGGATATAGATGCAGAGACAAATTTAGCCATAATATCATGTGCTTGCTTACTATTTGATCAGTAAATCTTGCAAAGTACTTCTATATATGTGACTCGGGAAACATCCTTCCTTAGATTTCTCCATCTTAAAACACCTTTTAAGATGTTGTGAATGCACAAGCTTTGTCTAGGCACTATAGGCGCTTCTATCTTCATAGATTTCAGTGCTCTCTAAGTATGTTTCTTTGCCCAAGTCTTTCCTTTAAAACTACTATTTTCACTTTTCTTAAGATTAACATATCTTGTCATCCATATGTCGTTCATATATAGTATCTAAGAGTATGTTATGCTCCCACTTTCCTTTATGAAAACACAGTTCTCTTTGCCATTCCAGATGAAGCTAAAATATTTTAACCACTTCATCCAAGCAAAGCCCTTGAATCTTTAATGCCAGACACTATGCTAATATAACCAAAACATATTTAAACATCTCTACTATAAGACGATCTTGTCGTAGTTAAATCTTTGAACCCGTTAAAACAACTAAGGCTACATGAATCTTATTCGCATCTGTTTTTCTTGAAATCCATTTGGTTTCAAATCCTAAAGGAAATCACCAACATTTGAACTTTATTTTGAACATGTATTCAAGCCATTCATTGGAGTGCATAGTGCAAAATTTTATTTTTTAATTGGAAGACTTTACTTTATATTCAAACCATTAGGGGGGTATCAACAACAACAACCTTGACAGTTTTTGCATCTTATACAAGAACTTACGGATCCGGTATATGAATGCTTAGAGAAACTACTTATGTTGTCTCAATCATATTAACCATCAACGAAGATTCATATTCTCATGAAGTTGTGCTATCCTCCCACCCATCTCTATCGCAAGAAATTATTCCTTTTGAAATCTCCAGTTGTTTGTGACAAATAATGTGCTAGCAGTCGCGATGATAGGAGGAATCCTAAGACTTTATATTTTAGGATAACCAACAAAATAATGCATGTATGATTTAGGTTTTGAGATTGTAAATCTTTGAATGCTTCTCATAAGTTCCATATCCACAAATATTTAAGAAATGATACATTAGGTTTAATACCAAACCTTATCACATATGTGCGCACTTGTTGTCAAGCAGCTGACGCCGGATATGATGAGCGTGCATGAAGCTGTTCTAATGAAGGAGGGGCTACGTTCGGCGAGTTCGCACGTAGGCGCCGGCGATATAATGGGCCGCGGGGCCACCGTCGGGCCTGGCCTTACCGCCGGCGAGTTCAGCCCAATAGCGCCGGGGGTAGTGGGACTTACCGCTGGCGAACCCACTTCGAAGGCGCCGGGGGTAACGGGTGGAAGGGTGGGCCACCCAGGCTGCACTTACCGCTGGCGATTGCGGGCCGTAGGTGCTGGCAGTAATGGGCTCTACCGCTAGCAAATGCAGCCGTAGGCGCCGGTGGTAACCTGGGACATCCTATTAAGTCGACCAGCCACCTACCACCACCCTCACACACTCATATGTGATGGCAAATCAACCCAAGCACTTGGTAGCTCATTCCCCCATCCATTTTATCTATTTCAACCAAAAAAATTGATATATTTGAGCAAATCATGCACTAGCTAGCCCCTCTAGCATGATTTGCATAATCTAGATCTAGATCAATCTCCTCCCACCACCTTTCCCACTAGATCTCTCTCTATGTCTAGATCTCTAGATCTCTCGAACATAAGGTCGATGTGTGGCGTCTCTCCGGTGCTTTTAGACGTCGCGTCAACTAATAGGTATATAACTAATGAGTGGAATGTTCATGAGTTGGCGAAAAGTCACGGTTATGTCACTTGTGATGGCAAAAGGCGGTTCCATATATATAAATGCATTTTTTTGCATTTGTTGACGTGTGCAAGAACATTGAGTTGCCAATGTTTTTCCGGAATGTTGATTAACTTCCGTTCCGGCGAATTTTTGGAACTCCAACATGACAATATTTAGCAAAGGTCATGCCGAATTTTTTCCGTGAAAACCGAGACGGCGGTGTAATCAATTATCTTGTCTTGTAGGCGACGATGGTCATCGAGATGAAGGAAAGCGTCGTGGATAGATACGTGGAACGCGCGACAGCTGACATGTATCGAAATAAGCGAAAGGATATAATATGTCCTTGTCGAAGATGGAATCTAGGGTCATTGTTCAACCCCTTTTCAGGCATAGTGAATCAGCACCTGCTCAGGTATAGTTTCATGGAGGGGCATACTCAGTGGATGAGTGATGATGGAGATGATGATATCGAAGGTGATGATGATGGAGATGATGATATCGAAGGTGATGATGATGGAGATGATTATGATGATGATGATGATGATGATGATGATGATGATGATGATGGTGGAGATGATGATAACGAAGGTGATGAAGAGGATGCCCCATACGGTAATGGAGACGAGGTTGAAGAGGATGTCGCACACGTTGATGGTGATCAAGAAGGCCGGGAAGAACATGCGGCCGATGAGGACATGAGTAGAAATACCCCGCTAATCGCGGCCGTGCAGGACCGTCATGTTGAAGAACTTCTCAGCAACACATCGACCTACCCCAAAATCGCTGGTAGACGGAAGTCTAAGCTGGATCAACTGGAGGTAGACTCGAGAACTCCGTTGTACGACGCAGCTCGCGGGACGGAGGAGAGCCATCTGAGAGTAGCTCTCGATATTATGGAGATGAAGGTAAAACACAAATGGACGGACACAAGCGTGGACGAACTCTTCGGATACTTGAAGATGCACTTTCCTAAAGATAACACGTGTGCCGGTAGCCTACAGGAGGCCAAGAAAATCGTGTGCCCTCTCGATTTACTGCACAAGAAATACCATGCCTGCATCGGTGACTGCGTAATATATCGGAACGAGCATGCCAAGCTCGATACATGCCCACTGTGCGGCAAATCTCGATACAAGAGGGACGAGAAAATCTCCTCGAAAAGTTGTGTGGTACTTCCCGCTCAGTCCCGTCTGCAGCGGTACTTCGTGGATCCCAAAGAAGCAAAGCTCCTGCGCTGGCACGAGGAAAGAAAGGAGGCGGTGATGCAGGATGTAGAAAGGGTTGAAAACAAAGTGTTAACACACCCTTCGGATGCGCATCTCAATAGACTTCTAACGATACTTTAATAATTGTAAGTATAACAATTTTATTACGCAATACAAAAATAACAACAATAGTGTGATCGTAGATCTCACCATCTCAAACAAGGTTTGATTGCATCTTTCTCCTTTTTCCGCGGAGTTCCAAGTGGCACAAGTGTGTGAGATGATCTCATCAACACCAAGAGGTTTTGCTAAATATTTGATTAATGTCTCCATGAACAAATCGTGAAAACTTAATCATTCTGTTACGATAATATCCCACTTGGTTTCTAAAATTTTGAACTTTTCAAATCATTCAATTTTTTACTTCTGTAAACATATAGCACATATATGTTTAAGTCATTAGTAAAAATCACTAAGTAGATATGTTTTGCACCATGCAAGTAAAAAATCACTAACTAGGCTTATCATGGATATGTCATAGCTAGGGTGGCATTAATCAGAGCTCGTCGCAGGGGACATCTCCACGCTTGGGGTTGGGCGATGTCTTGATAGGGTAAGTAGGCACCTGGGGGATCCCACAGTCTCTGGTTGACTTCCATGTTGCGCTTTATGCGGATGTACCCTTTCTCGCTCCAACCGACGCCCTGAGTTATCCGTTATCCAGTACTGGGTGCGGTCCACTGTGGTGCCATACCCTACTGCCGTCACGACATGGTTCGTCGAAGTCCTGCACTCTCCGGCGAACACCCTTCTCCGCTGGCGTTATCAAAATTAGTTTGCTCTGCATGGTTCAACAACAATATTGACAAAAAAATGCATATTATGCAAGAACTTCTAGATCCGTTATATGAATGATTTGCGGAACTACTTCTGTTGTCTCAATCATATCAACCATCAATGGAGAATCATAATATCTTCAAGTTGTACTAGCCTCCCACTCACCTCTTTCACATAAAATTTATTCTTTAGAAATCTCCCGTTGGTTGTGACAAATAATTTGACAGCGGTACAATCCCTGAACTTTATATTTGCGATAACCAACAAACTAATACATGTATGATTTGGGATTTGAACTGGTAAAGATTTGAATGCTTCTCATAATCTTAAAAATCCACAAATATTTAAGAAATGACACGTTAGGTTCAATACCAAACCATATCACATATGAGGTCATTACAATAGACTTTTGAAGATACTTCTATAATTGTAAGCTTAGCAATTTTATTGTACAATCTAGGAACAACTGTGGTAGTTGTGATCATAGCATATATTATGGATCTAGATATATGTAGAAGAAAATATAGCCATAATATCATATGCTTGATCATTATTTGCTCAGTAAATCTTGCAAAATACTTTTGTATGTGATTCATAAATCATCATGTCCTGGATTTCTCCATATTAAAACATCTTTTATTAAGACCTTCTCAATGCACAAGCTTTGGCTAAGCACTATAGATGCTTCTATCTATCTTCAAAGATTTTAGTTCCCTATAAGTATGTTGCTTTGCAAAAGTTTCTCCTTCTATTTTAATGAATCTTTTCACTTTTGTTAAGATTGAAATATCTTGTCAACCATATCTCGTCCATATATAGTATGTAAGAGTATCTTATGCCCAAATTTTCCTTTAAAGAAAAAACATCCTCATTGTTATTCCATATGAAGCAAAACTCTTTTAACCACTTCATCCAAGCAAAGCTCTTGACTGCATAATGCTAGGCATTATGCCAGTATAACCTCAACAAACTTTAGTATCGATCTTTGAACCTACTAAAACAACTCGAGCTACATGAATATTATTCATATATGTGTTTCTGAAAATCCATTTGGTTTTATATATTCCAAGGAAATCGCCAACCTTCAAACTACCTTTCAAACATAGATTTCCTTTAGGTTCTCATGGATTCAAGCCATTCATTGGAGAGAGTAGGGCAACTTTTATTTTCTAATTTATAGACTTCATTTCATCTTCAAACCATTAGTGGGTTATGGAAATTAGTTTGCTCTCCATGGTTCAACAAAAATCTTGATAGAAGTTCCTGCATCTTATGCAATAACTTCTGGATATGGTACATGAATGATTAGCGGAACTACATATGTTGTCTCAGTCATATCAACCATCACCAAATATTCATAATCTCTTCAAGTTATGTTATCCTCCCACTCTACACTTTCTCATGAAATTATTTCTTTTGAAATCTCCAGTTGTCGGTGACAAATAATTTGACAATGGTACAGTGATAAGAGCAATCCTCAAACTTTATATTTTGGGATAGCCAACAAAATAATACATGTCCAATTTAGGATCTCCTCTTGTAAAGCTTTGAATGCTTCTCATAAGTTTCATATCTACAAATATTTAAGAAACGATATTGTTAAGTTCAATACCAAACCATATCACATATGAGGTCGTCTCGATAGACTTCTGACGAAGAGTGAAAAAAAGCTACTCCCTCCGATCCTAAAAAAATGTCTGATGGTACATTTAGCAAAAACAACCTCGAAAATTATTTGGTCTCAACCCGCACTCCACCAAATGCACTGATCAGGAAAGGGACACCGTAGCTGGCTCGTGCGCGTGGAGACTCACGCGGGGGCATCGCGGCAAGGGGCGCACGCATGCGCGCGGCGTAGACTCCGGCAGGAACGACCGCAATATGCTTTGTTTTAGAAGGATTTAATTATAAAAAGTAATTGTACTAACTGTTGGACACTTTTTTAGGATCGGAGGGAGTACATTTGTTGCTTGAGAAAAAGAAAAGGTAGCTACCATATGATACTTGATTGAATTGAAATTGATAATGATATTTGCCAAAACAAGTTTAGAAGGTAGTACAATACTATTCACGATCTAATGAAACATTGTTTGCATACAATCGGTTGAAACCGTATTGCAAGTACATGATAGGTGGTGCAACATGTGATGTATTCGTCTTGTTTGATTATTTATTTATTTATTTTGGAAAGTAATAATCCATTGATAATGGAAATGTCATAGGGTGGCACTAATCAGAGCTCGATGCGGATGATATCTTCATGCTTGGTGTTGGGCGAAGTCTTGACAGGGCAAGAGCAATCCTCAAAATTTATCTTTTGGGATAACTGATCAAATAATACATGTACGGTTTAGGATTTGAGCTTGTAAAGTTTTGAATGCTTCTCATAAGTCTCACATTTGCAAATGTTTAAGAAATGATGGTTCAATACAAACCATATCACATATGCGGTCATCTCGATAGACTTCTGACAAAGAGTGAAAAAAAAGGTATGTTCGTTGTTCGAGAAAAAGAAAAGGTAGCTACCTTGCATTATTGTTCGTAGAAATTTTGCTACTAGCAGCAAGGTGATATGTAATACTTGGTAAAATTAGCATTGATGATAATATTTGCAAATACAAATTTAGAACGTAATAATACAATACTATTCACGTTGTCATAAAACATTGTAGGCATACAATCGGTTGAAACCGTATTACAAGTACATGATAGGTGGTGCAGCATGTGATGTATTCGTCATGTTTATTAATTTATTTATTTATTATGGAGTATAATCCATTGATCGTGGATATGCCATAGGGTGGCATTAATCAGAGCTCATCGCGGAGGACGTCCCCCTGTTTGTTGTTGGGCGATGTCTTGACAGGGTAGGATGCCACCTGGGCGATGCCGCAAAGTCCCCGATTGTCTTCCACGTTGCGCTTTATGCGGATGTATCCTTTCTCGCCCCACCCTACGCCCCATGAGTTCTTGAGGATCCAGTACTGGGTGCCGTCCACGGTGGTGCCGTACCCCACCGCCGTCACGGCGTGGTTGGTCGAAGTCCCGCACTCTCCGGCGAACACCCCTTCAGAATAAAACTGGAACCCGCTCGCGTCGACAACCACCGACACAGGCTGCGCCGCCACCGCCACCTGCAGCGCCGTCTCGTTGTTGGCCGGCACGTCCTGGTAGCCGTCGATCTTGACCACGCGGGGGACACACGTATTGCAGGTGGGCGCCTGCTGGGCAGTGTAGGGGTACGCGGCCTCGGAGGCGATTCCGCAGCCACTGGAGAGCGGCGAATTTACAGTAGCCGGTAGGTAAAGGAGTCAAATCCAGCGTTCACTCTCTGCTTTGAGATTGGTGAGGCTTTTGACATTTGTCAAATATAAAACTAATAATTGAAACAGAAGTGAAACTTTTATGAAACTAAAGTGATACATGAAAAACATTGTGAAACAGTCTGACAAAAAGTGAAACTGATGACATCATTGCTGACGTTACTACGGTTTGTTTCACAAAAATATTAGTGTTTCAATTATGTTTCAATTATGTTTCAATTTTGTTTCACAAATTGGTACAAAAATGGATCAGCACATGGCTGACGTCATCGCTGACGTCACTCCGGTAGGTACAGGCGCCTGTAAAAACAAGTTTTCGGCAGCCACTGGCGATGTACTGGAATGCGGTGTCCATCCAGCCGCCGCTGCAGCCCCAGTTGGACGCGGTGCAGTCCACGAGCTGCTGCTCCGATAGAGATATCAGCTTCTTGGTGCGGATCGCGTTGATGCCCTCGATGGCCGCGACCGTGGAGAACGCCCAGCAGCTGCCGCATTGCCCCTGGTCCTTGACGCCCGTCACCGCGCCCTTCTTCCTCCAGTCCACCGACGAGGGGAGGCTGGAGGCGGCAGCACTGCCGTGCATGAAGCTGTCGCTCCTCCGGTCGCCGTGGAAGGCGCGGGAGGAGGCATAGACACGGCTGAACTCGTCGGCGGTCATGTCACCGAAGCGGTTGAGACGGAGCTTGTAGGGCTCGTCGCCGAGGTTGAACTCGTGGATGAGCCGAACGTTCTTCTTAAACACATCGAAGCGGCTGGCCTTCTCGCCGAGATTACGAGATACCGTGTGCTCCGCGCGCCAGCGTTCGTACAAGGCCCACAGGGAATCCTCTGACGCCAGGTCCTTGTCGCTGAAATCCATGGCGATCGCTGGCGCTGGAGCCACGGCCAGCAGTAAGACAAGCGCGGCGGTGGCCATGGTGATCACGAGCAGGAGCGCTCTCCGCGCCATTGTCACCTTGGCAAGGCTAGTTATGTTATGTATGTAGCTTCGAGTGTACGTAGTACTACTACCTAGTAAAGCTTGTTATGTCGATCGTGAGATGGATGGGTTGGTGTGGTAGACATGCCGATCAGCTGGTTCTTATATAGTGGAGACAAGCACAAGCGCTAGCATGCTGCACACAAGTCATACCGTATACAAGTGATTTGAAGTCGCAGGTCAATACCCTTTTTTTTTTTTTTGAAGTCGCAGGTCAATACTCAATAGCTGTTGTGTCCGTTGCCTGCTGTTTGGGCATTTGGTCGCATGCCGCACACGTGCTTGAACAGCTCCATGGGCAAATGCGTGTAGCAACCAGTGATCCACACACAAGGTAACCAAATCCCTTTGCTTACTTATCCTGTTTTTTCCATCGAGATGAGGTCAGAAGCTGTTTATTTACGGAGAGGTCAGCAGCTGTTGGCATTCTTGCCTGCTGTTTAGGCATTTTTGGGCTATTTGATAAAATGCCCCACTTTACTTTGCCATTTGCTCCAAAGGGCACATATACTTTGGCATTGATGAAATGCCCTGCTTTACCTTGCCCATTTGCTAAAATGCCCCGTTTGGATGAATTTCTGGTACTAGTTCAAATAATCTTCTCTTAATTTCGCTAACATGCAGTTACCCCTTTGCCCTTGAGTGGATTAATCCAAAGCTTGGCACCCGTACAACTGCATCTCTCTCCCGTACGAATACGCAGGTGACGCCGGCGACGACACCGCCCGGCCGCGGCGTCCAAGCCCCAGCACCGCGGTCTCTTTTCCTTGCCGCGTCCCTCTCCGCCCCTCCCTCTGCGACCTTGTGCTAGGGCGAGCTCGCCGGGGACGATGGATGGCGGCGGCGGCGCATACTGGCGACTCGCGGTCCGTGTCGTCCGTCTAATAACAACTGATTGTAGTGGCGAAGGGGACGACACCGAGTCGGCCTTGCCTGCCTCGAGCCTGCCGATTGTGGACGACAATGGACTAGCTGGTCGTTCGCTCGTTGCAAGCAGCAACTGCGGAGAGAGGGGTGCGTCGGCGGAGACCGGAGAGGGACGTGTCGGCGAAGAGAGAGCGGGCGGCGCCGGGCTTGGTCGTGGCACTCTTCGTCGCTTACTTGCCATGGCCGGCGTAGCCTGCCTGCTGCTCGTACTGGAGAGGCACGAGCGACTGTGAAAGAGAGATAAGCTTAGCCAGCTTTGGATCAATCCACTTGAAGGTTAAGATTAGATTACGAGGAGATTATTTCAACTTGGAGTAAATCATCTTTATGGGGCATTTGAGCAAATGGGCAAGGTAAAGTAGGGCATTTCATCAATGCCAAAGTAAAGGGCTATTTGATAAAATGCCCCACTTTATTTTGCCATTTGCTCCAAAGGGCACATATACTTTGGCATTGATGAAATGCCCTGCTTTACCTTGCCCATTTGCTAAAATGCCCCGTTTGGATGAATTTCGGTACTAGTTCAAATAATCTTCTCTTAATTTCGCTAACATGCAGTTACCCCTTTGCCCTTGAGTGGATTAATCCAAAGCTTGGCACCCGTACAACCGCATCTCTCTCCCGTACGAATACGCAGGTGACGCCGGCGACGACACCGCCGGCCGCGGCGTCCAAGCCCCGGCACCGCGGTCTCTTTTCCTTGCCGCGTCCCTCTCCGCCCCTCCCTCTCGCGACCTTGTGCTAGGGCGAGCTCGCCGGGGACGATGAATGGCGGCGGCGGCGCATACTGGCGACTCGCGGTCCGTGCCGTCCGTCTAATAACAGCTGATTGTAGTGGCGAAGGGGACGACACCGAGTCGGCCTTGCCTGCCTCGAGCCTGCCGATTGTGGACGACAATGGACTAGCTGGTCGTTCGCTCGTTGCAAGCAGCAACTGCGGAGAGAGGGGTGCGTCGGCGGAGACCGGAGAGGGACGTGTCGGCGAAGAGAGAGCGGGCGGCGCTGGGCTTGGTCGTGGCACTCTTCGTCGCTTACTTGCCATGGCCGGCGTAGCCTGCCTCTGCTCGTACTGGAGAGGCACGAGCGACTGTGAAAGAGAGATAAGCTTAGCCAGCTTTGGATCAATCCACTTGAAGGTTAAGATTAGATTACGAGGAGATTATTTCAACTTGGAGTAAATCATCTTTATGGGGCATTTGAGCAAATGGGCAAGGTAAAGTAGGGCATTTCATCAATGCCAAAGTAAAGGGCTATTTGATAAAATGCCCCACTTTACTTTGCCATTTGCTCCAAAGGGCACATATACTTTGGCATTGATGAAATGCCCTGCTTTACCTTGCCCATTTGCTAAAATGCCCCGTTTGGATGAATTTCTGGTACTAGTTCAAATAATCTTCTCTTAATTTCGCTAACATGCAGTTACCCCTTTGCCCTTGAGTGGATTAATCCAAAGCTTGGCACCCGTACAACTGCATCTCTCTCCCGTACGAATACGCAGGTGACGCCGGCGACGACACCGCCCGGCCGCGGCGTCCAAGCCCCAGCACCGCCGTCTCTTTTCCTTGCCGCGTCCCTCTCCGCCCCTCCCTCTGCGACCTTGTGCTAGGGCGAGCTCGCCGGGGACGATGGATGGCGGCGGCGGCGCATACTGGCGACTCGCGGTCCGTGCCGTCCGTCTAATAACAGCTGATTGTAGTGGCGAAGGGGACGACACCGACTCGGCCTTGCCTGCCTCGAGCCTGCCGATTGTGGACGACAATGGACTAGCTGGTCGTTCGCTCGTTGCAAGCGACAAGCTGCGGAGAGAGGGGTGCGTCGGCGGAGACCGGAGAGGGACGTGTCGGCGAAGAGAGAGCGGGCGGCGCTGGGCTTGGTCGTGGCACTCTTCGTCGCTTACTTGCCATGGCCGGCGTAGCCTGCCTGCGCTCGTCTCGGAGAGGCACGAGCGATCGTGAAAGAGAGATAAGCTTAGCCAGCTTTGGATCAATCCACTTGAAGGTTAAGATTAGATTACGAGGAGATTATTTCAACTTGGAGTAAATCATCTTTATGGGGCATTTGAGCAAATGGGCAAGGTAAAGTAGGGCATTTCATCAATGCCAAAGTAAAGGGCTATTTGATAAAATGCCCCACTTTACTTTGCCATTTGCTCCAAAGGGCACATTTACTTTGGCATTGATGAAATGCCCTGCTTTACCTTGCCCATTTGCTAAAATGCCCCGTTTGGATGAATTTCTGGTACTAGTTCAAATAATCTTCTCTTAATTTCGCTAACATGCAGTTACCCCTTTGCCCTTGAGTGGATTAATCCAAAGCTTGGCACCCGTACAACTGCATCTCTCTCCCGTACGAATACGCAGGTGGACGCCGGCGACGACACCGCCCGGCCGCGGCGTCCAAGCCCCGGCACCGCGGTCTCTTTTCCTTGCCGCGTCCCTCTCCGCCCCTCCCTCTCGCGACCTTGTGCTAGGGCGAGCTCGCCGGGGACGATGGATGGCGGCGGCGGCGCATACTGGCGACTCGCGGTCCGTGCCGTCCGTCTAATAACAGCTGATTGTAGTGGCGAAGGGGACGACACCGAGTCGGCCTTGCCTGCCTCGAGCCTGCCGATTGTGGACGACAATGGACTAGGCTGGTCGTTCGCTCGTTGCAAGCAACAGAGTCGCGGAGAGAGGGGTGCGTCGGCGGAGACCGGAGAGGGACGTGTCGGCGAAGAGAGAGCGGGCGGCGCTGGGCTTGGTCGTGGCACTCTTCGTCGCTTACTTGCCATGGCCGGCGTAGCCTGCCTCTGCTCGTACTGGAGAGGCACGAGCGACTGTGAAAGAGAGATAAGCTTAGCCAGCTTTGGATCAATCCACTTGAAGGTTAAGATTAGATTACGAGGAGATTATTTCAACTTGGAGTAAATCATCTTTATGGGGCATTTGAGCAAATGGGCAAGGTAAAGTAGGGCATTTTATCAATGCCAAAGTAAATGTGCCTTTTGGAGCAAATGGCAAAGTAAAGTGGGGCATTTTATCAAATAGCCCGGCATTTTTCTGGGGCGTTTAGGCAGCGAAGGGGTACGGTCACTCTCAAGAAGCACAGGGGGCCTGGTCAGCTCGATGGGCTGTATCCCAGCTGGGCATGCAAGTGCTAGAAGCAACTGCGGAAACCAGTGGCCCACAAATCACACCACAGGGGCTAAAACAAATCGGATTTCCTATACACCGATCAGGTCGGCGCGTACCGCGTGCCGCACACCCCCGCGCGCGGTACGGGCCGGCCCAGTTTGGGTGTTGGCCCACTTGGCCTTTTTCTTTTTTTGAGATCTTTTTTCTGTTCTTTTCTTTTTTTATTTATGTTTTCTTTTTCAGTCCTGTTTTTTTCTTTTTTTGTTTCTTTTTATTTTCTGTTTCTTTTTTTTCTATTTTTTCTTTTAAGATTTAATTTTTAAATTTAAATATATATTTAAATGTAAAATGTTTTATCTCAAATATTCGAAAAAATTCAAATTCGAAAATTGCTCAAATAAAAAAATTGTTCAAATGTGAAAATTGTTCAAATGAAAAAATTGTTCAAATGCGAAAATTGTTCAAATACAAAATTGTTCAGATTCGAAAATTGTTCAAATGCGAAAATTATTCAAATAAAAAAATTGTTCAAATTCAAAAATTGTTCATATATAAAAAATAATAAATTTTGAATTTTTTTGTTCCATTTTAAATTTGTTCCAATTTAAAATTTGTTCCAATTTGAAAATTGTTCCAATCTAAAAAATATTCAAATTTTAAAAATATTTAAATTTCAGAAAAACTAAAATAATTTTTAGAAATCGGGTCTAAAAAAATCAGCTTTTAAAAAACGTAAAAAGAAAAATAGAACAGAAAAAACAAAAAAAAAGCAATAGAAACAAAAAAAGAGTGGGAATGTTGGTCCGACCCAACAACCCGCCTAGGGGTGTGCGGCGCCTGGTCCCACCGACCAGGTCGGTGTACAGCACACACCAAAACAAATGGCAAAACCTATACACCGACCAGGTCGGTGGCTACCGGCCACCGCACACCCCCTGGTCGGGTATGGGCCAGGCCCATTTGTGGCTGTTTAGCCTCGTTTTTTCTTTTTTATCTTTTCTGGTTTATTTTTTCTGTTTTCTTTCCTTTTTTCTGTTTTCGGTTTTGTTTATATTTTTTTTAGATTTGGAAATTTTGATTTTTAAAAATTGTTCAAATTCAGAAAATGTTTAAATTAAAAAATGTTTAAATTTGAAAACTGTTTAAATTTGAAAACCGTTCAAATTCGAAAACCGTTCAAATTTGGAAATTTGAAAATTGTTCAAATATGAAAATCGTTCAAATCGAAAAATCGTTCAAATTCGAAATTTGTTCATATTCAAAAAATGTTCAATTTTGAAAATTATTCAAGTTAAAAAATTGTTCAAATTTCGAATTTTGAAAAATATTCAAATCCAAAAAATGTTCAAATTTAAAAACTGTTTAATTTCAGAAAACTGTTCAAATTTTATGAAAAACTTTTTCTCGAAAAAAGTTTTTAAAAGTGTTAGATTTTAAAAAACGAAAATATAAACAGAAAAGAAAAAACAGAAAAGAAGGAAGAAAAAGGAAAAAAACTCACCTGATGCAATGGGCCGTGGCCCACTAAATTACTGGATCGTGTGGGGTGTGCGGTGCCTTCCACCCACCGACCAGGTCGGTGGCGAGGAGCTCCCAAAACAAATAGAGCTCTGCTAGACCGCTAGCTCGTAGGTTATTAAGTTTAAAAGCATCTCTAACAAAGCCTGTAAACACGCAAACTGAAAACACTGAGTTTAGTTCACCGAATTCGTGTTAACGGGTCAGAAAATCACTAGCGCAGAACAACCCAATAATATTCTATTTTACAGTTTTGGTTTACGGACTTCTCTGCGTCAGCAACATCCAAACCCGTAAAAGTAGGGGTTTTTCATAGAATTCATATGCAACATGGTATAAACATGAACATACAACAATCGATCATAATTAATCAAATAATCATCCAAATTATTACAACATATAAACAAATGTTTCAACCAAATTATAACAGTTTTCAAATAATCAAACAAATGAACAAATGTCTCAACTAAATTACAACAGTTTTCAAATAAGCAAACAAATGAACAAATGTCTCAACAATGATACATCCCACACATAAATGAATGGAATGATAGGATCACATGTGACAGCCATGTCGCTACCAGTGGTGCATTTTGAGATCATAAACGAGTTGGACATGGGTATTGGCATTCTCAATCCGCCGATGCGTTTCAAGGAAAGCTTCAATGCGATTGGTATTCCGTTGGGGTTGCACTCGGGTGCCAACGTTGTCATAGAATCAGGGCAGGCTTAACTCTCTTTCATCCTCGATGATCATGTTATGAAGAATCACACAACATGTCATGATGTTCACAAGGGTTTTCTCCCCCAAAACCGAGCTGGACCCCGAACAATGGCAAACCTTGCTTGCAAAACACCGAAAGCTCTCTCAATGTCCTTGCGAGATGCTTCTTGAGCTTTGGCAAATTTAGCTTCTATTTTTTCCTGGGAATCCTTCACAAACTTCACAAAGGTTGCCCAATCCAGATAGATGCCATCGGCTAGATAGTATCCCATTGTATATTCATTATTCATGACCTTGTAATTGCAAGTGGGTGTTTCCCCATCTTTGCAACATGTTGATGTCATTGAGTGTCCCATTTGCTAGCCCCGCCTCCGATTATGCAGCTGCGCGCGGTCCTCCAGCTCCTTGACGGAGAGAAGGAGGATGGTGGCCTCCACCTCGTCGTCCTGGAGCAGCTCGTTGAGGTCGGAATCGTTCGAGCTCAACGAATCGGACAGATCAACGTCGATGAACTCGTTGGCGGAGCTCATCCTCGATTCGGCTGGCGCGGTGGTGGCGGCACCCGGAGTTGGGCGAGGAACCGCGGGCGGGATGCGGGGCGACTTGCGCTAGCTCCGGGATGTCGGGCTTGGCCGAATCGGGCGGTTCGGCGATGGCGGCGACGGAGTGTGTTGGCGGCGCGGGGGAGGATGTAGAGAGTGAGCGGTTGCGTGAGGTGAAATTTTAGCGCGCCCTAGATATGGATCCACCGTTCGGTTCGCTCAATAGTATGACAAAGCCTACCTGCCGCGTGCCAATTTGGACTACTAGCCGCGGGTGGTGGCCCACGATTGGTAACTCGCGGCTAGTACTTCCAGTACCGGTGGCGTGCACTCGAAGACCACTGCCACTAAGTTTACTGGCAGCGCACCACGCGACTAGTATTCCGCATCTGCCTCGGTGCATATTGATTCTGGCCTATCCCCTATTTACACACCCCTATTTACACAGCAGGCTGCAGACATATCAGAGACAGTTTCATTAACCCAAAATTCAGATAACACTGAGAAAAATCACCGGAGAAGAACCATTGCGTCGTCGACCTGGACGCCGCCAGGCCTGCCTTGGCGTGGGGATGGAGGCCTGCATCGTCCTCGACCTCCTTGATGAAGAATCAGGACCAGAGCCGTCTAAGATCCTCGTCGCCGTCAAGTTCTTCTCCCGGAAACGCCGTCCGTGCTCGCCGCCGTCTCCGTCCCCTCGACCTCTTCCAGTTCGCATTCCTGGTGAGCCCTCCGTCGTCCTGGACGTCTTCTCCATGTCCCTCCCCCTCCCAGTTGTTCTACTGATGTTGATGGCAGTCTCCCGTCGCAGTTGGTCACCGGCGTGCTCGTCTTCGTCCCCGGAGTCGTCCGCGCGTCTTCGAGCTCCTCCCTTCGCCAGCAACCTCTTGGTGAGCCGCCGACTCGATCCAGCCCTTCCCCTGCCTTTTCCCGTCTTTGTAGCCTCGCCACTGCTCCGAGGACACCCGCGCCGGCGCTGTCCGTCGAGCGTGTTCTCTAGCGAAATTCAGGCTGTCACTTTTCGTCAGTAAATTCAGTTATCTATTCCTATCGCTGTTGCCCTCCAGGTCTCGCACGAACGAGTACCTCCGCGTCAGTCTCGCACCACGGCAGCACCACTTCTTCCTTCTGCCGCGCGCGCGACAGTCCGGCCGCTCGTTTGCTTTGTTCCCTGGCCGTACATGTTTTGGTCATGGGTTGTTTGCTCGCTGTCGCTCCACACATACAACCAGCTGCACCACTTCTACACTTTTTTTTCAGCTAGCACACAGACACAACCCAATCGATCCACCTGCTAGCTTGGCTGCTTAGCTAGCTAGCTATATATGTACCACGTTTCTTGATCCAGCTGCCTGCCTGTGTGCATAGCTGCTAGCTATTCACCCTGCGCGTGTTATCTCGCCGCTGTCTCAGTCCATCTGTTCCACGGCATGTCTCTGTTTTCTCTTTTAGATAAAAGGCACTAAAGTGCCCAGCTTTAAATTAATAAAGCCACAGACGGCCAGAGTCTGATACAAGAATGCTGAAAACAGCTTACAAGACCACAAAACAGCACAAGCGCAAGAATAGGAAAAAAAGAACAGCTTGTCGAAGTCGAAGTCCTCCATGTGAAGACCCCATGGAGTAGGCAATGCAGCGTCGAAGGAGCTGTCGGCCGCCTTGAGGAAAGACCAACATGCCTGCAGGTTGGAGAAGAGGTAGAACCATCCTTGTCCGACGCCGAAGAGGGACCCTTCCCTCTCGTCCTGGCTCGAAGGACGCCGCACCGTCAGGTGCCGGAAGCGCTCACCCCGAGCTGTGGAGGGTACTGCCCACACCCAAAAGCAGAAACCAGGGCTACCTCACCGAAGCCAACACACCAAGACGAGCATGAACTGCCACCTCCGAGGAGCGTAAGCCGGAGTCGCAGTCGCTGAAGAAGGAGCGAGATACCAACTAGAACGGCGAGGGCGAGCAGGAACCGACAGCGGCGCTATAGCTCAGTCCTTCCACACCCGCGGGCAGTACTGTTGCAGGGGAGGGGAACCCTTTTCCCCTCCCGCCCAGGATCGAGGGCGCCGACCCCGCCCGCGAACAGCAGCACAAGGCGGTGCAGAGAACACTCCCACATGGAAACGGCCACGGACCCATCGCCTCGCCGGAGTCGGCACCACTTGGAACACCACCACCAGCCACCTACCCACCTTCAAGGCTCTCAACCAGCCACCTGCGTTCCCCAGGCAACGCCTCCAAGGAGGAAGCGACGCCCATGGCGCCGCCGCTGCCCAATCCGACGGATTTTGGGTTTTCACCCGGGAACCAGGGCCAGGGTGGGGAGATCAGGACCTCAACGGTGCCTCAAGAGGGAGCGCGGCGCCCGAGAGCGTCGCCACCGCCGTGGTCAGGCCAGCCGGCCAGGGATTTCTCCCGGTCCTGATCTCGCACCACCAGCACCCCACCACCACCGGAGCCAGCACCCCAAGGACATCGGCGACCGGATCTGGTTGGGGGAGAAAGCACAAAAGGGGGGAAAGGAGGCTGACCTTCAGATCTGACGAGGAAAGAGCCGGAGCAGCCACCACGCCACGACCACCACCCTCCGCCACCTCGCTGCCCCTGCAGCCGAGGACGACGGCAAGCATCCGCGGACGCCACTAGCCGACTTAGTCGACGCCGCCTCTCCTCCCGAGGCCGCCGCCTCGGCTTCCGAAAACCCCCACCGCGAACGGTAGGGCGGCAGATCCTCGCCGCCACCTTCACCGGAGACGACCTGGGCTTTGCCCAGCGACCTCCTCGGGTAGCGGCGAGTCGAGGGGAGGGTGGGAGAGGAGGCTGGCGGCGGAAACCCTAGTCGCCCTCGAGTCGCCCTGGAGCGGACGACGCGAGGGCCGACGCAAATTGTATCATAGACATTCTCTGTTTTCTCTTCAGTCTCGTCAGATAAAGCACCACCTTCTAGTTTCTCTTCTGCCTACTATGTTTCTTATTTCTCAATTGCAAAACATGTTTATTTATATCTTCTAAGCCATAGCTCAAAATCAGACATGTTATACATGAGTTTCCATCATAAAAATCCAATAAAATTAAATATGTCATCCATATGCATGTTTGCATCTCGCATCATATCGTGTCGTTCTAGTTTTCATCACACCTAATAATTAACCGTGGAGTATTTTGGAATTACCGGATATGGTTCCCCGCTTCGTTTAAAGTTGAAGTAACTCATCCATGCCATGCTTGCCATGATAATCAACATTAGAAAATAATTTGAACCATATAAATGTATGTCGGGATTCCAATTCCGTTTAATCCGCATAAGTTGCATCGCATCATTGTTGCTATGCCATACATATCATCTTGAGCATGCCGGTTCTTCTTCCATATAATCAGCATCCGATGTTGTAGCATTTGCTTCTTTCCGGATAGGATCACGAAGTGGTGTGAGATACGACAAGTTCTTCTGCAGCTTTTCACAGGCGAGCCCCCCCCCCCCCCCTCATTCACCTATTTTACATTTTGCTCTCCATCTTACTGCTATCCTTATGTTACGATTCTTTATCGAGTCACGTGTCCTATTCCACTTGTTTACCATATTAAGCCTATATGTATCATTCCGCACCTATAGTCATTGTTTGTTGTTTGAGCCTTGCAAGTAGTAGGCGTGTATAGAGTTCTGTTGTTTATCTCGATCTGTTATCGGGACATCTGTGAGCCCCTTTGCGAAAGCATCGGATCTTTGTCTCGCTAATGTTTCCTAGGACCCGAGTTCTTGTTATCTGTCCCGAGATTGAGCGCTCTACTCGTACGTGGGGAGTGGGACCCCATCACCCACTACCTTTCCTCGAGTCTGTTTATTGGGAGCCACAACCTTAGTTTTATTTGCTCATATGCACGATATGCACGATTTACTTCATGTTTCCTTCGGGTGTTTATATTATGTATTGTACATCATCTCGCGGCAAGTTTAGCGAAAGCAGGTTGTTTATGCCAGCATAGCCCTCCTCGCAAACCTCTGGGTCCGTATCGGAGTACGGCCGAACTTCGTCACAGGTAGCTTAGTGGGGTGGCTCCCCCTTAAACTTTCTCTTGCATTGTGAACGGTCTTGAGAGACTCCACCTGTAGTAAGTGGGTTCGAGCATGCGTATAGTTACATTTGGGTAACCCTACAGGGTGTACATCTTATCGATAAGCCGTGTCCGCGGTTATGGACGATTTGGAATTGTATGGCTTGATCATAGAACAACTTACACCGCTATCTTGTTGATAATAATTCGCTAATAACTTGAGTAGTAATATAGCATTACTACAACCAGTATGTAATAAAACTTGTCAACCGTTGAGTGCCTTTTACATTGCTTTTTCGATTTGTTGAAGTGGATATGTGTAATCGGTTGGGTTATGTTTGTGTAGCCTTTAGTTGTTACCTTATGTGCTCTCTTATCTTCTCTGATTAGACGGATGTTGTAGCGTGTCTCTATTGGTTATAGTTTTGCTGCCGCTAAACCTACCATATAGCCCCAGCGATATATTCGCCTGGCGAGCATAGCCATTTCTAGTCTCGCTAAGTACGTGCCGGAGTTCGTTCCTTGGTACTTACCCTCGCCACCCTCGCCTTTTCTTTCTCTTCTGTTTCCTCCTTTTGTCGGCAACCGATGACCCGACTTCGATAGGTACGAGATGACGACGTTTGCAAGGTTATCCTTCTGGCTTGCCTGGGCAGGGTTATGGACGCCACTGGTTATCTTCAGGACTCTTAGTCCAATTTGTATCTTGTCCGTACTCGGTATGATTTGGATCTTGTATTGTATATTTGTATCTTGACTTGTTGGAGTCGTTGTTGTAATATATGTTTCTTGTGGGCTCTATTGTAAACCTGTTGTAATGTAACCGCTCGTGGTAATTCCTTTGGCAGCATGTGTGTGATTCGTCGCGCACGTCGTGTCGGAGGGCATCTCTGAATCGATATCGTGCGGATTTCGGCGGGATCACTTAAATCCTCATGGTACCGGTTTCGGGGCGTCACATCGTCAAGCACAATCGTATCAGATTCCTCAGTGACAGGGTCATCTACTCCGGGTGTTCCCAGAGGCTCACTGGAGCCCATGGCATACCTGCCGGTGGCTAGGCCAAAGGCAAAGATCTGCTACATCTGTGAGTAGTTGGCAATTGGCTTCTTGAGGAACTCGACGTTCTTTAAGTGAACCTAACACATGGGGACAAATAGTTGGTTAGTAGGGGCAGGTTACAAGACATGTTAAGTTGTGCAAGTGAATGATTGTGCAAGTGAGAGGTCAATACTGAGACATGGCCTATGTAGTGGTCGTCCTCCAGGATGATGGTGTGAGTGTCCTCATCCCATCCGGCACCGCTGAGGTATCTCGGCTTACTGATGTGGATCCACCTGGCTCTCCACTTACGCAGGTGGTTGTACACCTGCGTTGACGACACCTTCTGCTAGCAGTAGTCAAAGATCTTCTTGGCCAATCATTCAGATGCACCTCCTTAAACCCCTTCTCTGTCCTACGCCACTCTTGATGATTTCGCACATCCGGTTCAGGACGAACAATGAGAGGTAAGGTGGCCACTTCATAGTAGACTTGCCCAACTGAAGAACCCCCACCAGCAAAAGGTGTGGGATTTACCAACCTTTCTCCCCTTCTTCTTGGTGTTCAAGGTTGCAGCTGCCAGGTCATGTTTATCAACAAGCAACGAACGCATGGGGCATCGGCTTCATATCTGCATCGTGCGGGTAAGTTAGTGTTAGCTGGGTCTCAGATACTAAGGACATATTGTCTTGGGTATCAATCAGGGCCTGACTGAAGTCATCGAGGGTGTACACCTAGGTAGGGGTGAGTTACGAAGCCGACATAAATCAGTCTTCGTAGAACGTTAATACAATACAAAGTTGCAAGACTATATGTAAATGTAGCACACAAGCATGTACATTACCGACATTACGACTAGATCTAGCACAAAGGCTTACTAATTTGACACACATGAGGTTGATTTCTTCTAGATCTACATAGCTAGTACTGAAACAAGAGATGGAATAGCTACCTTCAAGCACAACAACGGCTACACGAAAAGAGATCGTAGGGACAAAGCAAAATGTACATGTACTGAGCAGATTGAGTAAATATTACTATGTACAACCTACAATCTGGCTCAGATCTACCGAATCAACTACTCCGATCAACGACATGCTCCCAGGTCATACATAGCTAAGGTTATGAGACTCACCGCCATCGGAGAAGAACCGCTTGCCGACCTCAGAGAAGAAGTGGAAGCCCGCTTGCCACCGCTCAGCGCCTACCAGGGTAGTCTCCGCCTCTTACCTGGCCATCGGTGAACCTCCGTGCTGGGACGGAGAGTTCGAATGGGGGCTGGAGACGAGATTTTGGGTGGTAAGCCGTGCAGTGATATAAGAGGTTCAAATCAGCGAGAGGTGACAAAATTTCTCCCGCCGCTTTTCGTGGCAAATATTTTCTCCCTTTCGGCCGCGCCGAGCTTGACTCGCTGGAAACGGTGGAATCGAGCTCCACCGCGTGCAAGCAAAATAGTCCTTTGAGGAGCGTGCGCAAAATAGTCCTTTGAGGAGCATGCAGGCCACAGTTTTGAGACAAGCAAAATAGTGTTTTCCGGCCGCGCCGAGCTTGACTTCGGCTGTTTTTTAGCCCATTGGAAGCGAGAAAATGAATTTTTAGCAACCAAACACGCCCAAGTTGGGTCCAAAGGATTGAAACGACTTGTGTACGCAAGAAGAGATAGTTTTCACCGGTGAGCTTTATCGCTATCTTGTTCGAGCGTTGCTAGTATGGCTGAAGCCATGGACAAGGAAGAGATAGTTTTCACGGGCAAGGAAGAGAACAATGAACTAAACCGTACACAAGGTGGCTTCGAAAGATTAGAAAGACTTGTGTACGCTAGAAGAGAAAGTTTTCACCGATGACCTTTATCGCAATCTAGTTCGATGGGTTGACTGGCGTTGCTGGTGTATGGTGGAAGTCATGGCGCCCACACCGACAAACACGCTTGAGGAGGTGAGCGAGGCCGGGGTACTCAAGTTGAGTGAGGGCGATGAGGTTTCGGAGGTCGCGCCAAAGGTTGCAGGCGAGGTAGCCATGGACGCGGGCAGATCGGAGGTAGGTCCGATCTAGGGTTTGAGCGCCGCCGGTTTTGATGCAATGAAAATAAGGGACCATGGTATTTGTAGGGAATCACACGACTACACAATGGGCCGACACTTGTACTTATATTAGATAGGGATTACACAGGTATTACATCAGGGGTACATCGGGGGTACAATACATATTTAATATAGACCGCAATATACAGTTTATCATGTCGATCGCTGACGGTGGCGCCATCGCCAGCAGCAAGACCATAGCAACCACGGCCTTGGTGGTCACGAGCACGAGCGCTCTCGGCGCCATTGTCCCCTTGGCAAGCCTAGTTATGTACTCCGTATGTAGCTTTGAGATGGGTGCGGTGTGGTAGCCATGCCGATCAGCTGGTTTTTATATAGTGGAGGCAAGCACCTGGGTGCGCCATTTTCGAGGCAAGCACAAGCTAGCATGATGCACACAAGTGGTTTGAAGTCGCAGGTCAATATATATCGTGCTGTTGCCTGCTGTTTTCGGCATTTGGTCGCATGCCGCACACATGCTTGCACGGCTACACATGGGAAAATGCGTGTAGCAACAGCTGAAACCAATGACCAAATCCATGCTTATCGCTCCAACTAATTATTTTGTTTTTTCAATCAAGATGAGGTCATGTATATTTATTTATTTTGTGGGAGAGGTAAGAAGTTCTTGGCGTTGTTGCTTGCTGTTTTGGCAATATTTTACGGTGTTTAGGCAGGGACGAAGGAGCACGGTCACTCTCATGACGCACACAGATGTTGAATACACAGATGTGTTTACTGTAACCAAGAGCAAGTCCAACAGAATCCCTATATTTTCTCCCCTATGTCTTCATGACACTCCTATAAAATTTCTCCCCTATATTTTTCTTCTTTCCTGCAGCTTCTGTATAATTCCTCCCCAATGTCATATTCACATGTATTTTAATAATGTAAAATCCACATGTAAGATTTATAATAATACATAACATGAGTTGGGGCATGTATAGAGGATACATCCACGATACATAGGGGAGAGAGGGGAGCTGGGTTGGGGAAACCAATATTTATGGGAGGCTATAGGAGAGCTGTTGGAGCCAAAAAATTTCTTTTTTCTCACTATATTTGGTATAGGGGTGGTTATAGAGGTGCTGTTGGACTTGCTCTAAACCCCTATCTTTCAAAAAAAAAAACTTCGACCCGTTCCCTAGAAAAAAAAACTTCAACCCATGCACCCAAACGTTCCAGGCGTACGTCCAAGACACAACACCAGCAGCACTGGAAACACATTGATAGTCTGATCCTAAAGCTTTCTATTCACTGCCACGATTATCGATTGGGGTTGCAACCCCAAGCAGGTAACCATTATTCCCGTTAATTCGCAAGAAAAAAACATTATTCCCATTCTCTGCCCTGGCAACCCCAGCCAGAGTAGAGCACAATGGTACAACAACAGAATGGTCTGGTTTCTACTCTGGCACCTCGCTCCAGGTAGTTCACCATGCAGCGCCGACAGTTGGTGCCCTACTTGTACTGGCTGGCGAGCTCGCCTTCCTTGACGATGTAGTTCTCTGCCGGGAAGTCCTCGCCCTTGAAGTACCTGTCCAACATGTCCTTCACCCCCGCGGCGTACCTCAGCTGCACGAGTTGCCATCAACATTGGAGACGGTCAGTCAGCAGCAGAGTGCGGCAATGGATAAACATGCATATTCCGTTACAAACTGGTCTAAGATGCACATGCATATTGTGCTGTTAAGGTAGCCTGAATAGTTAATCTTATGCTTCTGTGAAGTTAACAATCAATTTGGAAGTCTTCCTATGATTCTGATTCAAAGAAAAGTTAATCTTATGTACATGCATATTGTTGCTGTCAAGGTAGCCTGAATAGTTAATCTTATGCTTCTGTGAAGTTGACAATCAATTTGGAAGTATTCCTATGATTCTGATTCAAAGAAAAGTTAATCTTATACACATGCATATTGTTGCGGTTAAGGTAGCCTGAATAGTTAATCTTATGCTTCTGTGAAGTTAACAATCAATTTGGAAGTCTTCATATGATTCCGATTCAAAGAAAAGTTAATCTTATACACATGCTTATTGTTGCTGTTAAGGTAGCCCGAATAGTTAATCTTATGCTTCTGTGAAGTTAACAATCAATTTGGAAGTCTTCCTATGATTCTGATTCAAAGAAAGTATTATAATATCCTGAGATACTGGCCCCACTGTCTCGGTTACCATTTGCACATATGACTAGTCACTAGACTGTTTTTCTTGTTTTTTTAAACAAGGCAAAACACAAAAGAACTATGTATCAGAACATCAGGTACTGCAATTGCTAGTACGCTGCATCAAAGCCTATGGTGAACAAAACAAACACAAAAGCTAACCTGTGCATCAATGGTAGTCCCAGAGATGTGAGGGGTCATTGCGTGATTAGGCATGTAGCGCCATGGGTGATCCTTCGGTGCAGGTTGGGGGAACCAGACATCGCCTCCATATCCTGAGAAATAGAAATGAGGTACTTGGTGTTAAAGGAAACTAGCAAGGTGGCCCTCGCAAATGCGAGGGCTTCATTGTAGTGTTTCTTGAAAAAGAAGTCCAAATTATATGCTTCATCCTTAATGTGCATGTTTAATTTAGAGGATAATTTTTTAACGGAATAGAAAAATAATTTGTTCATGATGCAATTGACAGAAAATAACTTATCGTATTTTATAAGGTACAGCAACTAACTAAGAAATTTAATTGCTTTATATGGATATTTCTTCATCTCTTCTATGCTCATTTAAAATACATGACACTCTTATAAAATATGGTATATTCTAAATATCAACGCCTACTTCATCTCCCAATTGGTGAATTGTTTTGTATACAAATATTTTTCTTAAAATAAATGCAATAAGAAAAAATAGAATTATAATATAACCTAAGCTGAATTTATATATTTATTTATATTGACAGTCAATTTGTATACCGACGATTATATTTTTAGAAATTTTATTTGGAAATATTGGTATCTAAATCCAAAAAAAAATCACGATGTCGCTGCCACTCCACCTACCAGAAAGCGTACTAATACAAGGAGGTTGGACTGGACCGGTCCTATTCACCTGCGATCACGGCCCAGATCAGATCAATGCAATATCCAGGACAAGCTCCGTCGCGTGGATTTGTGAGAAGCATGCAGCGATCCGGATGTTGCACCGCACCTAGCGAATAATGGCTGTCTTGTGAACGATTCATCTCCGGGATGTAGATTTGTATTCATCCATGAACATGATTATGTCCACGAATAGCTTATAAGCAGATTTTTTTTATGGCGGCTAATGCAGGAATGTGTTTTCTTGTGAATATATTTTGTATACATCAATTATCAGTATACTCAATTTTATAAAGATATTCATTATTATTTTTTGGGAAAATATTCATTATTTTATACTTGGAACCATATAATATATTTTTCACCATGTTCAGTTTAGCTAGCTAGCATATTTTTTTTATAGATGCAACCAGCCGTGAGCCTATATAGCATACATATTGCTTTTACTGGACGCAGCTAACGGGTCAAATGAATCGATCAAATTTGCTTTCCAGATCTTAAATGCAATGGAGTTCTTTCCGTGTACGATATGTACTATTCCGTTCTATTTTTTCTGAAAGAGACATTGGAGTTGTTGTACCGGGTAGAGATACGTATGCATCAGGCCAAGTATTACCAAAAATAATTACGTGAGATGGTTTGGTTAGAGCAGATTATCCTGGTCGTGCGTATCGACCCAGTCTATATCAACGTGTGTTTCTATATTGCCCTACATGACATATATTTACTTTTGTACACTATATTGTTGTACGTAACACTTTCTAACTTTTAATCTCGAACGTTAAGATTAATATCATCGGTTTATATTATTTTAGCATATGTGGATTAACCTGGTGTCTCGAAAAACATCTTTATTCTGCTTTTAGTATATAATAGATACTCCTTCAGATAGAAACATGAGATACTGCATCATTCACCTATTCTTTCAGTAGGGCACGGTTCGATAAGAAACAATAATGGCACCTACTTATGGAAAGCATATTTGTATCAACTACCATAGCAAGGAACAGAAATTACAGATTTAATAAATTGTTAATTACAATGTATCACACTTGAGTAGTTGACATTACTGGATTATGTTATATAGAATATAGATATCAAATTTTGTATATTACCCCTGATAAATGTGAAGCATGACAAACTGAAATGAAATGATGTGTTTGATAGACCCTAATAGCAAGAATAGATGCACATCCTGCAGCATACTTATGCTTAAGAAAAGACTGATTAAAACTGTAAAAAATCTTACCAGCAATGTGACCGCTGGAACAAGCATCAGCTACTGCCTGGGCGTCCATGATTCCTCCACGAGCATTATTCACGACGATTACACCTTTCTTCATCTTTGCAATCTTTTCTTTATTGAACATGCCTCTGGAGAAAGTACCAAACAGAAATCAGAGATATTGCACATTAGAATATAGTGAGAAAGAAGAAGAAGAATGTGATGAATAGAGACCTTGTTTTCTCGGTAAGAGGTGTGTTGATCACAATGACATCACACTTTGGAAGCATAGCATCGAGGTCCTCTTCAAATTTCGCCCCAATTTCCTTTTCAAGCTCTGGGTTAATCTGAAGCCTGTCATGGTAGAGCAGATTGCAGTTGAAGGGCTTCAGACGCTGAAGTAAGAGCCTGCCGATACGACCAGCCCCGACAGTTCCAACAGTCTTCCCCTCAAGATCATAAGCTCTATGGGCAATGCCTGCAACATCCCATTCACCTTGAACGACCTGTTGATAGCCAGGCAAGAAGTTCCTGACCAGAATCAAGATGCGCATGAGCTCATCTTCTGCCACAGAGACGGTGTTACTTCCAGTGACTTCTGCAACAGTCAAGCCCGCAGCAGCAGCAGCCGGCAAATCGATATGGTCTGAGCCAATTCCAGCTGTGAGAAGCAGCTCAAGGTTCTTTGCCTTCTTGATCCTCTCTGCAGAAACATAGGCTGGGTGGAACGGGGTGGTTATCAGGACGTGCATGTCTTCGATGTGCTTCTCCAGTTCTGGGAATGAGAAGAGCAAACAGTTATGCACAATGCATTTATAGACAAGACCAGAGTCTGATGAGCAAATGGGAGCTATATAGCCACCTAAAAAATTACATCTCATCTTTGTTTCATCTTAGTTAGAGTAGGGCACAAAATAATGTGCAGGGTTGAAGAATACATACTAGATTGGAATATAAGCATTTGAACTGATCCTGCAGCAGCTCATGGGGCTTTGTGTTTAATTTTAGTATTTAGGAAACGGGGATGGACTGAAGGAAGCCATCAATGGTTTGTCAATCATTTCATCGAACCCATTTCACCAGGGAACATATGAAAATCACTCTTCACTCCCATTAAAGAAAAAAGGGAGCAGTTGTAACTATCATCGGTAGTAACTCAGATAACTCAGTCTCCTTAAATTTGTGCAGCAGAACACTACAGAGCCAAGCTCTATACAGGTTCAAAAGTACCGCAAAGTTTGCCTCTTTTTTTAAAAGAACTATAGTATCTTATCTAGTAAAGAGCTTCACAAATGTTAACAAAACAGTATACTGATTACTTTGAGGAAACTCGTAGAGAAATAAATTAGTAGAGGAAATCTAAAAACACGAGAATTATTGGGTGTGGTTCTTTGTTACTGACCGCTGTTGGGCCCCTCCTTGTCGTCGGTGACAATGTAGTGATGCCCCTTGGATTCAAGCCAGTTGCGAATGCCGAGGGCGCCCTCGACGCAGCCGACGAAGTTGGGGTTCTTGTCGGCGTGCTCGCCGGCCTTGTAGAAGACACCCACGATCTTCTTGCTGCCCGCTGACGTCTGCAAAAAACGGAAGACAGAAATGAAAACAGGGGCATCATTCAGAATTCCCATCAACCAGCGGTAATTAATTCGGTGACCGGAATTTGCATCAGAAAAACGCGAAACTCGGGTGGAATTATCCATCATACTTCACAGAAAACGACTTATACGCGGAATACAGAAAATCCGCATAAACCCCGGCCCAGTCCCCTCCAAACCCTCCCAATCGCCTAGAAACAGAATTAAGATACAGAACTGGCGAATGTATCATCCCATCTTCGGTTAGAATTAACTTGAAAAATAAACGAGGGAACCGTAGAGGGAATTCTCGGCATGAATGGAAGCGAACAGAGCGAAAGAACCGAAGAAGAAAAGTGAGGGACGAAGGAGCAGGGGGGGCAAGAGACGTACGTGCGCGGCCCTGGATCCGAGCGCCCTGTCGACGAGCTGCCTGGCGGCGGCCCTCCACATCGCCATGGACGGATGAATCACGAGATGGATCAATCAAGGCTTCACGGAAAGAGCGAGCTGGGACGATAGGAGATGAGAGTGATGACGACTGCCAGTGGGTGCGGAGAGTGCCGGTAGATAAAGCTCCGCGTCGTCACGCCGACAGGTGGGCCCGCCGTCGTGGGGCCACCTCCCACGTGGACTGGGCTCCGGCGCGGCGCGGCTTTGGTCCCGAGCTGAAACGTGAACGGATCGATGACTCTTGGGGCCCTTTCTGCGGTGGTGCTGGATGATCCACATGTCCGTCTGTCGTGGTGTGACTGTGTGTACAGTTGTTCGTTGGGAAGCGGGATAGCTTTACTCGAAGATTAGTTAGGTGAGAAGATTCCGTGATCAGCACCGCAGCGGCCGGCAGGGAAAAAAGTGCTGAAAGATCAACAAACCAAACCGAACCACTGCTAGGAAGGCACGTTTCTTGCGGCCTCGAATGATCCTGTGCGAATCATGCGTGCATGCATGATCTTCCATACGGTGGAGCAGCAGAAATGTCATCGTACCGTACACGGAACCTCTTGTTTTCTGCTTGAGTAAAATACATGGTAGGTCATTGAACTTGTCCATATACTTCACTTTGGTCATTGTATTCAGAGAAGTGATATTTACTGTCATCGAAGACGCGAAGGTGTGTCACGTACGGTCACTACAAATGTTGGAGCTACGTATTTGCTGACGTAGACTCCAACCAGCTCAAGATTTTAGAGAAAAGCACGTAAAAGTTATTTATTTCATACATCGTCTCCATCTCCTCCGTTCATGTTACTGCCGCCCTTGTCCCGCAGGCTCGCGCGCGTCCTCGTACGTTCTGTTGAAATATTGGGCCCACTTTTAGTGGCCCAAATTAGATTCGGCTTCACTATAATCTCAAAGCCCGCATAGTGGCGAGCCTCGTGAGTTTGAGCCCAAGTTGGTGGCAGCTCACTAGTGAGTGGCAAGAGGTGGGAAGTTTAGTCCCACATAGAAAGTTGGGAGGAAGTTAGACCACCTTATAAGGTGGGTTGTTTCACCACTAGTAAGTGAGTGAGAATAGGAGTGCTACACGCGCGCTCCTCCTCCTCGCTCGCTCGTCTCGACTCGACTCGACACGTCACGATGCGCGCCGCGCTCGTGGTGAGTGGATTGAGCCTCGAGCCGAGACTTTCCTTACTTTTTGCAGCTCAGGAAAACGAACAGAGTTCTAGACGGACGCGTCACAGTTAGTCGGTTCGGGTCGCTCCCGGATCGTGGGCTATCCGCAACCGACTCGAAACGTTCGTGCGACGTGGGCGTGGCCCACGTTGCCTAGGGTTTCCCGAGCCTATATAATCTCTTGCCCGGCTACCGCGAAACACACCGAACACACGAGTTAGGGTTTCCACCTCTCTCCGCTTGCGCCGCCATCGTAGCCTACTCCATCCCGCGCGCCGACGTGCATCGGCGAACGGGAGAGCAGGTCTCCGGAACCGCTCGTCCTTGCGATCCCGTACGGGAGAGGGCGAATTAGGTTTTTGGGAAGCGCTCGCGCGACCGCTCAAGTTCTTCATCACGGGTCGCCTTCCGTCCAAGTCGGGCGGTGCTGCCTTCCGTCGTCTTCAACGCCGTCTACTTCGACCTCGTCGCCCCTGTCGTCAACAACGTTGTCATCAACAACGTTACCGCTGCGACATCATCCGCTACACCTCCACCGCCACCTCCACCAGATCGGTACGTGCGACATATCTCGATCTGTTTAGCGATGGATGCTTTACTGTTTGCGCTGCTGCTGCTCATGTTGATTAATGCATTTAGTATGTTCGAGTTTCACATGTTAGTAGTTGCTGCCATCATGTTTTATATTCTAGAATTAATCATGGAAATTGTGTCTAATTATCCAACAATCCAAAAACCTAATTGTAGGCAATTTCCTGAGTTAACTATGGCTGGTTTTGCTGATGCACTGAGGCCGGATAAGTTTACCGGTGTGCACTTTAAGAGGTGGCAGATTAAGGTCACGCTCTGGCTTACTCATCTGAAAGTGTTCCATGTGAGTAATGGTCTTCCTGAAGGAACTATATCTGACCAAGATCAGAACAAGTTCAAGGAACACAATACTCTCTTTGTCGGATGCGTACTGAGCATTCTTGCTGATCGTCTATGTGATGTGTATATGCACATAGTAGACGATAAAGAGCTCTGGGATGCACTGAATGCTAAATTCGGTGCAACCGATGCGAGCGATGAACTGTACATCATGGAGAGCTTCCATGACATCAGGATGGTGAACAACCGTTCTGTAGTCGAACAAGCTCATGAGATACAGTGCATTGCGAAAGAGCTTGAACTCCTTAAGTGTGCCTTACCTGACAAGTTTGTGGCTGGATGCATTATTGCCAAGTTGCCTACTTCATGGAGGAACTTCACCACAACTCTCAAACACAAGAGACAAGAGATATCAGTTGAAAATCTGATAGCGTCTCTTGATGTTGAGGAGAAAGCTCGGGCTAAGGATACTACTGAGAAAGGAGAGGGTCAGTCTAGCGCCAACATGGTGCAGAAGAAACCCTACAGCAAGAACAAAGGGAATAACAAGCCCTCCTTCAATAAGCCTATGAAGACTACAACCTTCAAGAAGAAGAAGATGATAAACAAAGCAGATCCGAGCTGCTTTACTGTGGAGAGACTGGCCACTTTTCTAAGGACTGTCCGAGAGAGGGCGAGACCGCAAGAAAAAGGCGAGGCAAGTCAACACGGTGACCGCTAGCAATGCTGATGGGTACGGTAATCTCTTTACTTGTTCTTTCGGTATTTCAATCTCCATGTTGGTGGATTGATACGGGTGCTAATGTCCATGTGTGTGTCGACATATCCATGTTCACTTCTTACCGGGTCGCTCGGGATTCTTCCGTCTTGATGGGGAATGGGTCACATGCTTCGTTCGTGGTGTTGGCACGGTAGATCCGAAGTTCACTTCGGGAAGATCGTGCAGCTGAGGAACGTGCAGCATGTCCCTACTATGAACAAGAATCTCGTTAGCGGCTCCCTTCTATGTAGAGATGGGTTTAAGGTTGTTTTAGAGTCGAATAAAGTAGTTGTTTCCAAGTTTGAACAATTTATTGGTAAAGGCTATGAGTGAGGAGGCTTGTTCCGCTTTTCGCTTTCTGATTTCAGTAATAAGTCTGTGAACCATATTTGTGGCAATGTTAGTGATGATACCAGTGTCTGGCATTCTCGTTTATGTCATATTAATTTTGGTTTAATGTCTCGGCTATCCAGTTTAAGTTTAATTCCGAAGTTCACCATTGCCAAAGGTTCTAAGTGCCATAGTTGTGTGCAATCAAAGCAACCTCGGAAGCCTCACAAGGCGGCCGAGGAGAGAAACTTGGCACCTCTAGAACTCATACATTCCGATCTATGCGAGATGAATGGTGTGTTGACAAAAGGTGGAAAGAGATATTTCATGACACTGATTGATGATGCGACTAGATTTTGCTATGTTTATTTGTTGCGAACTAAAGATGAAGCCTTAGACTACTTTAAAATTTATAAGGCCAAAGTTGAAAATCAACTAGAGAGAAAGATCAAGCGTCTTAGGTCTGATCGTGGTGGTGAATATTTTCCTAAAATCTTTGATGAATTTCGTGAGGAACATGGTATTATTCATGAGAGGACGCCTCCCTATTCGCCCCAATCAAACGGGGTTGCCGAGAGGAAAAACCGCACGCCGACCGACTTGGTGAATTCCATGTTAGCCACTGCTGGTTTATCAAAGGCATGGTGGGGGAGGCTTTGTTGACTACATGTCATGTCCTGAATAGAGTTCCTAACAAGAATAAAGATAAAACCCCTTACGAGGAGTGGTCTGGGAGAAAACCATCACTTTCGTATTTGCGCACATGGGGATGTTTGGCGAAAGTCAATATTCCAATTACTAAGAAGCGCAAACTCGGACCAAAGACAAGTGGATTGTATCTTTCTAGGTTATGCTCCGCGGAGTGTAGGCTATAGATTTTTAGTAGTTCAATCTGAAGTACCGATATGCATGTTGACACTATTATGGAATCTCGTGATGCAACATTCTTTGAGAATATGTTTCCTATGAAAGATATGCATAGCATTGCTAGAATTTCGACTGAGATAGTTCCTGAATCTAGTACATCTAATGAATATTTTGAACAATCACATGAGATTGTTATTGAGAAGGATGACAATGAAGCTCCTAAACGGAGCAAGATACGAAGGATTGAAAAATCCTTTGGTGATGATTTCATTGTGTACCTTGTGGATGATACTCCCACGTCCATTGCGAGAGGCATATGCATCTCCGGATGCAGATGATCTGGAAAGAAGCTGTCCATAATGAGATGGACTCGATTCTTTCTAATGGAACTTGGGAGCTATCAGAACGACCCCATGGATGCAAGCCTGTGGGCTGCAAATGGGTGTTCAAGAAGAATCTAAGACCTGATGGTACTATTGAGAAGTACAAGGCGCGGCTTGTAGCGAAAGGCTACACACACAGAGAAGGCGAAGATTACTTCGACACCTATTCACCTGTCGCTAGACTTACCACCATTCGAGTACTACTATCCATGGCTGCCTCCTATGGTCTTATCGTTCATCAAATGGACGTAAAGACAGCTTTTCTTAATGGAGAGCTGGAAGAGGAAATCTATATGGATCAGCCTGATGGGTTTGTAGTAAAAGGTGAAGAAAGAAAGGTGTGCAAGTTGCTGAAATCTTTATATGGCCTAAAACAAGCACCTAAGCAATGGCATGAGAAGTTTGACAGAACTTTAACTTCCGTAGGATTTGTTGTCAATGAGGCTGACAAGTGTGTTTACTATCGCCATGGTGGGGGCGAAGGTGTTATACTATGTTTGTATGTGGATGATATTCTGATCTTTGGTACAAACATGAAAGTAATACACGAGGTCAAGTCTTTCTTGTCAAATTGCTTTGATATGAAAGATCTAGGAGAAGCTGATGTGATTCTGAACATCAAGCTTATTAAGAACGAGAGTGGGATTACTCTAACGCAATCCCATTATGTTGAGAAGATCTTGAGCCGGTTCGGCTATATTGATAGCAAGCCTTCTTCAACACCTTATGATCCCGAGTGTGACATTACGCAAGAACCGGAGAATCGCCATAGATCAATTGAGATATTCTCAGATCGTTGGCTCACTCATGTACTTAGCGAGCGCGACTAGACCCGACATCTCTTTTGCTGTTAGCAAGTTGAGTAGGTTCATGTCAAACCCGGGTACTGATCATTGGCATGCACTTGATAGGGTCATGCGCTACCTATGTGGTACAATGAGTTATGGGATTCACTATTCAGGGCACCCAGCTGTGCTTGAAGGATATAGTGATTCGAATTGGATCTCAGATGTAGCTGATCTGTACGCCACAAGTGGGTATCTATTTACCTTTGGAGGTGGCGCAGTGTCATGGAGATCTTGCAAGCAAACCATATTGACGAGGTCAACTATGGAAGCAGAACTTCTCGCTTTAGACACAACCACTGTTGAATCAGAATGGTTGCGTGAGCTCTTGATGGACTTGCCCGTGGTTGAAAAACCTGTTCCGGCAATCCTTTTGAATTGTGACAATCAAACTGTAATTGTCAAAGTGAACAATTCTAAGGATAACGCGAAGTCATCAAGACACGTCAAGAGACGTTTGAAGTCACGTCGGAAATTGCGAAACTCGGAGTAATAACCGTTACATATATTCAAACGAGACAAAAACACTAGCAGATCCCTTTACAAAGGGACTATCACGTAATGTGATAGAAAGTGCATCGAGGGAGATGGGTTTGAGACCCGTTGATGTTACACCATAGTGGTAACCCAACCTTTGTGATCGGAGATCCCGTGAATTAGGACCTGGGAAGAACAAACTAGTGGTTTAATTGAGGAGAGTATTATGTAACCCTCTCTATGTGAAGATGCACAACTCTCAATTGCTGTAAGGCAGGTTGGCGACAAGCCTTAATGTGTTTATGTTGGCTATTATAGCAAAGATGCTTTGTCCTACGGAGCATTCTTGAAATAACACACCTATATGAGTCCGATTGTTAAACGTCGCAATCTATGAGATTTGGGTGATCTCTAGTAAACTCATGAAGAGACCATGAAGTATGACGCATATGCTTCACCCGCGGGGTAGGCTACTGGCAGCCATGTACTGGTCATGACTTTGAGTGAAACCCTGCTCACGCAAAACTTGCAATTCAAGGTTTAGTCCATTATTCAAGTGTGAATGGATGTAGCTTAAGGTTCTAGGCGGAAGTTCAACTTAACAGTCTCCGCTGAAACACTGGTATATAAACAAGCAGCGAGTATTGGTAAATCTCTAAATGGGGATTTGAGATCCGGTGGGGATTGTTGAAATATTGGGCCCACTTTTAGTGGCCCAAATTATATTTCAGTTTTCCCTATAAATCTCAAAGCCCACATAGTGGCAACCTTGTGAGTTTGAGCCCAAGTTGGTGGCAGCTCACTAGTGAGTGGCAAGAGGTGGGAAGTTTAGTCCCACATGGAAAGTTGGGAGGAAGTTAGACCACCTTATAAGGTGGGTTGTTTCACCACTAGTAAGTGAGTGAGAATAGGAGTGCTACACGCGCGCTCCTCCTCCTCGCTCGCTCGTCTCGACTCGACTCGACTCGACACGACTCGACACGTCACGATGCGCGCCGCGCTCGTGGTGAGTGGATTGAGCCTCGAGCCGAGACTTTCCTTACTTTTTGCAGCTCAGGAAAACGAACAGAGTTCTAGACGGACGCGTCACAGTTGAGTCGGTTCGGGTCGCTCCCGGATCGTGGGCTATCCGTAACCGACTCGAAACGTTCGTGCGACGTGGGCGTGGCCCACGTTGCCTAGGGTTTCCCGAGCCTATATAATCTCTTGCCCGGCTACCGCAGGAAACACACCGAACACACGAGTTAGGGTTTCCACCTCTCTGCGCTTGCGCCGCCATCGTAGCCTACTCCATCCCGCGCGCCGACGTGCATCGGCGAACGGGAGAGCAGGTCTCCGAACCGCTCGTCCTTGCGATCCTGTACGGGAGAGGGCGAGTAGGTTTTTGGGAAGCGCTCTGCGCGACTCGCTCAAGTTCTTCATCACGGGTCGCCTTCCGTCCAAGTCGGGCGGTGCTGCCTTCCGTCGTCTTCAACGCCGTCTACTTCGACCCGTCGCCCTGTCGTCAACAACGTTGTCATCAACAACGTTACTGCTGCGACATCATCTGCTACACCTCCACCGCCACCTCCACCGGATCGGTACGTGTGACATATCTCGATCCGTTTAGCGATGGATGCTTTGCCGTTTGCGCTGTCTGTCTGCTCATGTTGATTAATGCATCTAGTATGTTCGAGTTTCACATGTTAGTAGTTGCTGCCATCATGTTTTATATTCTGGAATTAATCATGGAAATTGTGCCTAATTATCCAACACGTTCCTGTCCCTCCTCCCTCACCTTCGGCAATCCCGGTTTGTGCCGGTTTTTGCCGGTTCCTTAAACCAGACTGTTGCTACAGATTTAGTATGGTTTGGTCTGGTGTCAATCGTATATGATAGGACGTGCTCTCACGGTGTGGTGCGGGTTGATTACACGGCGCGACTGGTTTGGAACCGTCTAAAAAGATCAACATGCATGCACATCAGGACATGCTCCACACCGCCTAGACCGTGTCCTCCGTTTCCCTGACCGAGGCCAACATCCCGCTCGTGGAGAACGTGCAAGCCAGATGCGGGTTTGATGATGATAGCTAGGTCGCGGCGCTGCCGGCAGAGCGACGAGTTCACTAGGTGATGATACTGGCGGAGGATGCAGAAAGAGCTCTGATGCTGGACAGTTGCTTCGTTAATCGTTATCGTCATGAGCAAGACGGGCGTCGGCGAGGATGCCCATAGCTCGATACCGGCGGCGTCCGAGTACTTCATACATCACATGGCCTTGGCGCCCGGGCAGATCAAGCTCGACATGCTCGCGCTCGAGAGCCAAATCCTCTTCGCCGCCGACCATCCGTCAAGTTGTTCGTCGCCTCTTGCGGCAGGCTAACATTTTGGCATTCCGTCGAACAGGTCGTGCTCTGGTGCGCTGACGACGCGCGCCGTGAGTTCCACCATGTCATGCGTCGGCGGGACAAAGCGCCGCTACTCCAGGTCGCCTTCGACCTCGTCCACAACTTACTACGCCTGGGCCGACACGTACCGGAGCTTCAAGCCGAGACAACGCGGCGACGAGCCGTTGACTTTGAACGGCTGGCATACACGCCTCGCCGACGAAGTGTGAGGCTCGTGCAGTTCGTACGCCGGCCAGAGGTGCGCCCGCACTCTGCCACCGACGAGGCGAGACGAGGAAGAATATTAGGGAGAGGACGACAAGGAGGAGCACGAATTGTCCCAACTCACGTCCGTTGCCGTACCATGACCTGGCCATCTTTTATGTAAAAGGGATTTCTATTTTCGTGCCCTCGGGTCGTTAGTTGTACTCAGTTTTCCCCAGCCCCTTAGTTTTTCCTCAGTTTTCCCCTCCCTCTAGTTTGAAACCCGCAGAACGAGCTCAGACGGAAGGAATCCGTTTATTTGGACGTTCTGCGGCGTGTCGCGCGTCGTCGTGGGGCCGCGACGTGTGGGGCCGCGTCGCGTGGGGCTGGTAGAAAGGGACCGCGTGGGACAGGACGAGAAGCGTTTGGTTGCACGTGAGCGGGAGCTGGGTTTTGTCTCTCGTCGGCCCAAATTGGCATTTTTAAGAGCACCTTTTCCCCTCTTTCTCTCTCTGTCTTTTTCACCAAATTAGTATCAAATCTAGAGAAGCTTCTATTTCTGTCTTTCTTCAATATGGCAGCAAATCTAGTAGCAAATCTGCTGGGGTTATTTATGCCTTTTGGCCCTCGTTTTTTGCCCAATATGGCAGCAAATCTAGTACCAAATGTAGAAGCTAGTATATGATAAATTGACAAGCCGCATAATCGAGAAAGCTAAGTATAATACATAGGGAAACTGCATACAGCAGCCAAAAGCAGCCAATAACGTTGTAATATACAAGACGCACGCAATGTATGGACAACAAGAAGATTAGGATGAATGAATTTGTTCTTCAGTCCTCCTCATATATTTCGTCGTTGCGCCAGCCGTGCATTACCCCAAGGAAATATTGATTGAACTCCCTCCGTCCGCGGTGTGCGGCCAATACATCCTCCAAACGGTATGGCTTGTGTTCATTTCTCATACCGTAGTTTCCTATTCTATCCACACGTTCTGGCCACTCCTCCCAGGCCTTTGTATCATGAGAGTACTCTCTGATATAACCCAAATCCGTGTAGTAGATGCAGCCAGGTCGAAGTGTCGGGTACACTCCGGTGTCGACGGAGATACACCGGATATAATTCACGAAGAAGGCATTAATGCCAATGTTACTGACCGGATGGAGAGAGCGGCTCTGAGTGTCCACACGGTACACCAATGGTCTGCCCGCCAAAGCCACGCTGACCAACAACACAAGCAGCAGATCACCATCCGACTTCACGAGGTAGAACTTCTGATGTCCAAGTTCGGAAATGAAATTAGTGTCTCCATCTTGACAGTGCTCGTGCGCTGCTGCAACTGTACATTGGTGCACACTATTCTTCCGTGCTCTAAATTGTCCACAGCTAGTGCATACAGTTCACCATTGAACGGTGTAATGCAACGCAGACAATGGTTCTTCATCGAAAATCTGTTTTCCCAATCTTTATCTATATCCTTAGTTGGAGTGCTCTCATCGACCCAACCAATTTCCGACGGGTAATGTGCGGTAACGAAGACCATAGTCGGGGATTTGATCACAGCGACTGATTTCAGGAAAATAGATGGCATCTGCGCCTCAAACATAGTGTATTTCTTTGTGAGTGGGTTCAGAAGCCGTATCTTGTGCGGCGGGTTCTTCTGGGCAAGCACGATGACGCCACGGCAAAATCCGACGAAGTAGTATCTGGGCAAGCACGATAACATTCAGCACTAAGATGTTTAAGATTGAAAATAAAGAGGTAGATATGGAGGAAGTTGAACCTTGTATGAACTTCCGATAGATCTATGGTGACGTAGCGTGATGTGCCGAGTTGGAGGAAGGTGAACACAGCGACGTGTGGAAGGGCGTGGTCTAGCATGATCCATTCGTCCAAGTGCACGTCGGGCTCAGGCAAACCCGAGCGCCAATTTCTACGGACTTGCCTCATGGCGAGTACGTGTCGGCGTACTCCTCGTTCGCCGGCAAGCATTCGCCGATCTGGTGAAGTGGTCCATCAGCCGAGAGAGAGGCCCGGTTCACGGAGGAGCCGCGCTTGGATGCGCCGCCCTCGGAGGCGACGCGCTCGGCGGCGACTGGCTCGGCGGCGACGGGCTCGGCGGCGGCCGGCTCGGCGGCGACGGGCTCGGCGGCGACCGGCTCGGCGGCGACGGGCGCGGAGGCGACGGGCTCGGAGTTGACGGGCTCGGAGGCGACGGCCGCCGGCGCATTCTTCTTCTCCATCGCCGGCGGGGTAGCGTGCGTACGGCGGTTGGGGTTTTTCGATTTGGAGAAGTTGATGGGACGTGAGAGGGGTGGTTTCGTGCGTGAGCGAGAATGAGACGACTGTGTGCGAGAGGGAGGGAGGGAGGGGCTTACGCGTCCTAAATGCGACCCGCGTCCTACGCGTCCACTATTTGCACGTCCGCACCGCGACACGCGTCAACAATGGCACGTCTTCCACTTCCGCACCGCAACACGCGTCCTCGAGTCTAACCCCGGAAATTTAGATATACTCAGGTATACCCTCGAGTCATATACTAGCATTTTTTGTGTGCTCGGTTTTCTCCTCGAGTGCTAATACCGGCTAGTGCAATATACTCAGTTTTACCCTCAAGTGGCTGGTCAACCGAGAGTCAACAAATGGGATTAACTAGTTAAATGAGTTATTTAATGTGCAAAAAAATCCGAAAAAGAGTGGCACTTACTCATGGAGTCTTTACCACAAATTGCCACTTCTCAAATCATAGATAAATCATAGATAAATCAAGTTTCACCACAAATTGCCACTTCTCAAATCACCTAGTAGCTATGAAGGTGCATGGTTTTCCATAATAAGCCCTACCCAAAACAGCTTTCCCCAAAACATACTTTGTCTAAATGAGGCCACAATTCTCACACTTGATGTATATTGGTATTGCAAATAGTTTGAGGTAGGCCAAGATGGGTTTCATTGTACAAAACACGCATTTTCCATTTTTTAAATCTCATATTTGAATCCCTTAGTCTGTTTACTACTCACTTGCCCTTGGTTTCTTGATACTACTCAGTTTTGCCCTCTCCCTTCACAAACTCTCACGGACGCCCAACATTGCCCCGATTGGTCTAGCCCATGTCACGCGGATCATGCCCGCCGACCGTTGATCGTATGATCTAACGGGCGGGATAACCCCTATCTCTCTCTGGTCGGGGCCACCACCCTCTCTCTCTCTCTCGTCGGTTAGCTTCCACACTCTATGTATGCGAAAGGGCGGTTACCTAGTACGCTAAAGTTTGGTTTTCTGCATTATTTTTCACGAGCTAAATTATAAACTCTTTTTAGGCATTACTTTTCACGCAAAAAATGATAAACCATCACCGATTTGTTGTAGCCATTACTTTTCACGCAAACAATGATACACCATCACCCATTTCTTGTAGCCATGCATTACTTTTCACGCAAAAAATGATAACCATCACCGATTTTGTTGTAGCCATTACTTTTCACGCAAAAAATGATACACCATCACCCATTTCTTGTAGCCATTACTTTCAACGCAAAAAACGATAAACCATCACCGATTTTGTTGTAGCCATTACTTATCACGCAAAAATATGATACACCATCACCCATTTCTTGGACCCATTACTTATGACGCAAAAAATGATACACCATCACCCATTTCTTGGACCCATTACTTATGACGCAAAAAATGATACACCATCACCCATTTCTTGTACCCATTACTTTTCACGCAAAAAACGATAAACCATCACCGATTTCTTGTAGCCATTACTTTTCACGCAAAAAACGATAAACCATCACCGATTTCTCGTAGCCATTACTTTTCTTTTAGACTAGTCATAGTGGAGAGTAACATAGAGTAGTAACATGCACATGTTACTACTCTATGTTACTACCTTCATAGTGGGAAGTAACATATGTGTAGTGTCATGCAAAGCCATATTAATTAGGTTGTAGACTCATCTAATCTTGGAAAATGTGATGTTATGGTAACATAGCTCTATGTTACTACCCAAGTTACTCCCACTATGAGTAGTCTTAGGCATTACTTTTCACCGTAAAATGATAAACTAGTCAACATAGTCCGCATTACTTTTTTGTTGAGATATATACCCCCACAACGGTCGTCTCCTCCTTAATTAATTTATTGTGTATAAACCCCCACAACGGTCATCTCCTCCTTATTTTATTGTGTAAACCCCTACAACGGTCATCTCTCCCTTATAAACACCCACACGGCCATCCCTTGTGTCAATAGGTTCTGCCTCTCTCTTCTTCGTTCACATACACTTTATCCATTGCCATGGCTTCCACGTCTCGGACGCGGACCGGAAGGGGAAGGGGAAGGGGAAGGGGAATGGGAAGTGGATCATCATCATTGCCACCACCACCGTCAACACTGCCATTGATCATAGAGGAGTTCTTCATCGTCGTCTATGAAGACCCTTTGGTCAAGAAGGTACGTACGCGTTCCCACATATATGATGCATGTGATTAATTATGGGCATGTTCTAAAAAACCTTTAATTTCAAGGGTTCCCTAATTTCAAACGATCGGCGCTCGATCTCTTTGCAGGAACTCCCAAAAAAATTTGCGGACTATCTTGACGGCAAGGAGCCAGCTAAGGTGTATCTGCGAGCAGCCGACTGCGGTCCTCGTCTCTGGACCGTGGAGGTCCTATTTGACGGACAAGGCCGGATGTACCTCGACAAGGGCTGGGAGAAATTCGCCATCGCGCACGGTGTGGATTTCGGCTGGTTCGTACACTTCAAATATGAAGGCGATGATGTGCTCACAGTGAAGGTGTTTGACGGAACAATGTGCAGGAGGTACTACTACTCAGACGACGAAGATACCGATGATGAAAGCGACGACGACGTGAAGCCATGCATCCATCCCCTTTAGATAATTAAGGGGATCATGACCAAGAATATATATGTAGCTTCATATGCATCGATTTAGAGATCTAGCTATTTTCTATATATTATGCATGTAAAAAATAATATCGCATTTCCACTATTATTCGAGCACCACATCCTCGCCGCCACTGCTAGGTCAACGCCGGGATGCACAATGTTTAGCATAAAAGTCACTTTAGATTAAGCTGCGAAAATAGTCACCTGCCATGGGCTGAGGCGGCCCCTACAGAGCGGCTCTATATTATATTCTCTAAATAAAATAGACGACCACAGCGGTCATTGACTGCGGAGGCCCCACAGAGCGGCAATATATAATTTACTATAAATAAATAGACGACCCACTGGTCATTGGCTGCGGCAGCCCCATAGAGCGGCCCCATTTGTCATTGGCAGCACCGCGTATACAATCGGTAAATAAAACGGCCCACGCGTCGGCGGTAGATGGATCCACCCGTCGAGCACGAGACGGTCGGCGAGGAACCGACCTCACGGTAACGGTAAGGCCTCCGACCCGACGGCAACCCGCGTCTTCGATGGGTTTCAAACTAGAGGGAGGGGAAAACTGAGGAAAAACTAACGAGCTGGGGAAAACTGAGTACAACTAACGAAGCAGGGGCACGAAAATAGAAATCCCTATGTAAAAACTCCATCTGGTTGGAGCACAGCCATTGACAAAGGGTCCCACATCGCCATGTCAACAAATACGTAGTTGTATTGTCCAGTGACCGTATGTGACACACCTACGCGTCTTTAATGACCGCAAGTGTCACTTCTCTGAATACAGTGATGAAAGTGAAGTATACAGACAAGTTGAATGATCTACCATGTATTTTACTCTTTCTGCTTTGAGATTCGCATCTAATAATCATTTAGTAATTAGTATCACTATATTATGGAAATCTGAGTCCATTTGCACTGAAACGTGCTGATTGAGTGCCGGTGCACGGTATTTTCGCTTCTCTCGGTGTAGTAGTTGTTGCAACTTATAAGAGCATCCCCACTCGTTGGCGCTTCCCACGCCCAAATCCGACGAATTTTTCGTCCGGATTGGAGGAAGATTTGGCGTGGGGAGTAGTAGTTTCCCAGCCGCGTGCCTAGGCGAAGTCGACGAGGCGAATTTGAAAAACGGAAACTTGACAAACTACGACTAAAAACGGGTGAATATAGACTAAATTTAATGATATTTATCATATAACGGGCGGAGTTCATACATAGAGGCCGAATTCGACTATATTTCGAATTCGGCTAGGGAATTCAAATGCTAATTCTAAAACACGGCGATCTACATGCCTAAATGGCGGTAGAACACCGTGTAGTCGCCGTCGTCGTCGTCGGAGCCGTCGTCCTTCGGCTGCGCGGCCTGGCTGCTGCTGCCCCGGCCGGCGTCTCCCCACCACCCCGGGGATGGCTTGTACATATCGTCGTCGGAGGACTCGAGGTCGACGACGGGGACAGCGACGCCGGAAGGAGGTGTCGCAGGACGGCGGTAGCGCGCGGCATCGACGTTCGCGGTTGTAGCGGCGCGGGCGGCGCGTTGGCGTGCGGCGGCCGGGTCCAGCCGGCCGCCGCCGCTGCTCCGCCTCCCGGCGCTCCCGGCCGCGCCCGGCCCGGTCCGATGCGGCGTCGTCCGCGCGCTTCTCCTCCTCCATGTCCTTCAGCGATCCGGCGATCGCCTCCGCCATCGCGGCGTCCTCCGCGCGCTTCGCCTCCTCCTCGGCGAGCTGGATTGCGGCGGCCTCTTTCTTCGTCCTCTTCCGGCCGCTCGCGGCGCGGAAGGCTGGTCGCGGATGACGAGGGCGCCGCTGCTGCGCCTTCTGGTCGGCGGCGGAGACGCCGGCTCCTTCTTGACGCGCACCGGCGTCGAAGGCGACGTCGCCTCCCCCTCTTCACCGGCGCCAAGGATGACCTCGGCGCCGATCCGGAAGACGACGAGCTGGCAGCCATGCGCCGTGGCTGCCAGACGTTTCCCCGGCGGCGGCTCGCCGATGCCCTCGATGGAGCGGGCATCGTGAGCACCGGGAAGTTGCCGCCCTGGATGTGCTCGATGACGGCCTCGAGACTCCGGCCCGGCGCGCTCCACCAACGTTTGCGGCCCGCCGAGTTGTTGCGCGGAGGCGGAGGCGGCGGGCCGTCGTACGCGGCGAGCTCCCGCTCCCACCGCCGCAGAAGTACGAGTTCCACGCCGTGTAGTTGTCGGGGTGGTGGCGTGGCTCGGCGCGCTCCTCATCCGTCATTTTCATCCGCGCCTCCTCGATCTCGATGTCGAGGAGGTCGCCCCGAGGCGGCGGCGGGATTGGCACGCCGCCACGACTCAGCCGCCACCCACCGCCGGGCGGCCTCGTGTCCGGCGGGCAGGGGTACCCCGCCTGGTGGAGGAGGTGCCCCTCCCACGCGTGGAGCGAGCGGCGGGGAAGCCGTTGTTGGCTGCGCCGTCGTCCTCGGAGAATGCCATCTTCGGAGAGTTGAGGGAGAGTGGACGGAGACTAGAGGGAGACTGGAGGGAGAGTGGATCACGGGGTACGCCTCGCGGCGAGCGGAGCGGCGTATATAGGTGCGGCTGGCACGGGGGATTAATGCGGCGTGGAGTGCGACGCGTCCGCGGCGAGCTGACCGGCGGCAGCCTTTGACCGCGTGGAGTGCGCGCGGAAGACGATGCGTGCACGGAAGACGACGACATTAACTCGCCGCGTGGACGGCGAATGCAGACCGGCGGCAGGCTTTTACAGCGCGCGGAAGACGATGCGATGAGGACGACGATCGGTTTCTCTCGCCGACAAGTTGGGGCCACCGGACGCGCGGGAAGTTTCCTCGGTATTTCCCGCGCTTTCGTTTCGTCCGGAGTCCCCGAGCGCTCCCCGGGGGGCCGGGGATGGCGTGGGATCGCCGGATGAAACTAGGCCCAATTCCGGACGAAAACGAGGAACCGGGGGCGCGACTGGGCCGATTTACGCCGTCCGGATGGAAAAAAGGCTCGCCGGGGGCCTCGTCGGGGGACGAGTGGAGATGCTCTAAGCTTATGTTGTGCCACGTCTTCAAGAAATAACATTATATAGGTTTCTTATGATATTTTCGAGAGGTTCAAGTATTATATAAATGCACATCATCCTGTAAGCGCACTCACATAACGACTAGTGATACAACCACTCTCTACCAATTCAACTAAGGTTGTTTCCCTAGTTCGCTTCATGTAGTGGCATCTCTTTCTGGGTTATCTTCGTACTAGATCATAAAAATGTGCGTTAGTTGTGCCCGTCCATATTAGAGAAAATGTTAGATATGGGATTACAACTTTTGGACATTTCAATCTTCTACACATCAAATTGGGCCTTCATTATGTGACTTGTGAATGATAATTTTGTACCGGTTAAAAAAAAATAGTTAGTTTTATGTGGGTATAATGGCTACAGCCGTCTTACAAGTTTGGCCTTAATCGTGTGACATGTCAGAGTTTTTCTATTTTTATCTGAAAATCATGACTTCTTACTGCATTAAGTGTGTATTATTTACTCAGTTAATTTTTTTTTGCGGGTAATTTACTCAGTTAATTGATGTCCAGTTCTTTTTTGTTAGCTCAAGGGTTAGTGTAAAATACATGACTTATTATGATGTTCAGCGGCCATTGGTTAATTGATACTAGTAATCAATCTATTGGCAAACTGCTAAACATCTAGCTCATTGGGCATTTTGATCCAAGCATCGAACAAATGTTGACCACAAAATGAATGTGAGGCATAGACAAGAACCGAGTGATGAAGAAAATCTTGCCCCATCAAACAATTGTGAGAATGAGGAGAACACAACACTTTCTGAGTGATTTGCTAGGATGATAATCTTTGAGTGGAAGTAAGAAGTGACCTTTTCTTCAAGAACATCATATGGTGCATACATTGTAAAAGTCCGCAATGGGGGCTCGGAAAAGAAAAGGCAATATATTCTTAGCAACAAAATCAACACATGCAATTCTAATTACAAATTTCACTGTCCCGTCAAATATACATGGATGGGGTCGTTCTCTTTTCCAAGACGAGCCCAAGCAAGCCAGCTCCAGCAGCCTTTGAAGCTTCGGCTCCGGCCACGGCTCCAGCGGCTCAAGTCTCTACAGCTTCTTCGCTCTCTAAAGGGAAAGAGATTCTTTCGGCTGTTGTGAACACAGCCTCACCCTCTGAAAAACCTGTAAGCTTTTCCTGCTTTGATAGTACGTTCAACTCCGGTAGCTCCCGAGTGGATCTTCAAATTATAATTTTTCTGAAAATTATCTTACTGCTTGCTAACAGCCGCCTTTTCTCATATTCCTAGGATTTTCGAGCGGTTATTTCTTCCCTGGAGGGCTTCGCCTCCCAATTTACTTCTCTCGAAGCTGATAAGGCTCGACTGCAAAAGGAGGTCGAGTCTTCTGCTTCGAAGCTTGAAGGCGCAATTAAAATAGCTGCTGATGCCCGCCAAAGTATTGATTCCTTGAAGGAGGAACCGGAGAAGCTGAAGAACAAGCTGAAGGATGAAGAAACCTCGAAGTTTGCTGCCGAAGCTCAAAAGAAGGAGGAAGATAATCTCCTTCGCCAATCCGTTTTGGCCTTGCTCTGTAATTCCCACCAACTTGTTCATCAATTCCTTTTTTCTTAACTTAATCATGATTAACGCATTTTTCCTGCATGTTCTTCGCAGAATCTGCCGATATCTCTGCTGGCGCTTTGAAGAAACTTCCTGATGATGCTTTATCATTGACTCTTGAATCTCACAAGCTTATTCAAGATCTTCTCCAGAAGAACAAAGGAGTCATGGCGAGGATGCACTCGATGATTTTCCCCAAGGTCGACCAGAACAAAACTCTGGAGCAGCTAAAAGACACTTTTGTTGTCGACACAGAGGGAGTTATCGAGGTATTCAAACATACTTCACGTACCTACGGCGCTCTCCTAGCTTTTTAGCTTATGATGGGCCATGGCTTCGAAGCGAATATTGAACAAATGACCAAGAAGATGCCAAAGGAACAAGATGGGCGACTTATTGATTTAAGTGTCTATAAAGCTTCAGCGGTCAAGTGTGCTCGCCAGCTTCTCGAATTGGTTTCGTCAAACAAATCAGCTACTGGCCCGAGCTTGTCAAATCAGACTCAAGCCCCCTGACTTCTTTTTCATTGGACTATAATCTTGCTTGTTTTTAAGACAATTTCATGTCATGAGACTCCTTGATTGTAACGATTTCCGTATTGGCAATGTTGCCGATACCCTTGTGATGTAATACTTTTGAAGTTTCAATTGCATGCTCCCGTGGGAGTTAATCCCGATAATGATATCATATGCTTCATTTTGTTTTTAATGGCATAACTTTGCAGGTATTTCATGTACCTTCCTTTACCGACGATTCTTCGGGTGCTTCTTCTGAAAGTGATCGCCTCCAGCCTATGACAGATCGGATCGCTCATATGGAGAAGGACATGCGTGGCATTTATGCCCTGGCTGCTACTGTAAGGAAGAAGAGCGAACTGGCTGATCTCATGCAAGGTTTGGGCACCAAATACCTCGGTCCCGAACCAAGAGACAAAGTGCAACTCCCGCAAGAAGCCTGGGATAGAGCGACAAGAGCCATGAATGGCACGGAGCCGATGAATACCACCGCAACAGTCGCAGAGTTACAGGCGTACCAATATAGGCTAGCCCGTAAGGGGAGAGAACTCGAAAAAGAAAGAGACGAACTCGAAAAGAGAAGAGCCGCTGCTTCTGTGTCAAGCAGGCGAAGGGCTGAGCTGAGCCGACATTCAAGAACTTCGGGAGATAACCACCGACATCGCCAATTGATAAGGGATTAACTTATCAATGCCTACGAGTTGTAGACTAGGGTTTAGTTGGAAGTAGAGGGCAAGTAGATCTCGAAGGTTTCAGTCGGAAAAGTGCTCGACTGCTATGAAAACTAGGGTTATGCGAAACAATGAGTCGATCCTTTCTTTGTCCCTCGACTCCCCCTTATATAGGAGGCGGAGCCAAGGGTTTCGTGATGTACAAGTAACAGAGTCCGGGAGGGTTTCTGAACCGTCCCGTAATAATTACAAGGCGATATTCCTAATACAATTCTATCTTTCCAAACTATGTAAAACTTCGGGTCGTGGGCCTCCAGTAAACCCCGGGTACCTTCTTCGGCAGGCCCATTGGGGATGCCTATGTCACCGACGCAGAACGATATGCTCTTGCTGAATTACACAAAGCTACAGAAAGCTTAAATTGTAAGTATTCTAACTTTTCTGCTTCTGGAATAAGAATGATCCCTTAATTTGATTTGCTTAATTGCCTCCTGCATTCATAGCTCTGAACTTATTGAAAGAGAACAAGCGTATTCATGAGCGTGTAAACGCCTTGACTCATCTTGGAACTCTCGAGGAAGTCTTCTGGAAGAATCAATCGAAAGCTTCCGTCACCGCGAAGTTTCAGGATCGAGTGCAACAAGTGCACCGATTTTTCACCAAGTGCCATACTGTCCTGAGAATAACATGGAAGGTTATGTTTCCCCTGGATGCAGTTCCTCCTACATTGCTGGCTTTAATGTCTGAATTTGGCAACGTCAGGAAGATCCGAAGGTTGGTTCGTTCACAACTGGTTGCTGGAGCTCAATCCGCTTTCGCTCTTCTTCTGTCGAAACATCCAGTCATAGATCTGATGGCTGTCGCGAACGCTGATGGTGATGTAGGCCATCTTTTCGACAAGGTTCTTATCCCTTCCACCATTGTAGCTGACAGGCTGGAACATAGTTCAAAGGTGGGTGAAAAGGTTCTGGAGGAAGAGTCCTGAAAAAATTTGTTATGCTTCAGATGATGTAAACACTTGTTGCATCCGAATATTCGGATGCACTGACTTGACGGGATTTGTATGTATGTATTTCCCTTTTAATTGCTTGTAGATGTCGTTTGGCATTTTTTATTAATGGAGTAAATCTTAATTACTCGTTGTACATCTGTATTATGATGTATTCGTATGTTTATCGGCAGCAAATTCTTTGAGTGATCAGCTCGTGTTGCAGTTTTTGCTAAACCTGTTGTATGTACAACTTTGCTTTCAACCGATGTATGACTTGACAGTAGTGCTCGAATAATCGATGATACTAAGCCTGCCGATGACACTGTCGCTCGTTAGTACTTCTATAGTTTAAACTACCAGCCATGGGTCTTATTGCAAGTAGACATTTGTTATCCTTGCTATCTGCAGCATGCTGGCGTGTAGGGAGTTAGAAATCCCTGGGTGTAACAGCGCCAGAAAAGTAGTTGCTTGTAACGGTAAAGCACGCGTCCGTTGGGAACCCCAAGAGGAAGGTATGATGAGTACAACAACGAGTTTTCCCTCGGTAAGAAACCAAGGTTATCGAACCAGTAGGAGATGAAGGCCACGTGAAGGTTGTTGGTGAAGGAGTGTAGTGCGGCGCAACACCAGTGATTCCGGCGCCAACGTGGAACCTGCACAACACAATCAAACTACTTTGCCCCAACTTA